>NW_005842461.1:705207-755997 GCF_000455745.1 Alligator sinensis
CTGGCATTGGTGGCTCATGTTCATCTTGGAGTCAATAATGACTCCGAGATCCCTTTCCACCTCTGTGCTTTCAAGAAGAGAACTCCCCAGCCTGTATGTATGCTGTGGATTCCTTCTCCCAAGGTGCAGCACCCTGCATTTGTCTATGTTGAACCCTGCATCCAGTTCTGGGCACCACACTTTAACAAGGACATGGACAAGCTTGAGAGAGTCCAAAGAAGAGCCAAAGAAGAGTCCAAATGTCGAGTCTTACACGACAAGCCATACGAGGAAAGGCTGAGGGATCTGGGACTCTTCAGCCTGAAGAAAAGAAGGCTGAGAGGGGACCTAGTAGCAGCTTACCACTACACTAGGGGAGTACATCAAGGTCTCAGTGAGCAACTGTTCACGAGGGTACCCAAGGGGAAAACTAGGAGTAATGGCCACAAACTCCTGGAAGACTGATTCAGGCTCAACATTAGGAAAAAGTTCTTCACAGTCAGGGTGTCCAGACAGTAGATTAAGTTCCCTCCAGAGGTGGTGCTCTCACCTACCCTGGAAATCTTCAAGAGGAGACTAGACAGTCACCTTTCTGGGGTCATCTGACCCCCAGTTCTCTTTCTTCCTTGGTGCAGGGGGCTGGACCCGATGATCTATGAATTATCACAATCTATGAATTTATGAAACTTGGTTTATCCTAGGAAAAATATGACCCCTGTTTGTAGACCTAATGGTGATTCACTGTTCTGTTGTCTCCAGTGATGGCCAGCCAATGTTACAATGCCAGAATACCCAAACAAACATGCATCTAGTATAATTCCTGCATGGTTGTACACGTTTGTTTTCAAGTGCACACCTACTTTTGTGGTCAATTTAGAAAAATGTAGGCATCTTTAGGGTTAGAATCAGGAGGTTACCAACCTCAATTTCACACTGCTGACTACCTTATACATTTTAGAGTAATAAAAATGAAGCTGATGATTTTGATGGAAAAAATATATTCTATTATTTATTCTGCTGATTTACTCTGGGCATTTCACTGCAGTCTGTGATGAGTCAGATCTGCTGCTTTTCTGGATGATCATTTGTACTTCTGGTCTCATACACTAACATAGTGACTTTGTTCTAGCTAAGCTTGTCCGTATGCCTAATGCATAGAACAGCTACTATTTCTGAGTCAGGAAAATCTCATTTTCCCACAACCCCTTAGAAGAAAGTAGCCTATGGAGTTCCTTCTCTACTTAACAGGTTCCAGAAGAGGCTGGCTAGATGGTGGAATTCTTCATTGGACTTCTGTACAAGCCTTGGGGACCTGGAAATCAGGAAGCCTTTAATTAAGGTACACATGTTCATGGAGGTTGATGATATGCTGAAGACCATCTTTGGTAGTCATGCTCTCAGTCCTATTTGATGCATAATGTTTTATAATCCAAATAAGCCTGTCCTCCCTACAGATTTCAGGGATCCAGATGAATGAGATCCTACTCCACAAGTTTGCTCTAGTTTGAAAGTATTTCTGGCATTGTATAACAATTAAATGTGACGTGTTCCCTATCCAAAATAAAGAAAAAGCACTTCTACAGATGTAAAAAGAATCTATGTAGTTAATATAGTCCAATAGTAGTGCCACACTAATAAATAGACAAATACGAATGTGTATTGAGCTAAGGGGTGCTGATTCTAACATAATATTAAATGTCTGTTCCTCAAAAACAAACCAATTAATGCAAAATGTTGAGCATCTGGGCAGCAAGTAATTAGACCTGACTGAAAAGCAGGATGTCTGAGAAATGCTTTTTTTTTTTTAATTTAACTTTGGTCCAAATCAAAGCAAAAGAAAAATTCTGAAAAAATTGAAATTTGGGAAACACCAGAGTACACAGTATTTCCAAAATGAAATAAGTTCACCCAGACTCTGTAGTTCTCAGGAGAACTAACATTCTTGTCACAAAAGCAAATAACAACTTTAGAGGGTTCCAGGATCTGCCTTGCATACTTGGAATCCAAGAACCTTTTCTTGAATTCTGCAAAAGATTGTTGATCCTTTAGATGTTTTGTACAAAATGTGCCAGGCTCAATAATCAGTATTTTCCAACAAACCTTTTTTGTCAGAAAACTTCCAGCTATTTCTATTACTAATGTGTTTACTAAATTGGACCACTCTCAGTCAAAGTTATTTGATATACAGATGTGATAAAATTGCAGATCAGTTAAAACATGTGAAGGATTAGCCAGATGTACATGAATGTGCTTTATAATTACCATACTTCCCCTGTTTCAATATTGCAAATAATAAGACACAGAAATGTAAAGATGATGCCAAAGGTATGATGCAACCCAAGAATAACATAGTACAGCTTTACAAAAGGTGTTACAGAAGATATGGCAACATGCCTTGATGTGATGAGAAGAAAATGCCAATTCAGCAGTCTTCACATAGTTGAGATGCCTTGTTACAGTGCAGTAAAACAAAGCAAGCCTGACTTTGTGGAAGTTGCTGATGGAGAGAAAGTCAATCCTGAGTTGAATCATATTTAAAAGGTGTAGGTCATTTTGCTACCCAAAGGGTACGTCTACATGTGTGCTTTACTGCGGAGTTGACTAATCAGCTCTGCAGTAAAGCAACACTCTACACATGTGGCAGTATTAGGGTGCAGAAAGCTAAATAACTCTGCCGTAAAATAGTGCTGTTGGAGACAATGAACATATCCACTCATGTAATTAATTCAAAGCAATAAACTATATAATGTTTATATACATTATAAACAAATAATGCTTCCAGGTGTGCTGTTTGAACATCTTCCCAGGACCACAGCATGCTGAGGTAAGTTGCCAGCCTGCCTGCCTGCCAACCCGCACTGCTCCGACCCAACTCAGCATGCTGTGGAAAGGCTGGCTGGGGCACAAGGGAGTTCCAGTGTGGGGACAGCTGCCAGGAAGACCCACACTAAAGCACTCTCATGCCCCAGCCAGCTGGGTCAGCATTTACATGTGTATTTACAAGTGCTACTCTGCTCTGAAGTTAATTAGTTTCCTGCAGCCTAGTAGGGCTGCACATGTAGATGCAAGACCTTTACTGCAGAACTAATTAGTCTACTCCACAGTAAATGTCTCGTGTAGAGGTGCCCAGTACAATTTCTTATGGCAGAGTAATTGTGACAAGACGCACAAGTAGCTGGTGACACAGGCTGGTTGAGGCACAAGGTTGCTAAAGTGTGGGGTTGCCTTCTGCACAGCTCTGCACTTTAGCACTCTCATGCCCCAGCCAGCCCCTCCACAACCCAAAACTGCCACCTTGAGCCTGGGACTGACTCCCCAAACTGCTGCCAGCCTGGGGCTGCTCTGCTCTGGCTCAGGTTGCTGCTGTCCCAGGCACTCATGTGGAAGCTGCCCCTGGGAGCAGCTGACTCCATTTCAAACTGATCGACGGTTTATTGCATCATGTTAAGTTCATGCGCAGATGCATCCAAAAAATGTCATTAAGCAAAGTTTGTACAAACAAAACAAAAAAAAAAACCCATGGTAAAAATGGATGCAATGTGCCAAACATTTCAAGTTTTCAGATCAACACACAAAGTTCCATTTGAAAACCTGAAAGCAGAACACTATTCAGTATAGAAATGAGTGAAAAGTTGATTAGATACTTACCATTTACAGTGGTAAAGAAACCGTTTTTAATTGCATTCAGGTCTTAAATGATACAGAGAAAAAGATACATAAAGAGGAAAACGTAGCAGTTTGCTGGAAAATACAAACCACAGTAGTGATTTGCAGAGATGACCATTTGTTTTATGGTCTGATCATGGCCTACAAATTACATTGTCCATTTACTGCTAAGGAAAGGCAGTAAAAGGCATTATTAAAACTATTAGGTTCAAATCCAGATTATCTTTAGGATCCAATTTTTACCTGTTGTCTATACATAGCTGTAGGGGTTTTTTTGTGACTGGCACTACAAACAAACAAACCTAGGATATAATATAGATTATAATCTAGACTAATTGGAGACACAGGACCTCCAGCAAAGGAAATTATCATCAACAGAGTTTGAAGAGCCATCTAAAATGGTTCTGCCTTCATGAAGTTCCATGTAACATGTCAGTGATCATAAAATAAATTGTTGCCTAATGAATTGCAGTCCTTTTCTGATATACAAGCTTCTAGTAAACTGAAAACTTTAGAAAGGTATACAATATACCATCTTGCCTCATTTCCCAGATGCTTCTTACTTTCATCGCCTGCAAACAAGAAGAACAAACTGACACATCTCTCTCAGGATGATACTTAAAACAGAAATTCTTGTAGCCTGCTCTGGACAAATAATAAGAGAATCACATTTGAATTTGCTTCCAGATGCATTAATTGACAAGACTCAAAGGAATGCTTACACTAGCTACACGGTTAGAACTGCCAGTTCCCTCCTAAGAATATATAGATATTTACAGAACAGGACTTTCTAATGACCAGCTTGTAACCAGGAAATATGTACTGGTTCTGGGAGACTTATTTTTTCCAAAATGTTTTAAAGTGATGATCGGTAGCGTCCTACAATTAGGCATTATTCTACTTCTGTAGCCAGTTCTGAATTGTAGCATTCACATTTACTCAGTTGACCAGGCCAATCAAATTGCTTCACATTTATTTTCTATGTTCATTGCAACAAGTGTCTTGGACTACTGAATACTCACTTCTGGAAGAGAATGGTATCTATAATTCAAGAAATGAGAAACTCTACTTCATTTACTGCATAATCATTTTATTTGTTAAATTGTGAAGATTTTAATACAAGAAAGAAGCCAATGATTTATTTTCTTCTTTGAAGAGAAATTACCAGAAATATGAAGCGGTTCCTGCTGTTTACATACATTGCAACTTCATAAATGATTTATGTTTACTCAATCGTTGGTGCTCACAAGTATGAACATAAGCATGTATGTTCATCCCTGGACTTGTAATGGTAAACTCACTCAGAGATGTAAGACCACTAAAACATATTCAAGAATAAAAGTTCTAAGCAGAGGTGTATTAGTGTAGCCCTGTGTCTAAGGCAACCATGGCACAATGGGTGGCACTGGCTGCCACAATGCCAATTGCAATAGCAGCCCTCACTGTGAATATAGCTGTTTTTGAGCCTCCCCACGAAAGTGGTACCTTGTGCTGCTGCCCCCATTGCACTCCCTCAGTTACAATAGATCTGAGGAACCACCAATGTAGTTCAAAGGTGTCATTCTGGTAGCAGTGCACCCCCACACAACCCCAATCTTGTTATTTTTATCTGCAACTTTTCACTTATTTATATGAGTTAATCATCTTACACACTTTATACAGCTTTCAGTTTTGTTTTTATTCCAGAAGTCTGTCTACATGATCATCAAATGCACTATACTAAGTGTCTATATACATTCCATAAAATAATCAAATACAATGAGTTATTCCCTTTGTTCCTTTATGTTGCTACACATTACAGAAAATATTTAATACACTTCTGAAAACTATGATGCCAGTGATAAAGCTAGTTTACAGTTTCATAGATAATTTATGGAAGTTATAAAAAATGAACCAAATTGTCATAACAACGTGACAATGTGAACATTCATGTTTGCATAGTGTCCACATACAATACAAATACTGAATATTAATATGAATGAGAATTTATAACATTTGCAATAAACATAATGTAGAAAGAATAACAACTTGATACAATCTTTGTGTATGTTACAATCTATAAACAGGTTTCATTTTATAAATTACTTTGACATTTTCCTTAATATGCATTGTTTTACATTTTAAACACAAATCTTGATATGCTTTAAATGTAAATTACTTCATATGGATCCTGTTTTTTCTTCCAGATATATCAACTCTAACCACAAAGAAAGAGGGTTTATTATTAACAATATATAAATGTATTAGGCACCTTTCATCCCAAAGAATCCAAAAAGCCAAAAAAAAATCTGGACCAGAATTTACTATCCATGCTTACAGTTAGTAACATTTTCTTTGAATAATTCAAGTGGTCTGAAATGAAATAGGATCATACACTTCCATCAGCATATAGCTCCAAAGTAAAGGAACCTTTCTAGAGTTGGTGTGCGTCTACATGTTCATTAATGCGCTGTAATCACCACTACTGCACATTAGCACAGATGAACACTTTTTAAGTAATGCTTAATGCCCATTGGACTAATGTACTGCACATTAACACATTAACACAGTTTATACCAGCCATGCTGATGTGAAGTAGAATTAGTCTAATGTGCATTAAGCGTCTCATCTAGATGCACTTTGGAGGTTTTGCAGGAATATGTTCCTTTTGAGCATTAGTGCTCAAATGCTGGGACACAAAATACACATACAGGGCAGTGTTTCTCTATAGTCAAAGATGTGTGTACTGCTTCCCTACTTCACTAGCAGCTGGGGAAACCAAGTGTATCACAAGGTCTGAGGCAGCCTAACAGATTCAGAGCCTCAGAATAAAACTTCAAGCCCGACTGCGTAAATAGGACCCATTAGATTATTTTTCTACCCCCTTACTAATTTTCAAGAACACGGTGGAGAAAGTGGTCATAATAGTCTCTACCATCCCAGGCCATATAAAAGATAAGAATAATACCTCATTTCTCACAGAGCACAGCTTTACTACAGCAGCTTCAATGCTGTCTCTGCCCTAGTAGAAGGTGTAGGGAGGTATAGTGTGGCCTGGAGAACAAAAGAGATTGTGTGTGCAGTTTTTTGCATAGTCTTTAACTACCAGCTGCAAAGACATTCCTCCTTCCATTACTTCAAGCAGCTAGGTCTCTATCCTCAGGCATACTGTTATGCCGGTTTTAAGTATTAAATCAGCATCTAGATTTAACCAAGGGTAGTGGAATTCTTACATGCACCACTGAAAGAGACAGCCAGCTCTGGGGTAGAATGTGAAAACTGTATAACAATGCTGACCAATGCTATTCCTCTTTTAGGTTAGAAAGAAAACCGTTTATTGCAGACAAGACTTACAACCACTACCCCACCTTTTTATGCCAAATGCAATTTTTCTCTATAATTATTACAAACAATTATGTGTTCTGGCAATGAATCATAGAAAATTAGGCTTGGTAGGGACCTCAGGAGGTCATCTAGTCCAACCCCCTGGTCAAAGCAGGATCATCCCCAACTAGATCATCCCATCCAAAGCTTTGTCTCTCTGGGTCTTAAAAACCTCCAAGGATGAAGATTTCACCACCTCTCTTGGTAACCTGTTCCAGTGTTTTACTACCCTCCTTGTGAGAAAATTCTTCCTAATATCTAACCTAAACTTCCCTTGCTGCAATCTGAGACCATTGCTCCTTGTTCTGTCATCTGCCACCACTGAGAACAATTTAGCTTCATCCTCTTTTGAACTTCCCTTCAGATTACTGAAGACTGCTATTAAATCCTCTCTCAATCATCTCTTCTCCAAACTAAATAATCCTAGTTCCCTCAGCCTCTCCTCATAAGTCATGTGCCCCAGCCCCCTCACCATTTTCGTTGCCCTTTGCTGGGCTCTCTCCAATTTGTCTACATCCTTTCTGTAGTTGGGGGCCCAAAACTGAACATAGTACTCCAGATGTGGCCTCACTGCTGCTGAATAGAGGGGAATAATCACTTCCCTTGACCTGTTGGAACCATGCCTACCAATGCAGCCCTGTATGCCGTTAGCCTTCTTTGCAACAAGGACACGTTGTTGGCACATATTCAACTTATTGTCCACTGTAACCCCCAGGTCCTTTTCTGAAGAGCTCTTGCCCAGCCAGTCAGCCCCCAGCCTGTACTGATTCATGGGATTCTTCTGTCTTAAGTGCAGGACTTCGCACTTGTCCTGGTTGAACCTACAGATTTCTTTTGTCCCAATCCTCCAATTTGTCTAGATCACTCTGAATCTTAGCTCTACCCTCTAGTGTATCCCCCCAGCTTGGTCTCATTTCAAACTTGCTGAGGGTTCACTCTATGCCATCTTACAGGTAGTTAATGAAGACATCAGACAAAACTGGTCCCATGACCAACCCCTGGAGCACTCCATTTGATACCAGCTGCCAACTAGACATCAAGCTATTGATTACTACCCTCTAAGCCCAATGCTCCAGCCACTTTTCTATCCACCTTACAATTCATTCATCCAGCCCAGACTTACTTAGCTTGTCTGAGAAAATGTTGTGGGAGACTGTATCAAAAGCCTTGCTAAAATCCAGGTGTGTCACATCCACTGGTCTCTCTGGCTCTACAGAGCCGATCACCTCGTCATAGAAAGCAATCAGGTTGGTCAGGCATGAATTGCCCTTGGTGAATCCATACTGAGTGTTCCTAATCAACTTCTTCTCCTCCAAGTGCTTAGAAATGGATTCCTTCAGGATCTGCTCCATGATTTTTCCAGGGACTGAGGTGAGGCTGACTGGTCTGTAGTTACTTGGATCCTTCTTTTTCCCCTTCTTAAATATGGGCACTATGTTGGCCCTCTTCCAATCATCCAGGACTTCTCCTGATTGCCACAAGTTTTCAAAGATGATGGCCAATGGTTCTGCAATCAATTCATAGTTCATAGTTTCTAGGGTCGGAAGGGACCTGAACAGATCATCAAATCTGACCCCAAGTCTGGCAGGAATGAGTGCTGGGATCATAATACCCCAGCCAGATATCTATCCAACCTCCTTTTGAAGACCCCCAAGGTAGGGGAGAGCACCACCTCCCTTGGGAGCCCATCCAGAGCCTGGCAGCCCTAACCGTAAAGTAATATCTCCTGATATCAAGGTTGAACCTGATCTCAATCAATTTTTGGCCTTTATTCCTTGTTCTCTCAGGTGGTGCCTGGGGGAACAGAGCCTCCCCTATTTTCCACTTGTCCCCCATGGTGAGTTTATAGACGGCCACCAGATCCCCCCTCAGTCTTCTCTTGCGGAGGCTGAATAGATTCAGGCCCTTTAGTCTATCTTCATAAGGCCTGACCTGCTGCCCCCTGACCATGAGAGTGGGCCTCCTCTTGACCCTCTCAAGGTTAGCCACATCCCTCTTGAAGGGCAGCACCCAGAACTGGATGCAGTACTCCAACTGTGGCCTGACCAGTGCCACACAGAGAGGAAGGATCACCTCCTTGGACCTACATGTGATGCATCTGTAGATGCATGACAAGGTGTGGTTAGCCTTACTGACCACTTCCTCGCATTGGCCACTCATGTCCATCCTGGACTCAACAATGACTCCAAGATCCCTTTCAGCCACTGCGTTGTTGAGAAGGGTTTTCCCCAGCCAACTGCTTCAGTATCCTCAGATACATCCCATCTAGCCCCATAGACTTGTATATATCCAGCTTTTCTAAATAATCCCTAACCTGTTCTTCCACCACTGTTGGCTGCTCACCTCCTCCCCAAACTGTGCTGCCCAGTGCAGTAGTCTAGGAGATGACCTTGCCTGTGAAGACGGAGGCAAAGAAGGCATTGAGTACTTCAGCCCTTTATGCATTCTGTCACAGGTTTGCCTCCCCCATTCAGTAAGGGACCCACACTTTCCCTGATCCTCCTCTTGCTACCAACATACATGTAGAAACCCTTCTTGTTACCCTTTACATTCCTTGCTATCTGCAACTCCAATTGTGCTTTGGGAACTCCAATGACATCCTTTGGGAACATAAGTATAAGTTACACCTTTATTAAATGCCAACACCAACAGCAATCAGAGTGCTCGCTAACACCTTCCTAGGACAGTGCTTTAGTATTAATTATACCAGAGGTAGTGTGATCCAAGGTGTTTTGAATATTGTTTCTGTCTTTGACACTGACATACTGTATTGCTGTTGGCAAATCATTTCATTTAATTGTATTTCAATATTCCTATTTTTAAGAGATGAATTACCATTCATTTAACTATGTTGCAGATTCAATATAAGGATTAGTTAAGATGTAAAATATTGCATAAATGATAAGTATTATTATCATAAAGTGTGAATGGGTGTCAATATACCTTAAAAAGGTAAATATTGTAGCAATATGGCAATGTGGTTCTTCTGACCACATAAAGATTCTATACTACCTGGCTGCTAATACCCCTGAATGTAATATTCTACCTTATTAGGGCATTATAAATACAAAACGAATAGTCTCCAAAAATGTTGTAGAGAAGCAAGAATCAAACTATGATTTTCTGACAAATGATTCACTGTTATTAATCTATCAAACCAAGTGATACATTACTGAGATCATATATGGACTTTTTCAGCATGCTAGAAAAAGTTGTATGTAGAAATTTTCAGAAAATGGAATTTCCATTCTTTGGTAAATTATAATATTTCAACAGTCACTTTCTTTTCAAAATAGAGTGAGGAGAGAAAATATAAATGATTTTTCATAGAATGGCAAAAGTAAAAAAATTATTTTGGAAATATTACCATAAAAGCTTTTTGTAATTAAGCATTTGCATTTATAGTTTAAATTAGAATTTTGGGAAATGTCATCAAAATCAAATTTTTCCTTAAAAATTGATTTGATTAAAGCTATTTTTCCCTCAGGAAAAATAATCAATTGAAACAATAATCAAATCTACTAATTTGTTGTAAGTGACAATAAATTGGGAAATTAGATGTCGCATGGTTAAGATGCTCACTTCAGTTCAGGTTGGTTTAAGTCAAAATAAGGCAACAGGACTAAAGTTAAATCAAGGCCTCAGACCTAACCTAGAGAAAAAAAAATCTCTTTTGAACTATAATGCATGTGAGGGGATGAGAAATGTGGACAGAGTAATAACATAGTAGAGTCTCTTTTCCTTTCTGCCTGGCCTGGATCAGGTTGTTAGGATGGAAAGGTTCCATACCGTCCATTCTTATGAAGATCCACTGAGTAAAATCCACCACAAAACAGCCATTATTCTAGAAAGTAGGAGTGAATAGCAGCTGAAGAAAAGCTGTCAACATTTTAGAGACATGAATTTTATGTCTGTCTGCTCCTATGAACAAAGCCTGAGTAACTTGGTTTTGTGAAGCGAGCAGTTCTTTTCACCAAGATAAAGTTCAGACATACAGGTCAAACAGTTAGTGACATGCGTTTTCTTTCATATATTCAGAATGACTAAGAGTTGTCACTACTTTAGGGGGGGTTTTCTCACCAGCCATTATATAATAGAGCAAATTATAAAATATTGCAAATTATATTTATATAGCTATGTAAAACATATGCTAACCTATTTATGTTTTAAAATGTGCACTCATGACTTTGAGCTCAATTGCAGACTTTAAGCAGTGAAACATTTTCAGGTGCAAATCAGTATATCTATAACAAACTTCATCTTATGTCTCTCTACAAGTATGAACAAATCCATAGTAATCAATTTCAAAGGTATTAAAGCCAGGATGGGTTGTAATTATTATGACACCTGAGTCCAGTCTTGTTAAATAATTATTAATAAAATCACCAACATGCACAGGTTTTGTTAATTATTAGGTCTGTATCTGAAACTGCTATCAGATTTTGTGACTTTTAAAACAAGTCAGAGATCTCACCTTTTCCCAGAAATTTTCAAAATAAGAATTAAAATAAAATCATCCTTGTTATCATGGAGAATAACCAGGAGCACAGAATTAAAGTGAAGATCTCAGAACCTTTCTCTGACTTGCTGGGTTCAAAATCATAGCAGACTTATTTGGAAAATGTCAATGTTATAAGTTAAAACACTGCAGCCAAATAAAATATGGGCAATAGGATTTATAGCAAGAGCTTAAGGAAGGGGCCTTGGTCTCCTTTTGGTTAATACTGTATGTGTGTTTGATTCCTTCTTTTGCAACTGCAGCCCTGAGCATCTGAAGCTAGGCACACTCTGGTCCTTTTCTCCCTTCCTTTTTCCTTCTATGCTGGACTTAAGGAAAGATAGTTGTTATTAGTAATCCACTGTGGTGTAGCAGGCTTAGAACATTTTGGGTGTCGATACACATGCTCAGAGGTGAGGAGGTGCCATTTTAATTAGAGCAGTTACCCGACAGACAGTTCCCCATTATGGAGGCCACTATTGCTGCAGCTGTCAATAGCATATTCTAGTGAATGGCCAAAGACATCCAGTTTTGTGTGGACATAAATTCTCATTCCTGATTTATCATTGTGTGTTTAAGATACAAAACCATTTATGGATATCAGTCCATGTCTGTACAATTCTAATGCACTTAACAGGTGCATCATCACCTTAAAGAGTCACAGGCAGTGAGTCTAGGGCTAGAAATAAGCATCTTCTGTGTGGCAACATCAACTGTGCTGTGATATGTTGGAACACAGCTGATCTTGCTCTACACAGGTCTGTAGATATCACTAGGTGCCACATCCCAACAGGGAAACCTCCACTTATAAATATACCTCCCCCTGCCCCACCTTCCCCGCCATGTTGGGGAGTGGGGGAATCCCTTGCAAGAGATTTTTCTGGTATTCATCTGGAAAGGCAGAAGGAAGAAACTCCCTTAGGGGGTGCACACTCCACATTTGAAGTGCTTTTCAGTGATTCCTTCATCATGCATGTGTCTACAAGCAAGGAGGGGGAAACGCCCTTAAGGGGGTCCTCCCTCCACATTTGCAGCCCATGCTGGCTGCAAATGCAGAGGGCAGACTCCTGGGGGAGTTTCCCCACTCCATGCTTGCAGATATGCACAAAGGAAATCACCTGCAGAGGATTACCCTGCTCACCAACATGAGCAGAGCATCTGCAAATGTTTTTTTTTGCCACTTATCCACACACACTTCTGGGATCACTGGGCATGGGTCTCAGTGAGCCGAGAGCCCTGAGTTCCCTGCTTCTGGAGAGGCTCCCCGAGATTTCCGAGGGTGCCTTCCTATAAGTGGGGATACCCGGGAAGATGCTCCAGGGGCTTGGGAGGTTCTTAAGCTCCCCAGAGCACCTGTTTGGGGTAGATGGAGAGTATGAGCAGCTTGAGCTGTCCATACTCTCCTGCCCCAAAGGTAATAGATGTCTGGCACAAAGAAGCATCAGAATCTATTACTACCTTTTGTCATGCCACTGATTTTCCTTTCATGTGGTATGATTAAGGGTAGGGGAGCCTATTGGCTTACCATTTGTGCCACTATAACATTTTTTATGGCATTTCCATCCTAGGATACTGCCTCTTGTACTCTCTCTTCCCTTCTTCCTCTCTCTCTTTCCCCAGCAGGATAAAATGTGCAGCTAAGAGCTAAACATGTGTTTGAAAAAGTCTTTTTTATAAAACTTCTTTAGTATATCATAATCTGCATAGTTATCTACTCTTGTGATCAGTCTGAAAAAGAGAAATAAATGATCAAATGACAAATTGATTTCAGGCAGCATAATGCAAGAAATGGCCTGCCTATGGACTTTGAAACCAGAAACATTTCACAGAACCAAACTGGAAGAAAGTTGTTAGTGGATCTTGTCTTTGCAGAACTTAAGGCAGAAAATTTGTCTATAGCTGTAAAAGTTGCTCATTGTCTTATAAGTAGATGGCGAAAAAGACAGAAACACAGATTTCCAGTGGCATTCCATTGAAGTAAAGAAGAAAAATCCAGACAGTTTGGGATGAAGATGAAAGTACTTGCTAGCACCAATCATAGGACTGTAAGAAAGTAGGCCTAGAAGGAACCTCAAAAGGTCATCTAGTTAAGCCACCTGCTCAGCCCGGATCATCCCTCACTAAACCATCCAAGGCAAGTGTCTGTTCAACCTGCTCTTGATATTCCAAAATTTCAAGGTAGCTGTTTCAACGCTTGACTACTCTCACAGTCACAAAGTTCCTCATAATCTCCAACCTAAATATTCCCTGCTGCAGTTTGAGGCCATTGTTCCTAGTCCTGTCCCCTACTGCCGCAGAGGAAAGCCCATCTCCATCCTCTCTGTAATCACTCTTCAGGTATTTGAAGATTGTTTTCAAAGTCCACCTCCATCTTCTCTTTTCCAGACTAAAATACCCTAATTCTTTCATCCTTTCTTCATAAGTCTTGTTTCCTAGACATTTTTTTTCATCCTTTCATAAGTCTTATTCTCCTGCTATTTTTTGTTGTTCTGTGCTGGCCTCTTTCCAAACTGTCCACATCCTTCTTGAACTGCAGGGCCCAAATCTGGACACACTACTCCAGGTGAGGCTTCGTTAGTCTTAATAGAATGGAATAATTTATTTGCATGTGACACTCCTATTAATACAACTGAGGACACTGTTGGCTTTTTTTGGAACAAAAGCACACTGTAGGCTCATATTTACCTTATGGTCCACTGTAACCCCCAAGTCCTTCTCTGTAGCAACGTACATTTCATAAGAAAGATGTGTGCAATCAAAGATTGGACAAACACAACAGATGTAAGGGTGCAATCCCAAGTATGCCACTACAAGAGAAACTTGTAGCAAAGACTAGGAGTGCAAAGCAGGCTGTATTCGATTTGGATTCAGCCCAATTAGGGAGACAGTGATTCAATTTGTTGATTCAGATCACCGTCCTGATTCGATTCTGATTGTGAGAATCAGCTGTTCAGCCATAGACACAGCTTTAAATGTTTTTTCTACATACCTCAAGGTACCTGGCACAGCATGTGAACACTGAGACGGTGGGGCAGATGGAGCATCCCACAGGAGTGCACCCCCCCGGCACATGCTCGTCGGTGGATCTGGAAGTGGACCGGAACTATTTCTGGGTAGTTCTGGTCCACTTCTGGGTCTGCTGCCAAGTGTGCAGGAGACCCGCACCCCACTGGCTTGGCAATCAGTTGCAGGGGAACTCTGGGTGCCCCCACAGTCCCAGGAGGCACCAGTTGCTGGGTGCTTCTGGTCCACTTCTGGATCCACCGCCAAGCATGCTGAGGACCCCCCCCCCCCCCCGCATGGTATGCTCCATCTTCCCCACCATCTCAGTGTTCATGAGCCGCCTGGTACCTTGAGGTATGTAGAAAAAACATATAAAGCTGTGTCTGTGGCCAAATTGTCAAATCTCTCTGAATGGATTTGGAGAGTTCTGATTCAATTCAGAGAGATTAAAGGGTCTCCTGATTCAACTTGGATTCAGAGATTCAGCAGCTGAATTGGGCCGAATCTCCGCCAAATCTAATCAGCAACTGAAGCTTCACATAGCCCTAGCAAAGACACAGGGAGAGTAAGATTGTAGTAGATACAGATAGCATCATGTGCTAAGGGATATATGCATAAAGTGACATAGTCAGCAAGCTATTTTGCCTGAGGATGTTAGACAGGAAAAAAGAAAATTAGAAGTAATGAAGTGCATGCAATTCGAAAACACTTCCAAGGAGAGAGGTCCAGACACAATGACAATTTGTTTTTTTTGGCTGCAATAAAATCTTAGTAAAAGGATAATGATGATGTTTATGTAATGATCTTAATAAATTCAGAAGAAATAATCATAACATTCATAACTGACATAGGCTCAGGTAATTTAATCTTTATCTCTGAAAAAGTGCAAAGGAAAACTCTAGCCAAAACTCTAGCCCACTATAACAAACTTTATCATCAAGACTAGCAAGATGTATAAGGCATCTCTCCCCAAAATGGAGAAATTCATTGTTAAAAGCAAGTACATAGAAGGTGTGTCTACATGTTCATTAATGAGCTTTAGACATTGTGCATTTTGTTTAGTACTTGATTAATAAAGCACTAACTAAATGCACAGTACCTAGAATTACTGCACAATAGCACCAGTGCACAGTTATTTAGTTACACTTACTGCACATTAGCCTAATAGCACTGCACAATAGGGCTGCGCGAAATTTCGCTGGGTGTTTCATTTCAAAGCTGTTTCAATGCATTTTGAGCTCAAAACAGCAAAATTGAAATGAAACAAAAGGCTTCAAAACAGCTTCAAAACAAAACAGGGGCACTCAAAACGTTCCAAAAGTTTTGAAACGTTTTGAGTTTCGGAGCCAGACTTACTTGGCTTCAGCGCTGGTCCCAGCCAGCAGCAGCAGCCTGCTGTCATCCCACATGCAGATCTGGGGGCCCGTGCCCCCTGGGAGGAGTCTGGCATGGTCCCACAGCCCTCCCAGGGTTGTGGGCCCCCGGATCTGCATGCAGGATGACAGCATGCTGTCGCTGCCAGCTGGGGTCAGTGGGAGAAGCAGTCTTCCCAGAGCTCAGAAGTGGGCAGCAGCGGCAGCCTCCTGTCATCCAGTGTGCAGATCTGGGGGCCCGCATTCCCAGGAGAATTCTAGCATAGCACTGCAGCCCTCCCAGGGGTGCGAGCCCCTGGATCTGTGTACCAAATGAGAGGAAACTGCCACTGTCACCTGGGGCTGGTGCTGGGCACAGCCCACACCCAGTGCTGAGAAGGTTGCTGCTGCTGCTGGCTCCAGGCAGCAGCAGCAACCTCCTGTCATCCAGCATGCATATCCAGGCTCCCACACCTCCGGGAGGAGCCTAGCACAGCCCAGCAGCCCTGCCAGGGGTGCGGGCCCTCAGATCCGCATGCCGGATAACAGGAGACTGCTGCTGCTGCCTGGGGCCATTGGCAGCAGCAATCTTCCTGACACTGGGTGCATGCTGTGCCTAGCATCAGTCCCAGGCAGCAGTGGCAGCCTCCTATCATCCGGCGCACAGATCCCGGGACCCGCACCCCCAGGAGGGCTATGGGGCTGTGCCAGACTCCTCCTTGGAGTGCAGGACCCTGGATCTGCATGCCAGATGGCAGGAGGCTGCTGCTGCTGCCTGCGGCCAGTGACAGTAGCAATCTTCCTGGTGCTGGGTGGGGTGCAGGCTGCTCCCAGTGCCAGTCCCAGGTGGCAGCAGCAGCCTCCTCTCATCCAGTGCACAGATCCAGGGGCAACACCCCTAGGTGAAGTCCAGCACAGCCCAGCAGCCCTTCTAGGGTGAGGGCCTCGGGATCGGCATGCCGGATGACAGGAGGCTGCCAGCAAGTGTCATCAGTTTTGCTTTGAACAGTTTGAGGTGTAGTTTCCCAGAAACCTCTGCACCCATCTCCTTGAAACTTGGCAGACTTCATGCTCTCAGGGGCTACCATCCCTGCAATTTTCATCTGAATCAGGCAAGAAATGACAAAGTTTTAGGCATTTTCATGATTCCCCAGTATAGACTATGGGCAAAATGTTGAAATGTATCAAAACAGCGAAACAGTTTTGATGAAACAAAATTGAACAGTGCTTCAAAATGAAATGAAACAATGAAATGAAATATTGTCCCCTCAAAGTTGAAATGAAATGGTGCTGTTTTGCACAGCCCTACTGCGCAATAGGCTATTAGCATGTTTTTTGCCATGACACACTACTGTGCAGTGTTATTAGGCTAATGAGCAGTAAGCATCTTGTGTAAACGTGTCCAGTAAGATGTTTAAATTTAGATTTCTATGTAAAAAGTGCACCAGCAACACCAATAGTAGACTGAAAACCTTAAAATATTTAAAATGGATGAAAACCCTAAGAGTAGTGGCATTCATAAAAGGGATTCTCACATTGGATGATATTTAAAATAGATTTCTGGATGTGCTCAAAGGCCATTAAAAATAAGGCTCAAAGTGGAGAATGATTCCCAGGGCATGACACAATTGGGTTTAACTAAAAAGGTGGAAGATCCGTCAGAAAAGATTAGCTCAATGGTTGAAAAACTGGATTACAGCGGTGTTAAATTTGTGAATTATGCAGACACTCAAGACTCAAACACTGAAGACTCAAACAAAAGACGTAATGCAGCTTGCTCGCTCAAGGTGAGATAACTTAGATGTCTCCCTTTGACATATCATCTATGGAAGAGACATTCCAGAAAAGGTCCCTGAAATATCTGATAGGAAATATGGAATCAAGTCACTGTCAGTGGCGTTGTGCTTGATGGCAGCACTAGAGAGAAGCCTGACAAGGAGCTATTAGAACTACTGACAAGATGCAGGTGTTCATCCAGAAAATGAAACACAAAAAAAGTGTATATGGCAATCAGCGTACAATGAATCACTTGCACTACCGCTTTGAAAATGGAGATAACTAACCTACTCCAAATAAAGTGAAAATGATAAAACACCAACATCCCCAGAAGAAACCATAGTAAGCAAAGTAACCTGCCTATCAAATTTATACCAAAATTAGTGCAAATCACAGTGGGTGCATCTACACAGAACATTTACTGAGGAACCGACTAATTAGCTCCACAGTAAAGCATCACGGTCTATATGTATGAGGCTATTAGGCCACAGTAAATTAATAAATGGCATCATAGGACTACTGCCCACCACAAGTACTATCCTATGGTGGTGTTATTTAGTGCACCCTAACACAAGTGTAGATGGTGATTCGTGCTGGCTGAGGCATGAGGCTGCTAAAGTGGGGAACTACCAAGCCCCACTGCAGCAGCCCTAGGCTGGCAGGCTGAACACCCAGGTATTCTGCCAGCTGGGGCCACACCGCCCCAGCTCAATGTGCTGTGGTCCCAGGCGCAAATATAAATGCTGCGCCTAGAAGCAATCAACTGGCGTGAATTGCACTGAAGTTTATTGCTTCACATTAATACCATGTGTAGACGCACCTAGCGAGAACTGTGAGAAGTGAGGAGGGAAACAGTGTATGGTACTGGGATAGCAATCTTCCATTGATGTTCCACAGAATGCTATTGCCTTATTTTTAAACAAAAATAATACACTGCAAATAAGTTAATAATAATATAAACAGCAGTTGGAGCAGCACTGTTGTAAGCAAAAGCCCCAGAAGTATAACTGAGATCTCTGACACTGATGCTGGGGTAGAGGTCTGGGGAGGGACCCATAAACGCTCCATTGCCTCTGGATATCAGAAATTTCATTAATACTTATTTAGATAAATGATAATGTATGAACAGACTAGACATAAATATTCTTGACAAATGAATGGTTTTTATACCATCAAGATTTAAGCTATAAAAGTATGACTAGACACTGAAATAAAAGGCCATTAAAAGTCCTGCAGCAGATCTTATGTTGCAAAATTTGTAGAAGATAAAAAAGGGAAACAAAGGAAAATACTTGCAGGACCAGCTCTTCATGATACTGCAATGCTTACCAATATCAGCAAGTAAGGTATCAGAAATACCACAGCATGGTAGTGCAATGACTTTTGAAAGAAACAATGAGGTTATGGTGGCAGCAATGACAACAACAGCAGCAGCAACAATAATGGATCTTAGTTAGCAGAAACTTTGGGAATTAGGCTTTTGTTTTTTTATCAACAAAAAGTTGACTGTGGAGAATGGGCAAAAGGTGAAAGAGAAGAGAATAAATATCACCATGCAAATTTATCTGGGGATTCTGAAAAAAGATGTATGAGGGACACCTCAATATGTTACTATGTAAAATACAGGCAGGAAACAAACTTTGTTGTCTCAGCAGAAATAGAGAGAAATGCAAGGTATCTTTGACAATTTGTGACCCACTTAGCAGAGCCTGGCAGAAATTGGCAAGAGATGACCGGGACTGTTCCCAGCCAGCCCCAGGCTGCACAGGGAAGCATGCACAGCCTGGAGGTGGCTGAGGGAGGTTCTGTTTCAGGCAGTCCCCAGCCAGCTCTGGACTTCACATGCAGACTTTTCTGCATAGCCTGGGGCTGGCTGGGAACTGTTGTTGTCAGAGGCATGTCCCAGCCCCATGCCCTGATTGGGTGATTGAGGCATGGGGCTTGGAAAGAGCTGCAGGGGTACGATAGGTCCCAGTCCCCTGTCCCAATACAGCTGCTATCTTCCCCACTCACAGATCAGGACAGGGGATTGGGACCTGTTCCTCCCCTGCAGCTCTTTCCAAGGTCAATGCCCCTGATTGGGGAGCCAAAGCCAGGATCTCCCTGCTGCCAGGGCAGGGGGACATTGTCCCTGCCTCTGCAGCAGGCAGCTCCCTAGGGCCAAGAGACAACTCTGTCCTGGCCTGATGCCCCCTGCTAGCCCCTGGGCTAGCACCAGGGGGAGCCTGGACCTTCCCCTGGTAGCAGCAGGTGCCCATTACAGGGATGCAGGAAACTGCTAATCCCCACATGTGTAGATGCCTGCCTAAAAGGGCTTACCTCAGATTATTTTACACTGGTATAAATTTAGGCTAGAGAAAATACATGTGTAGACACACCCACTGAGCAGAGAGAAGAGCCATTACCCAACACAAGTGTGTTCACTGAAGGATGTGATAGCTGTACTTAACAAGTTCAGGAAGCAAGACTTACTCCAAGTATGTGTGAAGATTCAACCCAAAAGAGTGAAAGGATCTTGTACAAGATCCTACTGCATCTTCTAGATGCATAAATGGACTTAGGTACTTACGTATAATCCTGTTCCACCCCACTTGAATCCCAGAAAATCCATCAGGACATCTACTTTTGTAACACACTGGGTGCATCTACATGTGCATTAAGGTCCTTTTCATAATGAGCATTACATTTAGTACCTCCAATGTGAGGTACTAAACAAATGTGTATTAGGCTGCCTTAATGCGCAGAAATGAATGTGCATGGTTTTTAAGTGCTGCTTAATGCACAGTAGCCTATTTTACTGTGCATTACCATAATCACACATTTTTTACATGATGCTTTAATGCGCAGTAAAATAGACTACTGCTCATTAAAGCGCATGTGTAGATGCACCCACTGTCATCTTAAGTTTAAGTCACAGAACAGAAAGTAAGAGACAGATCTACATACTTTTGTATGAATATATTGTCAGGGACTTGAGCGGTGTGAAATGGATTGTACTTACACTTCCAAGTCTACTTACCGGCATTTAATAGGTGGAACAGGATTTGGCCCCTTATGTTTCAATGCTGTTATTAGTAATAAAAGTCTCAAATGTCCTTTGATTGCACAGGAAATATGTTGTCTTAACTCCACCGTACCTTTAAGTGAAGTACTAGGAGTGACTTTATAATACTACTGCTTGCTGTCTCTCTCTGCTGTGCTGAGAAGATGAGAACAGACGGTGTGTTTGAAAATCCTTGTTAATAAAAAAAGTCCTGTTCAGTTTACCCTATGGATCTCTATTACTATGATGTTGCCTAAACAAAGACATACACTTCCCAGGACCCATGTGTCACCAATATGTAGATAACACACAGATATTTTTTTCTGATACTGCCATAGTCATTATCAACATAACCAAGTGCCTGGAAAAGATGAACAAGTGGAGAGAGAGAAGCCAGTTCAACCTCAGTTCATAAAAGACAAATGTTATCAACGAGAAAATGAAAATGCTTTGAGGAATGGGTGAGAAGATCAGGTGGAGTAGATTTGCACCTTACAGACCCATCAAAGTAGATATATATAGCACAAGTGTTCATGAGCAGAAGATCATACTATAGAGATTTAAGGAAGTAGGAGCCTGGATAAGATTACCTCAGTAGTAAGCAAGGTCCTTGTTGACCAGGAAAATCTGACCTTTTTTTTCTCTTCAGGAACTAGCTTTGGTTGTCTTCTCTAATGTAGGCTACTGTACTCTCACCCTGTCATTTACTATAGCCACCACAAGAAGGCTAAAGCTGGTATGGTGTGCCACAGTGCAACGCAGGTATGTTACAGCTGCGCTTCCCTAATTTTAAATTCCGGCACCATACTGCATGCAGTGTTTCTCAAGAGAAACTAGTGAATTTGTCCTGAGCCCACAGCTACCAGAGCACAGGATGCTTTGGCCACTTTCTCTTCTATCTCCAGCCTGCAATAGAGGCAAACAGAATCTTACCCTTTAATCTTAATTTAGTAAGATTATTTCATAGGAATGGACTTTGTTTATAAAGGTATTTTTCTATAAGAGATTAAGGTATGAGGTAAAAAAAGATTAAGCTAGATCCATAGTGTTCATTTGAGTATTGAGAAACATAAAAACAGAGTCCAAGATTTGGCTATGTATGAAGGCTGTTGTCCAAGATGTAGCATCTACATATAAACTTTGTAATAAATATAGGAAATGCAACACCAAGAACCAGTGAAACTATATAAAAAATTTAATAAAACTTTATTTTGAGTACATGTATTTAAATTAAATAGGGAAGATAACCTATAGGTTTGTAATTGAGTAGGCTGCTCAGGTTTCATTTGGGATAGTTATATGTGTTTCCTGAAATGGCTTACAGCTGATTTATTTTAGCAGTTCTTTTTTGATATATTAACTTAAGCACATCATGTGCAGCTTAGTTTATTACAAGAGTCTATTCAGATGACATGTACTTGGCCTAATTCAAGAGAGAAAAGAGTCCCTTAGGTTTAAGGGGCCACTCTTTACTATTGACGTTTGTTGGAAAATTTCAAAATATCTGAATTCCACCATTTTTGTGGAAATCTGCCCTAATTTTGACCAGTTGAAGTAGACTATCAAAACAAACTTTCTGTGCCAAAAAAAATCTTAATCCTTACAAAAGAACTGTGTATGCCAGGACAGCAGAACAGAAGAACTGAATACTACAAGTAGGGAACAGAGTTACCCACATTACAAGTAGGATAAAATATAAGATTCACAACTGAAAGTGACTGGCAACCTGCCAACACCGCAGCTATACCATCTGTAACCAGGTCATATGTCATAACCATCCTCGAAAGTAAGTCCCACAGAAGATATCTAAACAGCACCAAGAAGGACACTGTCTCTGTTCCTTGAGGACATCCAATATGCTGCTGACAGTGCACTTACAGAAGTCACTAAAAATGGGAAAACTGTAGTAGCAGCAAACACAATGTCCAGGTGGCAGACACATGACAATGACCAAACAACCCACTGCAGAAAGATTTCTCTTGAGAACAAAAAATGAGCATGGGATCAGAAAGCCATTAAGTTTCAGAGGCAGCAATTACTAACAGATGTTCAATATCCTTACTTCTATCTTAGATTTTTCTTATTAGTATTTTATTATATACTGACATATAGTAACATTCTAGTTTGGGATAATACTGGTATGTTTACCTGCATTTGATTTTAAAAAGTGAGAAAATAAAAGGGAAAGATTGTAATAATAGACTCTGAGGTCAGTGGACATTGACCTTTGCCACGTTATCTGTATCATATGATTGAGCTTGAAAATAAAATTAAGTCGACATTCTCTGTATCTCTTTTTACTATAGGCAGATTCTTTATAATTCTGTTTTCAAAGTGTAAACACATCGGTGTGTCCCAACATGATGATTAAAAGGAGGGTCCTTATAATATCTCTATTCTAATAATCCTACAGAGCAAAAGAATAGGGGGAAAGACTAAAAAAAAAATATTGGCTAACATGCAGTGTGTAATTTCCATAATTTACCCCCCCCCAAAAATCTACATGTTGGTGTGTTTGATTTAATGCCATCAGAACTGTAAGGTTACATGAAATAAATGCCTAATTGGGTTAATTTAATAGCAGGTTAAATCTCTCTTTTATTTTGTGTTAAAGGAACATTACAAACGGTGCAGTTTTCAAGTGGTCTTGGAAATGTAGAGTTGAGTTGCTTGATAAAAAATATATAGCATTCCTACTGCTAGGTTTATGGTGGGAGTTACTGGCATTCATCCAGTTCACTGCATGAAAATCTAAGCTGCCTGTATAAGTGCAGAATTTAGTGTTGGGTCTTAAGGTTTTGGTTGGCTTATTGCCAAAGATGTTATGTATTTAGCTGGGAAAATTGCCTAGAAGTTAATTGAGAGGAAAACACTAATATACATCCTCCCCCACCTTAAAAATGCTATGGATATGCATATGTTGCTGATCCTTGATAAGAGCTATGTGTTTTCAGGAAAGGATTACAGTAAAATTGATCCTAAAATTGGTTAGATTGACTTTTCACAGGCTGTACATGCACCATAGTCACCACTAATATTACTGTTCCCTTTCATGTCTTTGTAATCTTCCTAGTCAAAGTGACCTTAGAAATATCCGGCAGCCAGAGCCATGATGTTACTAAAGATTCCTCAGCATGGCAGAGCTGGAACTGAGAATTATTCTAACAACGTTGTGCCACTTCCATGGCCGAGGTTACGTTAAAACAAGCTGAAAAGTCTTAGTTTCCTGCTTAATGCAGCCAAAAACCTTAGAGGATGACCCCTTTGCTTACCACCACCGCAACCCAGAAAATCCCTGATGTTCTGATTATAGTATGTGCCTTTGCTTACACTGCCAAATGTTCCTGCTATGAAAAACCTTCAAAATAGTAAATGGTTTTACGTACAGTGAAACTGACCCTACCGTGTAGCATAACTTAACAGACTTTATAAACTAAAGCTACCTAAAACCATTCACATACTGTACTAGACATCTAGACTTAGCAACTACACCCTTTTTCAGTTTGATAGAAAAGAGTTTATTTAATCTTGCTAAGCAAAACATTGTTCCTAGGCAATGTTGAGCCAGCCTACAGCAGCGAAGCTTAAGTGCTTAATGACCAAGCACATCTGTAAGTAGGCTTATGATCACTTTGTACAATCCCTATTGCCTTCTCTCAGGGTAAGAAGACTTTGAGGGTTAGAGGTAGAAAGAAAAAAAAAGTGATGTATGTTAAAAGCAAATAAGGAAAATGTTATCTTTCAATCATGACCAGCTGTCTTCCTGACTACATGCACTGGATGCTCTTAAGGAATTGAGAATGAAGAGACATAAGCAAAGTGGAAACAATGATATTTTGCTACTGTATGAATTCCCTCTCCGTTCACTTAATCCTGTTCTTATTGGGACCTTGTGCTGAAAGCTGATAATTTTGGTGGGCCTTGAATAAAGCCAGTAGCTTGAATTCCTGCCACCAGCCCTCTATAATGAATAGGCCTAATGAATGCTAGTAAGTGGTAGGAATCTGTGACCAGCTGCATCAAGGCAGGTAATACAGCTCAGATTTAATTGGGAGCAGGTATTGGAAGGCTGTATTACTTTAATTGGTGAGGGGGGTTTCTAAATGGAAAGGACAAAGTATAATGGACAAATTGTGCTGTACAATAGCACTTAAGCTGGGATTGTATGCATTCGTTAATCTGTTGAGGAATGAGGCAATTCTAAACAATTTTCTCAGTGAAACCAACTCCAGAAAGCTTGTCCCTTTTGTCCTCCCTTGGGAAAATGCAAGATTGAAACAGAAAATACCTTTACCGAGGCAATCATTTGCCACGTGTGGAAAGCGGATACAGCTGTAAACTATGAAAAAGGGATCTTTGTAGTACAATAAAGGATGGAAAAAGAGATAAAGCTGGGGATAAGAGTGGGCCTGTCACCGCATCCAAAGGAGGAATAAAGTGATGACATTTACAGTGACAGATGAGACTGTAAAGAGAACTCAGGACAATTTAGAGAGGGAAATTTGATATTTAAAAGAAAGGGCTCTGATAATTAAAAGTAGCATTACATTAAACTGTTATGCATGTCATTAGTGACAGAAGGGAACTGGTGCCTTTTGAAAAGTTAATGATTCACACAGACCTGCTCCTGAAACTTTGTGTTTAGCAAAGTTCACCTGAACACAGAATACTGTATGCAACGCAGAATTAATTTCCACCGTATTTTGTAAGGGGAAATAAGAAAATTACATGGTCATGTGGATAAGCACCCTACATAGCATATGTCCACAAGGGTATTTTGGATGTGTTATAGCAATGCTCCGGATGGTGAAGATGTAGTTGCATATTCCAACGTATGTAAATATTGTTCAAAATGCTTGTTCTGTTGAACCTTAGGAAAAGGTACAATCTCTTCAACAGGGTACACTTAGTTCCTAGAACTGGCTTTTACTAGTTCACATTTCGATAGATCTATTCCATTTAGTAATCTTACAACAGCAGAACATAGCTTAAAAAGCAAACTTCAATATGTGGTGCACTGACAATGTACAGTAGAGAAAATGCAACCGTCATTTTGTGACTGATACAGTCATAATGGGTTAAGAGAACAATTGTAACCGAGTTCTACTAATGGGGCTTTTGCTCTTGTATATTTCATTACAGGTGGGAAAATTAGAAGGATTGGATGTCCTTCAGAGTTCATGTAGGCCGGGCAGTGGGAGGAGAAAAACAAAACGAAGCATAAAGTGAGTGTTGAACGGGCTTTCCCAGGATCCCCAAGTGGGTTTCATGTATTGCCTAATGTTGAAAGTGAGACAGATTCAGCTTTCTATGCCGGTTGTAAAGGCTGAATTATCTTACCTTTACTATTGTTCGCAGCTAAAAGTAAATGCACAAAGCTGCAGCTTATTTCAGAAATTCTTTGTCAGGAGAACTATTTTGTTTCTTCAACATTTTCTAATTTTCATAGATAAGGGTAGAATTTAGTCTCAGGCTTACAAAATATTTGTAAATCATAAACTCTAAATTAAAAATAAGAGAACAGGAAGCTTTATTAAATAAAAAAAAAGAAGCATGGAATTAATACTTGTCATCTGTGTGACGAGAGACAAGGGGGGAAAAATCTACACTGAAACTTTCAGCTGGCTCTGTGAATTGTAACAAAGTTTGCCTGGAAATCAGTGAGATACACAGCAAAATATGTAACCTAAAATCTGTGATAGTGAACCAAAATGGCACACAGGGAACATCTATCTGATGGGCTGTTGTTTCTGGAGCTCTTTAAATGAGATGTTCTAAAGAGATAGGCACAGAAGAATGCAACTGAGCTATCGCTTAGTTTAAAAATAAAATACTATTTTGCGGGAGCAGATGGGTACAGACTTCTTTGAAATCCTAAAGCAATAATATTCATTATTAAAAACATGTAAGTTGACTTTTTGCAATATGCATGTTTCATTTTTACAAAGCGCTTAAGGAAGGTCAGTGTCACTTTGCCCATGGAATCCCTACTCTCCTGGTGCAGAACAGGAATGTGAAAGCATTCATACAATTTCTCCCAGGAGGAAAAAAGCCTGTGCCAGGAGAAAGAGCTTCCAGGTCAACACCTTGTAAGAAAGACTCTCTTGTAAGAGTGTACACAGTGTGTTCTGGGAGGGGAGCAGTGGGGCAATGCTCACTTTCCCAGATTAGGGACTTCTCAGCTTGAGGAAGAGGCTGGGGGCTTTGACCCTCTGTTTCTTTCCCCTCCTGGACTGGTCCAATAGGGGAGGTCAAACAGCTGGTTTGTCCCCAGTTTGAGAAATAGCCAGGGGGCTTCAAACCCCTGCTCCCTCTTCTCTGCTCCCAGACACCTCAGAAATTTACAGAAATTTCTCAGAAATTTTCACAACTCTTCCAATTTTGTTTTGTACAGTGTGTCATCATACTACTAGGAAAAGTGAGCTGCACTTTCAAAGGAAGACCTTATAAAACAGGTCAGAGGGAACATGCAACTCAGAAGGTGGGGGACTACTCAGGAAAAGGGAGTTTCAGTTGAGTTCCTCATCCAAACTAAAAATAACAAGAATCTACTGCAAAACTGGGGCTAAATATTCAGCTTTTACAAACTTTTGTTGAATAGTGTCTAGTGCTGGGTGTTTCTAGAGAAGTTGAGGCTCCAAGATCTAACTGGTAAATCAACCACTTTAGAAAAGATATTACTTGTCTATAGCATCCAATCCTCTCTCTCTATCAACTGTCTTTCTCTCTATCCCTTTCCAGTCTGTAGAAATATAGCTTGAAATAACTGTTGACATTTTTGTGTCTGTTTCTGTTTTATACATCTCACTCTTATATTCAAAACAGATCTTTTCTGTTCTCCACATGACCTTTTTCACTTAAAACATTTTCAGTCAATGTTGTGCTTGTGGAAGGTAAGTGATTGGCAGCTCTGGAGACTGAGGTCCTTTATGGAACAACATTGATAGTTACAGTGCAGGCTTCCTAAATTGCCAAGGTAACTTACCTTGACCTTATGGGCACTAACAGACATGCAGTTTTCCACTGTAACTCATGGTGCTTTGCAGGAAGTGCCATGAGATACAGCATTCCCCTCTATCCAAGGAATTTTGCTTCTGGGCCCAGAGGGTTGGGGGGATCGAGCTCCAGTTTGCAGCTGTTGCATATCTGCAGTCACCCCTAGCTCCCCCCCATGTGATGCTTCAGTGCTGTCCTCAGAATGTGGGAGGGGGGATAGGGAAGGGAAGGTGCTCAGTCTGGGCTTTGCCCAGGATGCACTGGAGGGTGGGGTGGATGGACAGGCTCCAGTCCACCCACCCCACCCTCCAACACAGGCTGGGCAAACCCCCAAAACGAGCTCCCTCCCTTCCCTTCCCTTCCCCTGCTTTCATTCTGAAGACAGTACCAGGGGCAGGGCTGGGCTGTATCAGCCCAGCTCTGATCCTGTTGTGCTCTGACAGAAGTTAATGCAGTTGCTTCACTTTGAAGTGCCTTCATCCCAACCCTCAGATAATGAGGGTTCCGATTGTTGTGTGATCAGGCACTTTTATACCACTCTGCAGGCATGAGCTTCTGTAACGGCATGGCTGTAGAGCACTTTCAAGGGTCCAATCAAATGACAAATGTATCTTCTGTCTGCACTCTATAAGGCCACTTCAATATACACATTCAGTTCTTGTCATCTTCACAAAGATTTTAGGGTTTTCATTGCAAAGTAATTGTAGGAAACATAGAGGCTCAGAATTGGAATGAGGCTACCAAAACACTTTTAAAGATCCTTACATAGCTATCTAATGATCACCACTAATCTGGATCAGACTGAAACTGATGAGTCAATGGTAATAATAACTCTTATTACTAGTCCCCTTACATGGAGGCTCCTAAGTTGTTTTATGGACAAAGCTCATCAGTGACATGCTTTCTGATGGTTTATGGAAAACTGGCTTGTCACATAGGCTTGGCTACTTCCCCTGCTCGTTATGAAAAATAACTAAAATAATTTAAATGCCTTCCTAATATATATTTTTTCTATTTAGGCAATTAGGTTGCCGTTAGGTCTATTAAATGATCATTAATGAGAGGACAGATGATCCATCATGTTAATATATGGTCTGCATTGTGGAAAAGGTGGAGATACCCTGCCCTAAATATACCCAGTCTCTGTGCACATCACCAAAATAAACCTTTTATTGCTCTAGGACAGTGCTTTTGAACTAGTGCGTTTTAGATGCGACTCTTGTGATATCTGTTTTTTCAGAGTCAGTGTGTGGCTGGTCCTTTGAAAGTTGTTGCATTGGGGGAAGAAAAATTGAATAAATAGCTTCCCATTCTTATAGTCATGGGTATGAGCTGGTCAGACTGAAGGAGCAAAAGGACTTCCTCTTTATTATTCTGGGGAAAAACTGTGTGCAAGAGTCTTAGAGAAGAACACAAATAAAGTAGGATCATGTACCTATGTTATTTGTGCCTAATTTATTATCATATTTCCTGCTTGGTGCAGGGGGCTGGACCTGATGATATTCTGAGGTCCCTTCTGGCCTTACATTCTATGAATCTATGTACTGAGCCAGAGGGTGGGTAAAGCAGATAGGGGTGGGTAAAGCAGCAGGAAATGGTGAGAATCCGGATGGCTAATGATTGTGCCTATCTGACTCATAATTTCTTTAGGAGGCCTCATTTGGGAGATGCTGTACTACAGTCTTCCCAAAACAAAATTGTGTGCTAATAGCATGATTCAGTCTTTCTTGCATAACAAACTAAATTGAATGTGGGGGAAACCAGAGACAATCACAAATGATCTACTTGGGTTAAAATAATAATTGCATTATTAATTTACTGTTTAAATATTTTTATCCTCTTTAATGACAAACATAGTACTTGTAATATTGTATAGAAGAATACTGTTAATGATAACATATCTTGAGGCAATGTTAATTTCCCCTTTCTACGTGGCAAATGCCATTCAATTTTAAAGTTGATTGTCAGTTGCCATTTTAAGCCTCTTTGAGTAAGACTTGCCATTTGTGCCAAAGTTTCCGATGGCTCATGTTGGGATACGCAACAAGCATGAAGCTGCCAAGGTGTTCTACCAGAATGTAAGATTTATGCTAACAGATAAAATTGCATTACTACCTAAAAAAATAGAAAAAATATAGAAAAAATATCAGACGAGTGGAAATCTGCTCAATAAGTATATAATGTTCCACTTTTGCTTGTATATATTTCAGCTGGGCAATGGGTCATGTTGTGCTAAAACAGAATTAAACTCTTCTTATTTACCTACCACCTAAAAAATGATATACAGTCAGGCAGATCCTGAGTAAATGAAAATCAGTGTTACTTCACTGACTTCTGTGGAATTCAGTTCATTTATACCAGCTAAGGATCTGGTCCAGCAGAAGAACATAAAGGGCATCCAACCTTCATCCACACGTGCAGGCATGTGTGGTTTGTGGTGCCACATACCTCCTTGTGGTACCACAAACCATACGCCTTGCATGTTAAATCGTGTGAGGCACTATTAATTTACAGCACAGGGGCAAAATTTACTACCAGGATTTCCCAGTAGCAAAAAAAAGCAGCATAAAGCACATCAAAATAGCATGCGCTGAAGAACCACCCATGGGGGTGCCTATTAACTAATTAATCCAGGGGGTTGTTAATCCTCTATGACCCACACGTGGTCAGATTCGGGGCATTAAAGTAAGTTAAGTTCCCTGAGCATTGATCTACTGCCTGACCCCACTTAGAGTAGCTACACACTACAACACAAGTAGGTTGAGCAATATAAGCTATATTACACAACAAAACCCACACAACAACTACCCGACACAATATTCCTGTAACACCTGAGCCGCAACACAATAAAATACACCCAATGGGATAATAACCTGACGCACATCCCAAATCCAATGTCCCACGTCACACAACCAATCAACTACACATTACAATGAGTTTCAGTCACTACACAGTTAACTGCTGTGCAACTTCACAGACAATCCAGAAACCACAGATGGCAGGCAACAACCAGATCACAGCAAGGATCCTGCACTTGATGAACTCCCACACCCTGAGAGCCCAGAGTCAGGACGGTCCAGCCAGAGTGAGAGCGCCCAAACCTGAGCCCGAGCCCCTGCTGGCTGCTCCAGACAGGATTCATAGCCTTCTAATCACGCCACCTGTCACTCACCCAATGGTCCAATCATCGCCCTTTTCACAATACCCAATCAACTTCAAACCTGGACAATACTTAAAAGGACTGATCAATTCAAACTATTTCAACTCAAAACAAGCAGCATTATCATAACTGCCTTATGGATTAACATATCAGCATTGATCAACAGTAGTTGCATTACCATTATACACTGCAATGCCCAGACCTTAAAAGTAGGCCCTGACTTCATCAAGGTTGAGAGTTCAAACCCTCTAGAAACTTCTCACCTGTAATCACCTGGCACATGTGTGGACTTTCCCTGTTCTACAGCGCCAGGACAAATGCAGAGACAGGGGAGAAAGCAGGCAAGGGAGTGGCTGGCTTAGGTACAGTGTGACACTAGACAGGGGAGGAGGCAGCTGTAGCTGGTTGCTCCCCTGTCTCTGCATGCCTCAGTGCAGGGGCTCCCATGGAACTAACTCCACAGTTGACTGGGTTCAGTGTGCCTCAAGATGGGAGAGCAAGGAGCTCTGAGCTGGCTGCTTCCATACCTCTGCATACCTCAGCTCAGGGGCTCCACTGCAGAGCCCCCATGCTGAGGAATGTGGATATGGAGGAGCAGCCAGCCCAGGGCTGCCTGCTCCCCCATCTTGAGGCACACTACAACCCAGCCAGGTACTTCCCAGCTGACTGGGGTACATGGTGTCTCAGCGTGGGGTCTGTCTGCCAGTTAGCCCCACACTGAGGCACTCTGGACCCAGCCAGCCTCCCCCCCGCCCACCCCACCTGCAGCACTTGAGCCTGGCTCAGAGCCAGGAGGAGCTGGGCATGACCCACAACAAAGGGCATGTGTAGGGGCATGCACTGCAGCATAAAGTAGCAGCACAAATTTGTGCCACCATTTTTTTGTGCTGCTGCAAGCTCACGCCTTGTCTAGATATGACTCCAGTGGATAACTGTGGAAGCAAAAACAGGAATGAGAAATTGAGGAGTGAATTCTTGCACAGGTGTCTTAAGTATTTGGTTTAAATCAGAGCCAGAATTTATATCTGGAAGTTTGTTCTTTGTTGTGGATCCTTGAGAATTTGTCACATTCTGTCCTGGAGAATGTATTGATAAAAAATTATAATCTGGACACACTCCTTTTAGGCTACAGAAGTTGGGAATTGGGAGGTGATCCCTTAGTTAAGGAGCCAGTTAGAGCCAGACAGGGTCTGCCAAATTTGCCTACTGCCTCACAATTAAAAATGTGGTGTTCTTCTCATTCGTGTATGCCAGTGTTTATTGAGCGTGGTGATCACTACAGAGACATCCATAGATGAGCAATAATTCTGCTTCTAGATTTATAGGATTAAGCTAAAACAGGCCAAAAGTCTCAGACAGTGCAGTTCACCATAAAATTCCTTCCTTGCTTTATTTTCTTGTAAGTGACAGAAATGGCATTCTGTAGCTCATTCTGATTACCACTTCATTCATTCATTCATTCATTCTAAATAATTATATAAGAATCAAACTTCTCTGTCTTTTTTTTAATTATGTATGTTTAATTATATAATTATATAATAATAAGACATAGCTGGATAGCCAGAGTAGTTTAGTTGAAAAACACTCAAAAGAATGTCATAACAATTTTTAATGATAGTTTCCAGTATTTCATGACTCTAACTTTAATACTTATGTCTTATATTTTAACCTCTAGCCTTACAATAAACTTAACCGCATTGTGCAAAAATAATAATCAAATAATAATCAATACAATAATATTGTAAAAATTAATAATCAAACAAATCCCTAAACCAATGGAATTTGGTTTGGGTTTTCATTTTTCTTTTTATGTCAAGGGTCCTCACCTCTGTGTCTCTTTCCTTCAAATAAACATACTCCAAGCACTAAAAAGCTACCTAAGGAAATTTAGATAAGGTGTGCCAATAAACCCACCACAGCATGTAAAATGGTCAAGGGAGTACTGGGGAAATAAGACAAATAAGATCTGGCTAATGAATCAGGGGGTAGGCTTAGCATACAACAGAAGGATGAAAGGGCTGAGAAGTCTTAAGGGATGTCTAAGGGCCTCATTACATCTTATGTTGTGAGCAACACAAGTGTTAATCAGTGTTAGCGCTAGCTTGAAGTTTGGAGCAATTACACTCTAAATCTAGAAACCTTCCCTGACTCCCCTGACTGTCCCCCGACTTGTACAGATGTGCCACTAAAGGCCACTAGAGGCCTGGTGAGCTGGGGAAGGAGTAGGAACTGTAGCTGTGAGTTGCCACTAAGGGCTGGTGAGCCGGGACAGGCTTTTATCCCTGCTTTATGTGTGAGATCCTGAGCTACTGGATGAAGTAGGCCAGGGAATTTGACAAGTATGAGATGGGTTGAAAAATTTCATTTTAAGGCCTGGGCTTGGGACTAAGTATAGCAAGGAGACCAGCAGCCCTCTACATCATGACCCTTTGCACCTCCAGGTGGTGATTTATAATGCCTACCTGTTAGGGCTTAAAATAGGGCTTAAACACTTATAAAAACATGGCAGTCAGCCGCTAATTTGCAAATAAACAGAAGGTTTCAAAAGTTGTTGATTTCAATTTAATTCCATTTAAAATTATTTATTCAACTGATTTCAATAACTCATACTCTGAGCATAGGCTGATCCCTCAAACTATGTCGAGTATTCTCACAGGTTAAGTGATCATTTTCAAACAGAAGGTGAAATGTTCCTTTTCTTTTGTCCCCAGCTTGTATCACATCTCATTCTTGCCATTTCCCTTAATATCTTATAGTAGAAAGCTTGTTTCTCTTTGTGTGTCCTTTGCTAACATAAATTAATTTTCATCATCCCTCCAGATACTGAAGTGCATGTAAGACTAGCTATATTTTGGAAGACATATTGGAGTTACTGATAGCCCCCAAGTCTGAAGTCAGAGAGTTTGAAACTCTAGTGAGCCATTCAACAATCACAAATCAGTTTATTTCAGCCAAGAAGCTAGCCACTAATTTTTAAATCCCTTTGTGTTGTTTAGGAGTTACACATCAGGACCCTGCTATGAAAGAAGACTCCTATTTCTCTATGCATTGGTTTATACAACAGAGTTTCTATTATTGTTGGACACTAGGGGGTATGATATTAATGTACCTGAATAAATTCTGGGGTAGTTCACACCAGTCAGCTGCTCCTGGATGCAGCATCTTCATGTGTGCTTGGAACCACAGCAATTCAAGTGGGGGCATTCCCAGGCACACATGAAGACACTACACCTGGGAGCAGCTGACTCGGATCAGGGGGCCCTGGGAGTCAGCTCTGGGCTCTGGGTGGGAGCATCGGGCAGTGGAGGAGCTGGCTGGAACAGGAGGGTGCTACAGTGAAACTAGTCAGCAGGCAGCCCCTGCACTCTTGCACCCACATGCCCCAGCCAGTCCTGGTCACAGTCTATACGTGCATTTGAGCACACGTAATTAGTCTGCCTTAGAATAGTACTTGTGTTGGACAGTACTATCTTACAGTGAAGTGAATTAGTTTACTGCACCCTAATACAGGCACACGTGTAGACTGTGACATTTTACTGCAGAGCTAATTAGTCAACTGTGCAGTAAAGCATACATGTACATGCACCCTGGAGGACTAAATCAGTCTAAAAGGTGGCAGCGCCTGCTCCAGGGATTCTTTCTGTATTTTCTGTGGGTCAACTCAGTTTTTAGGTATATTTAAAAATAGAGAATTTGCCTATTTAAGAATCTGCATGTCAGAGAAAGATTAATTTAGATTCCCTGAGCACATCACATGAGATGCTAATTGCACAGTAGCCTAATAAGACTGCACAGTAGTGTGCTGGTTAAAAACCATGCTAATATGCTACTGTGCAGTGTTATTAGGCTACTGCATAGTAAGAATCACAAAAAACAATGTGCTGGCACTACTGCGCAGTAACTGTGGTTACTGGGCATTTAGTTAGTACTTCATTAGCAAGTACCAAATTAAACGTGCGGTAACTACTACTCATTAATGAATGTGTAGATGCACCCCCTTTTAATTAATGCTAGCATCAGTTGAACCTTCACTGATTTATGCTGCAAAATATCAGCATCCCTATCACCTAGCTGTCAGTACTTAGTGCTGCTGGAAAACTGAGTACATAATTTTTTAACTATATGGTTATATATTTTCATTTTCATTTGCCTGTGAGTTTTTTGTTTTTATTCTTGTTTTTTACCTGAAATCCCCACTACATATCTGTGACTGCAGGACAGCCATCACTGGGAATCCAAATGCGATATCTGAGATACTGTAGGTCATCTGATTCAATAATCTCTTCCCTTTTTCAGGAAAACAGAGTGTAAAGTAGAAACCTTTGCATCTAAAAATCAGCTATGCCTGAGGGACCAGTCATTATCCCACAGTAGGTATTTCAAGCCTGCAAATCAATGAATAAGATCAGGGATGAAGATGAAAGGCCATTCTAGTACTGACCCTTGCCACTTTTTTTTTTAAACATCCCTCAGCATCGATCATGCAAACAGTCATGCTTAGGTTTGTTTTACCACCAAGGTAGAAAGAACTCATCCTTTTTTCTTTTCTTTTTTTTTCACCAAAAGGCTTTTTCAAGTTGCCTGAGGTTTGGGGTTAATGTTTTGTACCTTTCTTTCTAGATACTTTATTCTTTGCCTGCAGAATTTGTGAGATGATTTCCTCCTATCCTCCTCCTCCATCATGAAATGGCCATCAGTGGACACTCATGGCCCAGTGTTGGAAACCTACAATAAAAAAAAATGCAGTTGAATGCAGGAATATGCCCATAAAAGTTTTTGTTCTGAAACAGGACTAAGCAGGATGGATGGATAATTTACTTTGGGGATTGCTGAAGGTAGTTCCATTAGTGCAGAAACAAATTCTATTTTATAGTAAACAATGGTGTGTGAAAGCATTTAAATGAATAGGGAAAAGAAAGGCTTCCCTAAGTTGGAGGTGGACCATATTATCTTCATCCTTGTTCTTTTAAACAAATTGTAAAGAAAATGAATGTGTTGTAATGAGGGAAGGATTTTCTTTTTTTAAAGTTTTCATTCTCTCTGAAAATTGTGCCAGGCAAAAGTAAACCTTCCAGACTGTGAAGCTGTACTTTTTTAAAAGAGTGATTTTGAAATGTTAAAATGCTTCAATATCCTAATTGTTTGTATGTATTTTTATATAGAAAAAATACAGATACCTTGGGCTGGTAGAGAGAAGAGCTAGCTTATTGAATTAATTTTATCTTTTGAAATGTTGAAACACTTCTATTTCCTACTTGCTGGTGTTTATTTTTACATATAAAATCACTGATACTATGGGTTGGTAGAAAGACGAGCCAGATTATGAATGAATTTTATCTTAACAAAACCAAAAATTAACATTATCTTCAATATGACGCTACTTACCAATCCTCTTTCCACAATAAAGGGAGGTTCTCAAAATAAATGTTTGAAAAAGCTCTGAAAAAATATAAAATTACTGACATACCTTTTTGGAAATGAAAGAAAGTGTGAGTTGCCTCATTTTTGGCTGTCCAATTAGAAATGTCTTAACTAGTCCTGACTTTCAGAAATCTGATTTCTTTAAAAATAACTCTAGTAAAAATATACATCTGAAACTTAACCATCCAAATTTATTTTTATACTCCCCAATTCTATGAAAGATTATAACCCTGATGTTGATAGCTAATGCCATGGATTTCAATGGCATGTATTATTATTTTAGTAATTTGTACAAGACAAGTGCATTTACTTCAAAATAAGACAAAACAGTGAAGGAAGCCTTCTACCATAATCAGTTTTCTCAACTTTGTCTGTGAAGCCTATTATTCTAAAAGGGTAGTATCTGAATATTTTCTCAAACACCACATTTCAGTGATACACTCCCCATGATTCTCAACTTCTACTTTAGATTACTTTTAGTTTAGACATTTGAAGCTTCTAGTAATCCCTTAAATGCCAGACTTTTATCAACATAGAATAGTCCCTACAAATGGGACTTCTACTACTTTATTTTGGCAGGTAGAGCTTTATGAAATGGGCATGAACATTGCAACATTTCACATCAAAGCATCCCTTCTCCATCAGTCATCAGCCAATTTATCCTTTGGACCCACTTTCTCCTAGTTCTTAAAAAAAGATCATTTATCAGAAGAGAAACAGAAGAAAGCAAGTAAAACCAAAAACCAGAATCTCTACATTACACCAAATTTTCCATCTTTACAGCAGAAGCAACTAGACTAGAATGTTAATGAATGAGAGGGAAGGAATTACCATTGTAAATTAACCGAAGTCCACAGGACTTTGGATTTAGCACAACACTACTGATTTTGGATAAACCACCATCTGGAAACTGCTCTATGAGACAGTGTTGTCTCAGTCACTCCTATGTCTGATTCCACAAACTCCACCTGAGACTCAGCCGTGGTGAATTTGGTTTCAAAGATATTTTTTAAATGAGTAACACAGTAATAACCACTTTTTGGCACATGCATATCATGGTATGCTTGTTCTTGCACTGGCCTATGAATATTGTAGGATTCTGAAGGTGTAACTAACTTCTCAATCCATCCTCTTCTTTCCTTTTTACTGCTTTTCCTGAAAATGTGCTAGTATCTTATTATTTGCCGTGCTGGAAGACTATACTTGAAAAATACTTTGAAATATATTAAGTATATTGTGCAGACCTATATCTTGGATGGGTTGTTTCCTTTAGTCTAACTTTAGCTTTTCTTTACCTTTAAAAAGGTCTACATAGCTTTTTATGTCATAGTCCATATTCCTTTTATATCAGTCCAAGAATCCAGTCCCAAATTATCTTAATCTGTAACCTTTGCTTCTTAAGCACAGTTGCTTCTAAAGTAATTTCTAATGTCTGAAATCTTCTGGCATGATTTCTTCAATCTCTCTACTACAAAACACTCCAGGGTGTAAAGCTCATTTTGGAAATGTAGTTACAGCATCAGAGAATGTGGAGGCAGCATTGTCCCATTGAAGAGCGACAGCAGCAATATCACAGCACTAATTTATTGCTTTATGTTTTTAAAAAAATAGCCCTTACTGCTACTTTGGCACCTTTGTTTTTCTCTAAGTGTGTAATTGTCAAATAGGTGGAGCCTTTGTGTTGCTGGAGTTCCTTTGTTTTGTGCTCATCACATAGAATAATTCGATGAAGTAGGTGGTTGGCTGCTTTCCTTGCATAACCCATTTCTGATTCCTATGGGTTTGTTGGGCAAAGATTTTTACTAATAACATCACATGACTTCCATCTGCAACTATAAGGAATAGTTTCAGAATCCAGGAGCAGAACCAATTCTGTCAATAAAGTATGCCTAAGTTTTAGATATGCTAAGCACTTCATGCTAAGACTACTAAGCAGGAAAGAATATAATTTTGGCACTGAGAGAACTGTTGAGCACTGTAACTCTACTAGTTAGGAAGCAAAATTAATTTTAAAAGCATGCAATTTATCAGATGCAAATGCATGTCCACTTTTCTGTCAGCCTTCAATCTCTTTATCAAGGCATTAAGTCCTTGGAAACCAATATACAAAATAAATGCCTGTTGTGCACCAAGATGTTCTTTAATTTACTTCCTTTTGTTTAAAAATGATGTCTGTTTAGCACGTCCATTTAGATATGATTTAAAGAAGTTGACATGACAGACAGAAAACTTAAAATGTAGCATGAATAATACACGGTAAATTTATGTTGGGATGTTTTTATTCACTAGGGAGTCCTGAATAAGTTAACAGCTCTTGCAGCCACAACTTGAATACAAGGGAAAAATTTGTATGTATTCAGTATATGTGAAAAATGTACTGTTATGTACATTCAGCTGAGTGTGGTTCACCAAGAAAAAAAATCAATGCAGTTTATTAACAGTTAGCATATCATCTCTAAATGGAGCTCACTGTAATTTGAGATGTGCCCTGCAAGGAGCTAATGAGCAAACTCCTGCCTAATATTGACAATTAATCAGGCATAAAAGCATCTAGGATCAGGACCCATTGCCAAGCATAGCAAACCCATACAAACTTCAATGAAACATGATATGTGAACAAATTTATCTAATTGTATATCAGTCTTATGAACGAATTCCCACCAAAACACTTAATTATCTGCAGTACAGAAGCACTGCATCAGTCTCGGAATTTGTTAGAGGCTTTTTGGGTTTTGTAACCCATTTACCGTAAGTAATAAATTGAAGGAAGTATTATTAGGCTTTCTTGCCAGTGTTCCTACTTTAATTGGTCTTGTATAAGAGAGCCAAAGTCTGAGCATTAGCTAGAGTAACTGATCAATGGCTACACAATGAAAAGTGGTTGTTATTGTGTGAATTGGTTGCTTTTGGTGAGGGGGGGAGGAAGGACCCTGACAAATAAATGTAATCCCAAGAGTTTGTGTAATAAAAGGGTAATCTTTGCTACTCACCAAAACAAGAAAACTATTATTATTAATACCAAACAATACATTTATTCTTATTCCCTATGCTTATCACAGATAATATAGCTGATGTGGGATTTTAGTTTTTAGTAGGGCATTTTTTTAAAGAATAAAATATACCACTTTCTAGTTTAAAGTCATGGTACAGGCTTTTCTGGAAACATCAATAGAACGTCTGTTATGACACAAAACAGAAAATAGCTTGAAAAAAAGCGTTGCTGTTACTCACTACAGAAGAATGATTTGTGCAAAGATGAGATGCTCTGGCCTTGAGAGAGACACAAGTAAATTGGGTAGTTTTCCTAAGAAGCATTCTTGTTGAACTGCTTTTTTTCCCCTTTCTGTTGACAGTGTGGATCTGTACTATATTGTTGGATCTACTGTGTGATAACACAACAAAGCCTGTGTTATGCTCTCAGCAGTGCTATTTATACATTGTAACATTTTTCAAAGCACTTTGGTGTTCTTCCACTGTCTTTTAAAAAAAGACACGATAACCTATACCAAAATAAAAATATGAAACAAATGCAGCACTAGTTATTAGCAGAATTCAGACAGCAAATTTTGAAACAGGAAAGCAGAACAAAAATGTGAAGTTGACTGACAATAAAAGCTCTTGTTTGGAGTTCATTGCGCTCTGTCTCTAAATGAAGTGCAATGTCTTGCAAAGGGTGTAATGAAGCCTAAAAGTCCATCATTTGCAAAGGAAAAAAACAAAAACTGCTTAAGAGTTTGCATAAGACTGAGTCATAGTGGACAGTGAGGGACAGCTCTGGGAGTGGGAATAAACTCAGGCAAGACAGCTATCTTCTGAATGCCTGCATTACAGTAAGCAAAGAAGGCAAAGTGAACTATGAGCAGCATTCTTCAATGGGAAGACATGAGCAATAGAGGTTAAGGGCTAAGCAGACAATATTTTTTTTAAGAAAGCAGCCACCACAGCTAAAAAAATACTGCTGTGCTTCTACCCTGAAGTATTTCTTCATGTGGTTTCAGGCAGTCTTCTGTCCTTGATGCCAATCAATTGTTGTCAGCCAGAAGCTGAAGTGACATTTACTCATCACTGAGAAACAGTGAAACAAGCACAAAGGGCTGTATGCTAGGCAACAGCACAAGAATTAAGTCACCATTAACAAGTAAAAAATGTGGCTTAAATTTTTAATGATGATGTATTTTGGGTTATATCATGGTCACCAAAGATAAACCAACCATGACCACTGTTTTTCCTTATACCTGGAGTTACAAGAATGCTATGTATTTTACACACCACTGCCTGGTAACTATTGCAAAATGCTGACTTTTCATGGGAGCCACTCTGTGTGTGCGCGCACATCCTTACACATACACATGCACTGCACCGGTAGTGCAAATGTGTACATGCCTATCACATCACTTTATTTCCTGCACCACATTTTTGTCCAATACATAAAGTCTGAAAGAAATGTGGTAGCTTGGTTGTATCTATTGTCAAATATTGTCTTGATTGTTATACATTAACAACATGTATTCCCTGGGTTTAACAATTCAGAGAAAATAAGGCCAATTCATTTTGCTTTATTTTTCGCAATTGTTCTGAATTGAACAGGTGGAATTATTCTTTACTGTTGTTCTTAATTGAACGGATGAATTACTGTTCCTTTTTTACAACTGAATCTATAACTGCACTGAGTTTGTGAATCATCAGCTATTTTCTTCAAAGCCTATTCTGTTGTAATGATTTCTTTGGGGGTCATGGGCAGTTCAGAGTTGGAGGAGAAGCTGGATTCAACATCTACCTTGCTGGAATGACAAGCAGCTGAATTTTCAAATAGGGGGAATAGCATATTTTTGGAAAGCTGAGAATTTATGGAAACATGAAGATTTCTTAGGATACTTATATTTTTGTTGCAAGCAGGGAGGTGACTAATATAAAGATATGCTCCCTGTGCATGCAGTCTTCTTATTCCCTTTTTATAGAAAATTTCTGTTGCCCCCTTTTCAAACAACGGTTGCTGTTACTAGTAATAGTGAAAACAACATATGTTGACAGTTGTAGTGTCACAGACCTGTTTTTATGTTTTTACTTCAAAAGAGATAATAAGTTTCATTGGTAACATATTTCTACTATCCCAAAAATGGAGGGCGCTACAGTATGAGTTGCCTGGGCTGTTTGAGGATGTAGTCATTTGCATAAAAAATGCACATGTCCTTTAACTTGTAGCTATCTCTTATAGCTGCCTGAGTAGATGTTTTTTTGATCTCATGATATTCTTTAAAAAGTAAAAGGAAAGCTCCTGTTTCTTCCTTCAAAATGCATTCTCAATAAAAACAGAATTGTACTTCTAAGACTGAGGGAACAGTTATATTTTCATCATTAGACTGTTCAATTTGCCTACACAGTCACTGTGCTCCCATTATAACACCCATGATAATGCATGCATTTTAAAAAGCACTTTGGTACCCAGAGTGAAAGGTGTGAAATACATTAACATAACAGGTACTATGCGGTAGCAGAAAAGATGTACATGTGTATACGCCTATATATATAGGCGGATTCCCATTTTCATGGAAGAGACTGTAAAAACAGGTAGTAACTGTTATCACTTTCTAGTATATAAATAATGAAGGAAACTTTGTGTTAATTACCAACTTCTTTTGGTTTTTGCTTTATCCAAAAAATACTTAGGAAAAACCACCAAAACCGTCCAGTTAGCTCAGAGTCAAGTTTTGAAAATATTAAAGTATTAAGGCATTTGGTAAATTTATGAGGTAGATTTTGCAAATTCTTAAGTTTAAGTAAAAATGTACCTAAATAGAGTAGCATTTATAGGGGTAGGGACATGTGAATTCATATTGCCATTAGAAGGAAAGCTGAATTTTAGACCTTTTTATAATCCCTATTGCATATTCAGCCTTCACTCTGGTCAGGCATACTGGCCAGTGCTCCTAGGTTAACCACTCAACAGGCTCAGGGGCAAATCTTAAACTTATGCCTGGCAGACAACCATATAGCCTGTCCTACTGCCGTGAGCTTTATGCACTTGATGATGGTAGGCTGTCCTCACTTCAGGAGATTCTCCCCCTTCTAAATCCTTTGGCATATTTGAGGGATCAAGCTGCTTTTCCATTCAGAGGCCATGTCTGCACAAGATGCTGACTGCACAGTATCTGGTTACTACCGTGCAGTAGTGTCACATAGCAGGAAGCATGACACGGTGGTACTACACAGAAGTAACAAGCTACTGCTCTGTCAGCATCACCTAAAAGCTGTTTTGCTGCACTACTGCCCAGTGACTCCAGTTACTGTGCAGTCATTTAGTACTTGTTTATACAAGTACTAAATGAATGCGCAGTAATGACTGTACAGTCAGCGTCTCATGTAGATGCAGCCAGAAGCTGCTATTTGAATCTTGATATAGTAGCTAGGGAAATGGGGCAGTCTCTTGGTCTGTCGAGTCACCGTGTCATTAAGGCAACAGGAATAAATGATAAAGTAGGTAAGGAGAGTAAGGGAAAAGAAATGTTTATATGGGGATGGTTTGGAGGGCACAACATGTCTTGGACTTCCGAAAAGGAAAACTGTGCCTCTGCATCCTATTAGCATTCTTAGAAGGAGTCACTGTAATACCGGATAAAAGAGAAGCAGTAGATATAACTGAACCTTCAGAAAGCCTTTTAATAAAGTCCTTAATAAGAGGGTGTTATGGAAATTAAGTAGTCCTGAGATTAGAGGGAGAGCTCTTTCAGGGGTTATAATCTGATTAAGAGAGAGAAAATAAAGTGTAAGAATAATTGGCCAATTTTCAATATGGAAGGAGGATGTTCATTGTTGCTCACTGGTATCAGACTTGTGTCTAGCATCCTGAGTATTTGGCCAGCACAGCTGGCCTCCTTTCCCTGAGCTAAATATGTAGGATCTGGCTTTAAATATGTGCTGCATGCATAGACAGTGCTAAGTACTTATTGCATACCGTTTTATTTTAATAACACACCTCTTCTCAGAATCTGACATGGTAATGAGCATGAAGGAAAGAATCAGACAGACACACATATAGATGGGTATTATCCAAAGCAGTAAAGCATTTCTTGGGAATCTCTGGGGAGTTTTTACAGTTAAGTAGTTACATGTAAATATGCAATTTTAATAATGGAGTGGTGCCCTGTGGGCAAATATTTGAAGCTTCAAAAGACCAAAAAAATAGAGGTGGAGAAAAGTAATAGAAAATATAGAAAACAGCTGTACATGGGTTCTGGGAGGCACTAGTATGTCACAAAAATCATAGCAAACTTTATTGAGAAACTTTGTTAATCTGAACATGAATAAGGGAATCCCTACTTTCTTCTAGCTTGATCTCTAGTATTTTGTGTAACCTGGTAGTTTATACCGAGGGAAATGACAGAAAGAGAAATAAGATGTTTTATCCTTTATTTCAATTCTGATATCATAATATTTTACTTTAGACAGTTTTAGAGTCATGGGAAGATTGATAAAATGTATCAAAACATAATTGTGTAGTGAAATATCTGCATTTTGTTTTCACAGGTAACATGGATAAGGTTTATGATTGTGTGTGTGTGTGTGTGTGTGTGTGTGTGTATTTAATGTTAAGGAGTAGTTTTATTTCAGAACTTTTACATAAGCTTCATACTTCCACTTTGGTAGTCATACAGGGATTAAGGGGCTATCAGATCCATAATGGGCCAGAATGACTTGCCAAAATCATTATTTCATGTACAGGTATAGGACAAGCTCTTTGTGTAAATCCTGTTCTTTCTTTTGTTTTCAAAAGGCAGAGGGATTTCCCTTTGGGCATGCAGTCCTGTGTTAGAGACAAGGGCATGTGTGGTCAGGGAAGTTTACTTCTCACTGGGCAAAGTCCAGTGACTGGATTCATAGGGAGCCAGGAGACAGAGCCAAGATCAGGATGAGCCAGAGCCAGAGTTCCAGTAAGCAATTCAAGAAAGCACAGAGAGGTCAGGAGAAAGCCCCAGATCCTTTGCCTGAACAGAGTACTGTGGGCTGAGCCTAGCTTTTAAAGGTTGTAGCAGGTGAGGCCTGTTGCCCATGGCCTCAGGGGATTGATTGCTTTGATTGCCCAACTAGGACTGGCTGGGATCAGGGCACTGATCTGGGCTTGATCATTCTCTTGGGAGTAGCTGAGCCCTGGGCCTTGATCTGAGCTATTACCCTGAACTAGACAGTGGCTCTTGCTGGATGCAACAGAAAAATCTATCCTACATTCTGTAATGATTTATGGAAAAGTCTATTCTATTCTTCCCCCATCATGCTAGCAGTAAGGAGAGAGGTAGAAGAAGAACTAGGGAAGTAAGTCAGAATTACTTCAGTCCTCCTTCTGGAGTTATACAGCTTGGAGCACCCCTTACACACTGCTGAAAACAATATCTGTGTCAGACCTTTCCTATTTATTACGTACTGAATTCCAGAACTCTTAATGACATAATAAAAATATTTTAAGCTACGGGTTAACAAGAAACACATGAACAGAAAATACTTAGTAAAAAACTAGATTTTGTTAAGACCCACTTTGACTAATTTTATTTCAATTGTGTAAAGACTTAGGGCTGGGTGCATACATTTTTAAGTACTTGCATTTTTTTAAAACTTAATAAAAACACATATGTTTGCAAGATCAAGCCCTCCAGGCTAGGGACAAATATATATATATCTATCTATATATAGATATATATATATAAACTGATATAAATGATCAGACACCAGTTCAAATCTATAACACAACAGAAATTCAGTGCACATAAACTGCTTTCAAAATGGCTGAAACCAGTTTAAGATAAACCTGGCTGGATGTAGCATCAGACTTAACTGATTTAGGTTAAAATGATTTATTGAACTTCTGCCCCAGATCCCCTCCAGATTCAAGTTAACTCATAAACCTCATCATCCCAGGATGCTTTGCACCTCCTTGACAATCCCATCCTGCCCCCTTTCAGGGTGGGCAGGCTAGCTTTGGCCCAAGCTGTCAGCTCCAACCGAGCAGGAAGACATGGTCTAGCACCCCCCAGGTTTTGGCATGTGGCTGCATTTCTGGAGTTCAAAGTGAATGTCTGTTCGCTTGCTTATCGGTTCAATCTACACAGCTTAGACTAGCCTACAAAGACTGAATCGATTCAGCCTTGGGCTTTTTGACTGTCTGTGCTTAGTCCTAAAGCCTGGGGATCACAACATTTAAGAAGGTAAAATTCCATGAGTGATCCCATTGACTTCAGTAGAGATAGGATTGCAAGATCTTTACCTCAATGTAATATTCCATATACTGTATCCAAAAATAAATAATTTATCTGGTACATTTCTTCGGCAGAAGTAAAGAAGACAGAGAATACATTACAAATGTTTGCATTTAGCAAGAACATATGAATAGCATTGCTGAAGAAATATTTCAGTAGAAATCTCAGCTTTTGAAAGTTTGGGTGTGTTAACTGTACTTTTATTTTACCATCTATATAGAAAAAAGCAATGTCATTAAATGCTAGCAGTTGGCGGCTTGATTTAAAATGACTTGAGTTGACTTAAATGAAATGCTCTTACCCTTACATGACAATTCCTGAAACGAGGAAGTATCTCAAATAAAAACATTGTTAACTGTACAACACTGAATAAATATGATCTTATCTAATCCAATTTTAACAAAAAATGACCTAAACTGAAGTATTCTTTATAAAGACATTGAGGGAACAAACAGAAAAGTGCTGCTATACATTTATTTTTAAAAATGCCCACTTCAAGCTTATCTAAAGTTTTAACAATTTTCCTCACACTTGTGATTTCCTTAATGGAGACTACAAAACAAATTTTGTTTGAAGTGTCTAGCTTCAGTTGTACCAAAAGTTTTTTCACAATGCGGAGGGGAAAATCTTTTTTTTTTCTTCACATTCACCCAACCCACTCAAAAGTGGCTGAACCAATTTTGCTCACACTTTATTTTAAAAACAACTCACCTTTGGAATGAGATAAAGAAACTAAAATTTCAGTCCCTAAGGAATTGATTGAGAAAACTCTGAGCAACTGAAAGTGGCTGATTGAAACCAAAGTTAACAGTATCTTCCACAACTAGTAAATTGTGTGTGTGTATGTGTGTGTGTGTAGTACTTTAGAAACAAAAGAGATGGGTCACACACACGCACATATATAGCATGTATATATTGTCCTATAAAAACATCTGAATTATCATATCATATGTAATTTCTCATTAGTCTCATATAGGTAAAAATGTTTAGCAACACTAAACAACACTGTATTCAAAATATAGAACTTCTAGTTTAATGCAGATTAATTTTTAACAAGAATTCCTATGCAGTAGGCAGATAGTTCCCACATTCCATTGTGATTGACAAGCCTGACATATGGAATAGTTCACAAATTCCCAGGTGACTGACAGATGGAGAATAGAAAGGCGGATAAAGTTGCCTAGAGAGCTGAGGACGATTTCATATTCAGCGGTTTTGATCAAAAGGATTCCAGATCTCACACTAAATTTAGCACCGCTGGCAATTAGTGCATGATTTATTCAGTCCTTTCATTTGCTGGTTGACAAATGGAAAACAAGCACAAAATTAAAAATAAGTTTATTTCCAGCATTTCGGATATTTAAAATGTGTGTGTCTTTGTTTGCACATAAATTAACATGAGATGAATTTATAGTGAGATTAAATCTGAAATGGAGATGCAAGCAATAAATAAGAGCTTTTTATGTATCTTTCGGGCAAAACAGGTGTTTGAATTAAGAAATACTAATATGTTTAGCAGCATGGCTCCACCTTTAGCATTAGGGAGTTGATGCTTCCCTAAATTTAGAATAATCTTTCCACAATTTAGAATTCTTTCATGAGCTTCCAGCATAGGTGACCATCTGTAAGATAATACTAATGCTTTTTAGACCAATAATAATAAAGAACACCTATACTCATGTTTTCTGAACTGAGGTAAGGGCTGTATTCTCCCACTGATGTGAATGTATAAATTTTACCAGTGATAGTTATGCATGTGAACATCAAAAAGGGGGTGCCATTTTACCTTTGTTTATAAACATAGATTAACTTTTCATACTTTAAGTAAAATTGGACCAAAATAAAACCTCTATATCATAATCTCTCTACTCACTTTTAAGTGCAGAAAATTTCAGTCCAAAAAGTTGTGTTCCTACAAATCTTCTATTGTGAAAGAAGACTATGGAAAAATTATTTTAAAAATTGGAAGGTACAGTAGCAAAATCCTGTAGTAGTAAAACTCAGGGGAACCTGGAATTCAGGAGGTTTCATAAGCTCAATATATGTTTAAAACTGAACAGTGACCTATTCTGTATATTGTAAAAGCTGAAGCGGAGAATTCAGCACATTTATGTTTACCAGTTCCAAGGAATATTCCTAGCAATGTCGTAAATGGCAAGGTATGTATGCTCAGTATCCAATTATGATGGTATGCAATTTGTGGAAGATATCAGGTTTTTGCATCTGTAGGGCACTGGATCACTTTGGCAACAGATCAGGCATCTTGTGGTGGCATTAACTGCTTTTTACAGAATAAATAATGTATTTTCTCAAAGGGTGGAAAAAGCTGAGAGTAAGGGTTTAAAATCTTTAATAAGATGGAGAGAGAGAAATATGTTATGTATTGAGGATAGGACATGGTCCTGCCACTTGTAATGTGGGCTCCGACATTTAATTTTATTCTTATTTCCTATTCAGAAATAGAACTTTAAAAAAAAATAAAATATCAAAGACCTTAGAAATAATAAGAGGACAAATGTGCAATGTAATACTTTAATTAGTGATCACCTAACCCTAGGGCAGGAGAAATGTCAGTTTCCATAAGCTGTGCTCAAGCCCAGACCAGGTTTTAGCCCACAGATATAGAAAGTCAGTGGGTTAGCAGCACACTAACACAACCGGGCCTGAGGAGCACAACATACTTCTTTTGCTTCAATGCATCTTCTTCCCCTTCTTTACAACACCTGGTGGCTTACTACTGCGGGTTTTTTGCCTCTAGAAATCCTGACTCACCTCCCAGAAAGCAATCCAAGTCACTTCCCAGTGAGGCAATCTGAGTTGGCATGTTTTTATTTTCTTGTGCTGAGCTCTCTACATCTATCATCATAAACCACAACAAAGTAAAAATGGTACCTTTCAGTTAATAGAAGTCCCTTAGCCTCTGAATAATGATAATTAAGTGTCCCTGAACTTCCCCTTTCTTTGTATTTCTTTTATTTGTCAAAAATGTTATTGCATTCCCAGTGTCTGCGAGATGGATTTCTAAATGATAATCTGTGAATTAGCATGCAGAATCATAACAAGTACCTCATCCCATGGGGCGAGGAATGAACAAAAGGCCAAGTGGAAGAAGACCAATACACGATTCTCTCCAATCGTTCTAGGAAGCTGAGCTTTGCAGTGTAATAGTCCATTAAAACAACAGTGTTCCTCAGCTTCATTACGACTGGTGGGCTCTTCTTGACTTACTCCACATTCATATATTAAAAGACCCGCATTTATTTGAGTCACCAGGGTCAACATATAACATACTTAACTTTTGCCTAAAGTAGTTGCTCTGCTTAGGATGGCATGAAGGGAGGAGAGTGTCGTGTATTCATGCCACTTGGGAATGAGTAAGTCCCTTTTGCAATTAATCTTCACAGATTGGCTTCTGCAGGCAGGAGAAGAACTACCTCATTTCTTCCTGCATCACTTCCAAAAACCAGCCCTAATCATCTTGTAAATTTACAGACTCAGTGCTTTCATAGATGTCAAGTTCATTGGTTATAGCACTCAAAGCTAATGAGAATCTTGGTAGGTATTTTCCAATGTGCATGCCTGTGTTAAGCTTTTCAGTTTTTCTTTGTTTCAGCTTTCAGTTAGGTTTTATCTTTGCTGTCTTTCGTCATTTTTTCCCTCCCCACTTTGGCAGACTCAGGAAGACAACGCGACATTGATTTCCAAATTTCCAAGGTTATTTTTGCAACCATAATGGCTAGAGTAATATATTTTTAATGCAACCTTAAATTCAGTAAAACCTAACTATGCCAGACAAGTGGAATTCAATCCAGAGACTGGGTTTTAAGCTCCTCAACCTTATGGGAATCAATGCATCAACTTTCTGTAAACATTTATGATTATATCACTAGGATTGCCACTGGCCTAGTATCAGTGTGCTAGTAAACACACACAGTTTGATGAGATTTTCAGAATGCTCAGTTGTAGCCTAACTGTGCCTCCCTCAATGAAACTAAAACTAAACCAAAATGACTTTTAAATATGCCTTCCATCATCAATACACTGCTGCCACTAAACTGACCCTTCCTTGCACTCAAGGGGCACGTCCACACGAGCATGCACGTGTCTCTTGCCCCGCCTCAAACCCCTTTGAGGCAGGGCAACAGGCACGTGTGGGAACAAAAAAATGTTCCCCATGCTGCAAGTTTGCCCAGAGGGGCTCTGCCAGGAAGCCCTGGAACGCCTGCACCCTGCTTCTCAGGTAAGCAGAGGCTTTTTATTTCCTTTTTTTTTCTGTTCTTTTTCTGGGTTTGTTTTTTTAAGTGATGGTGCCTGGGGTTGTGGGGGTAGCCTTGGGGGCCTGGGGGTGAAAGTTGGGGGTGAGGCTGGGTGGGGAAGCCATGGCTGTACCCCTTGTGTGGGGGATGAACCCCCTGTTGGGGGAGCGTACCCCTTGTGAGAGTGCTCATCCCCCTGTTGGGGGTCTGAACACCTTTTGGGGGTCTGAATCCCCCTTTTGGGGGTGGAACCCTTTGTGTGGGGAACGAACCACCTGTTGGGGGAATGAACCCCCTGTTGGGGGGTGTAGCCCTTGTGTGGGGGCTGAACCCTCTGTAGGGGGGGATGAACCCCTTGTGTGGGGGCTGAACCCCATGTTGGGGGGGTGTAGCCCTTGTGTGGGGGCCATCACCTTGTGGGAGGGCAGCAAAATATGTATTCATGAATTCATGAAACATGTATTTAGAGTTCACTTTATTATTATGATAAGAGACTTGCTTTAACACTGTAAGATATGTCAATAAAACATTGTCCAACTGATTTCTGTCTCTGACTCACTCTCTGTCTCTCTCTCTTTATAGCGGTCTTTTGTTTTACTTGTGGAGGAACACGGATTTGGGAGTATTTTAGAGAGTGATTTTGGGATTTTTTTTTATCAGGGGTTTTTCAGTTTTCCAATAGGGAACACCAGAATTCCTGCTAGGGAGCCAAGTGGCAGGACCCTGCCTGCTCAGAGCTAGCACCTTGGACCCATCTGGCTGTGGCTGACCTCCTGGCCAAATGGGGCCAGGAGGACACGTTTTGCCAGTTCAAAGCAGGCCACCACACCCAGAATATCTTCTGGGTGATAGCTGCCCACATGGCCAGGCAGGGGGCACAAATGGCAGTAGTGCTACACAAAGGCCAACCCTGCAAATGCAGTCCACTGGCAGCTGGCCCAGAGGGGCAGATGCCTCTGTTGGCTCTGCAGTCCCCATCCGAGTCTGGCAGGTGCACAGCAGGGCACAGCCAGGCAGCAGCCCCCACTGCAA
>NW_005842461.1:756239-770123 GCF_000455745.1 Alligator sinensis
TGCGCGGTGGCCGCGCGGGCGGGGGGGGGGGGGGGGGGAATGAATGGGGCTGGTAGGGTCCCCTCCATAGTTCCCTCCCCCCTCCTTCACCCCCCCAACCCCTTACTCAGGGCATTGGAGCCCTGGTGCTGTACACACAGCCTGGGTCATTGGAGCCTGGGGCCACTTTTTCAGCCCCAGGGTGAGGGCCAACAATGGAGATGTTCTGGTAGCCAAAGTGTCTCCATGAAGGACCCAGCCCCCATTTTTTTTAACTGTGCCCTGCCCCGCTTTTTTTAACTTCATTTTTTAAAACCCCTGGATATCCAGGGATCTAATTTTCTCTCTGTGCTGCAAACTTGTAGTGTGGGCAGCATTTTTTCATTCCCACATGTGCCTCTTGCCCCATCTCAAAGGGGTTTGAGACAGGGCAAGAGGCATGTGCATGCTTGCCTGTATGCACCCAGGGGGTGTGTCCAGACAAGTACAGCCATGTGCTATGTGGCACTGCAAACATGTCTGCAGCACCCATACCACCAGGCACAGCTGGTGAACTCAGACTGGTGGGGTGGAGCATCCCAATGGAGCAGGGGGGTATTGCAGCTGGCTGGGAGTTGGGGTGGAGTTGCAGCCAACTGAGTGCTCTGACCAGTAGTGGGGAGGCTGCAGCAACCCACCCTGCTCCCAGCCGGCTGCAAACTGCCCCCCACTCTCGTGGGACGCTCCACTCGCTCTAAAAGTCTGAGTTCACCAGCCATGCCTGCATACCGCACAGTCTGCTGTTCTCTGCACTGCAAGGGCATGCTGCTCTATTTTTGGTTTGTTTCTGTGTTTTTTTGACCCCTGGGTATCCAGGGGTCAAAAAAACCTGTGGAAAAAAACCCCAGAGTAGCTCACACATGGGCAGTGCATGCCACTGAAAAGCAGAGCTGGGCTGCCTGCAGCTGCTTTGCGGCTGCCAGCCAGGCTCCACCCAGCATGATCGCTGCTGCAGCAGCCCCAAGAGGTCTCCATGACACCAGGTAAGGCTTCTTGGGCCAGCACAGTGTTGGCCCCAGCCTTCCCTACTACCCCCGGGGTAACTTGCCACGTGCCAAAGCACATGGGCAAGGAGCTGTGGCACAAGGTACACAGCTGCTACTTGCCCCTGGGGAATCAAACATTGCGCTCATCTACATAGGGCCAAGGGGCTCATATTCATTCAGAGGCATGCACTTGCAGTGGCAGAAATTGTAATGGCACAAATTTGTGCCGCTACTTTTGCCGTAGTGCCTGCCCCAGCTCACGCACTTTGGTGTGGGGCATATTGCCCCACTTCAGGGAAACTGCCCTGTCCCCACTCCTCCCAGCTACCTGAGTGCTGGAGGAGCTGTGGGACCACTAAAGGAGTGGAGATGCTGTGGCTGGCAGCCAGAACATCTTCTCAGAGAACCAAGCCTCCATGTCTGCCAGCTCATGCTCCATTCAAGCTGGGTTGTTTTTTTGCTACTGAGATTTCCCAGTAGCAAAATTTGCCCCCACACTGCAAGTTTACAGTTCAGGGCACATTTTTACATTCTGGGCATGCAGTTTGTGGCACCACAAAGTGGTTTGCAATGCCACAAACTGCACATGCCTGCACATCTGGATGAGGCCAAAAAGTATAAACAGCCACATCATGTGTTCTGTGTACATTGAATATATTAAATACTTTCCTTAGGATAAGGACCCATCTCTTTTGTTTCTAAAGTACTATGCATATATATACTGCCATATAAGTGACAATGCATTCATATGAGAGCTGTGCAAATAGTACTGCTCAAACAAAGAGATAAATTTTAGGCTTTTCGTGTTTTTGTGAATTATTTCCATTGATATACTACATATTGCTGATAATATGTTATGTATAACTATTTGATGAATAGTTTGGATTGTCCATTTAGAAAACTGCTTACTATAACTATTTGTCATTAGCTAGTTGTAGTTTGTTGTGCACAATCAGTCATGCGGTAGTCTTTCTGCTCCCCTGACTGGATGACTAGAACTTTTAAGCAAGAGATTAGCAAAATAATGAATAGTATGACTCCACCAATAGCAACAAATCAAATTTGAGTCACTTACTGATGAATCTGTCTTTCATTATTTGACCAGCTGGAGTTTATATCTCTCACTATTTTAGCCTCGACTGCTTTTTCACTTCATCATAATGTTTTCGTTAAACTCAAAAATCTTCTTTCTGGGTCAGATTCTGCTTTCAATTACACCAGTGTAAAGCTGGAAGAACTCTATTTAATGTCAGTAAAATTACACTCTCTCTATACCAGAGTAACATAGAGTGTCTATATGCTCATATATGCCCCTGTGTATATGTTTCTGTATTCCTATATTCATTTTTTATGATCTTTGTATTTGTTTACAGACACCTCATAATTTTCCCTCCGTGGTCTTATCACTTTTTCTCTGTGTGTTGAGAGGAAAGGGGGAAGGGCTCTTGCCTATTTTTTTTTTCTCTTAGCCCTTTTATTTTTCTCTCTAGACACTATATTATGTGTTTAACTACTTAATATTATTTCCTCCCTGTCCACCCATCTGTTTATTTTAGTTGCTTCTTCCTCTCTGCTGGCTTCTGTATAGACTCTCCCCATATGCCTGCTAGGAATGTGAATGAATATGATTAACAAACACTGAAATGCACAAATAACATCATATTTAGAACTCTGTTACAGGATCTATGTACAACATATATTTTAGAACATATCCTTTCCTTGGCGTATAAAACATAAATAATCCTCATAGGTGTGCACAGGTGAATAGGTCTACACGATGTCACGATGAGATGGTATTTAGTGTCACTAATAGGTAAGCCTTGTGATGGGATGCTTTCTGTCTACTAACAGTCTTGGGGAGCATCTACACATGTGGCTATGGTGACGTTGTTACTGTGCCGTGATTTAGTTCTTCCTTTTGGAAATACTAAGTCACAGTGCAATAACAGCCCATACTGCACCGCACGTGTGGCACATGGTTATTTTTAGCAGCTACTTTGCCACGGCAGCATCCTATACCAGGGGAGCATGTCACTACAGCAAAGTAGCTGCTTGTCATGTATAGACGCCCGCAGATGCTACATCAGCATAGTGCGTTCTATTGCAATGTAGCGTCACATGTAGACACACCCTTTGTCAAGTATTAAACAAATAGTAAAGCAGGAATCGCCTCAGCTGCTCTTGGGCTGGCAGTCTTGAGAGGCACATGAGGTTCATATATATTTGTACATGTGTAGCATATACCACTTCAAAGCATAGATATTCCAGAGCCTTTGGAAGACTTGCATTTTATCTAGATATTTTGACTTCTTTTGCTACTGCCTGGGCACTACAGATTCTAACTACTGTCCCTAGTGCTCTGCTGGTTGCAATGCTCATAATTTAAGCCAATATTATTAATGATTTATATGAGATTAGTACAGGAAAACCCTAGTCAAAAAGCTGTTCCCATTTTGCTGTGAATTCTACTGCCACAAATGTAACATTTGTGATGGGACTGGGGACCCTCAGTGGTGGGGAAAAGGTTGGTAAAACCATGAGCTGTCAAGGGCAGGAATTAATCCCATGTAAAGCAGATGCAGACAAAACTTTTCTGTTGACTATTTTCTTCATCAAAAAGTGAAGATGCAAGCTGATCAAAATGATTCATGCCTTCACACCACATTCAGAAAATAGTTTTGTCCATGAAAAAATAAAATATAAAACATGACAAATAAAAACCCTGGAAAATAAATTTTAAAATGAACTGAAATGTTCACACCTTTCATTGCTAAAAAAACTTTTAAAACTAAATTTGCCTAAATGGAATGTAAAATATTTTTAAAGGTCAAATAATCATTGTTTATGCCAAATTAAATGTGTTGTTTGATTAGAAGTGTGTGCGTGTGTTTGTTTGTAAGATAATATGTGTGTTTGTCGGTGTGTATTGTAATATTTTCATTTTGTCTAGAAAATCAAAACGTGTATTTGGAAATGTACTTGCAAAAATCAGTTATTTACAAACTCTAATGTAAATATGTGAAGAGAGTATTTCCTCAGTTATCAATGATTAGTGCTGGAATATTACTATAAAGAATTCTCCATGAACAGTATTTTAAAAATTTCAGTGAATTCACTTAGGTCATGTTGTCAGCTTTTCTGTGAATATTCATTTAATCTAGTTTTACTAACTCTAGTGCGTATGTACAGTGAAATTTAAGCTCATATATTTCAGGACTCATGGAATTTGACATTTAAAATCAACTTTCTGTGAGCATTTATAATAGGAAACTAATTATAAGGGTTCTGTCCATGCAAAAGCAGCAGGGAGATAATAGCAGGTGACTTGTGACCAGTCACAACTAAGTAACCCTGTGTTAATCAAAATCCAAAAAGCAACAAAATATTGTCAATGCTCAAGAAAAAAAATGCATATATTATACAAACAGCAGAAGAGGTTATGGATCAGGCATTATGAATTATTTGCTCAGCCCTAATACTGGTCATATTCCAGAATATGTCTGGGGACATGTAAGTGAAAATGCACTTAAATTGTGCTATCTTGGATTTAAGTCCTGCAGTCAGTTATGCCTGCACTTATATTGACATGTCTCTGTAGCCTCATAGCCTGGGCCCCCATAATGTGTAACTTCAGTCAAACTACTTGCATGTATGAAGCTAGCCAAGTGTAGCTAGCTGCAAGATCAGGGCCTGGGTTTTGTAATTAATAATAAAGTCAGACCAAAATAGTTGGTGATAAGGATGTTGAATTTCAGACCAAGAAATTTGAAAACATATGGTAAGAGTTGGGCTAAATCCAGTGGAATAAACTAATGGAATTTTGCAAAGGGCACAGAGGGGAAATGGAAAATGTTCAATGATAAATTAATGTATGGCCAAGGGTTATGTGCTCCAACCAGCAATAAATACACTGGAAGTGAAAAAAGGTCAATGTGAATAAATAAAGATGTGAAAAAAGTAATCAAGGGTTGAGAAAGAGGCACATGTGAGGTATAAAACATCCAGGTAAAAGGGAAATCCAGAAATAGAGAATGAATTTGAGTGTGAAAAAAAATTATAAGAAAAGCAAAGGTGAAAAACGAAGAGAAAATTGTAGAAAAGTTTAGATATATATTACAGCATTTTTCAAGTGCCTAAGGAACAAGAGGTCAGTGAAGGAGACAGAAGTGCCTCAAAGAGAATGGAAGGGTAATTTATTGAAAGAGGAGGTAGACACTTCTGAAGAATTAAATGCTTTCTTTGATTTATTGTTCATAAAAAAGAATGGGGGAAAGATGCCAGATATAGACAAATGCTGAAAGAAATCAGGGTCATGCCAGAATAAGTGACCAAGAAATCAGAAAATTTGTCCCAGAGTTTTCAGTCTTTCAGTTGGTGAAAATCTGTATGGCTCCATTATTCTGTAGGGCTAAGTACAGACAGTCGAAAAGCCCGAGGCTGAATCAATTCAATCTTTGCTATGTAGATTGAACTAATAAGCAAATGAACAGACATTCACTTAAGATTCTGAAAATGTAGCCATGTGCCTGAAGTGACCCAGGCCAGAAGCTGCGGCAGGGGGGAGAGTGGGGGAAAGGACGGTGCTAGAGTACACCTCCCAGCTCAAATGGAGTGACAGCTTGGATTAAAACTAGCCTGCCCCCCCAGCAAGGCAGGGTTTGTAGTGCAGGGTGCAAAGCATCCTGTGGTGCTGGGGGACTGTGAGCTAACTTGAATCTGGAGGGGATCTGGGACAGAAGTTCAATAAATGAATTTAACCTACATCAGTTAAGTTTGATACTACATCCATCCAGGTTTATCTTAAACTGGTTTCAGCCATTTTGAAAACCTAGTCCAGGAGAGCTAAGTTAGTTTAACCTGTCTGAGTCATGTGTGACTGAGTAGGTTTCCAGGTTTACTTTGCATAGTTTGGATAAGCATCCCATTTCTTTTGGTATGTTAATTTCCCCCATAATGATCTGTATCTGTGTTCTGACTGTAAGGTTGGTTTTTGCATGCCTTCACTTGCAATCTTTCTATCACTGGCCAGGTTTACTGCATAATCTTCCATATAACTCAGATGTCAAATGCTAAATCTGTAATGCCTTTTACTTCTATATCAAAGGGATGTTTAAAGTTCTAGAATCAGAGTAAATACCAGTATTTTAAATTTAAAAAAGGAATCCACACCGACGGTTATTTTGGGTTGGAATTCACAAAGAAGAGATTTTGGCCAATCCAAAGGGATATAGTTATAGAGGATATGACTCCTTCAACTATATATTCAGAATTTGTTTCCAGAACAGACTCCAATTGTGTGAGCATACAGGTTATTTTAGTAACACTCCAGCAGCAAACAATGAGAAGGGCTGATAGTTCATCAACAGGTTAAGTTCTGTCTGATAATCCTCCTGTACAAATCTAACATTTAATTTTACCTTTACAAATCCTTATCATGGTTCCTCACACTGTGTAATGTCTACCAGTTATAAGAATTATCAATACTTTGGGTTTAGTCTGGGAACCTGATGATGGGACAGTGTAATGTTCTTCTGGATGGACTTGTGAATATACCATTTGCCCAGAGCCATCCCTAGGGTATGGTGAATCAGAGTGACCTTCCCAGGCCCTGCACTTTGGGGACCCCATGCTTTGACAGGGGCTGGCAGTGTCCCATGGGATGGGCTGGAGGCAGGTGAGCTCCGATCCTGGCTCTGAGGGCTGCAGCACAGGTGCTGCCTAGCACTTGCCCTGTAGCATAGCCTGTCCCAGAGCCCTTGTGAGGCTGCTGGGCACCAGATACCACAGCTCAGCTAGTCTCGGGGCCCCCCACTCCAAGGGCATCCCTGACCCAGCCCAGCCCATCCGGTGTGGCCCTCACCTTGGCTGCCCCGTACTGCAGGTGGCCCCCCAGGGCAGGCTGCACCAGTGGCAGTGCCCTCAGTGCCAGCGCCAGCACCAGGGCCAGGGGTGCCACCTCTATCCCACTCTGCAGTCTGCACCACCTGGCTCTCCCAGCCCCACAGCCAGTGAGCACCCAGCCAGGAACCACAGCCCTGCCCCCACCATCCCAGTGGATTCATTATATAAAAATGTTAAGGGGGCCCCACACAGGCTGATTTGCCCTGGCCCCCACACCCCCTGGGGTTGGACCTGCACTTGTCTCCTTGTTCTTTCAGTCCTGCTGCTGATAGTGCTTGCTGCTTGATGATGCTGCATTTTGCAAAAATACAATTGTCCCTTCCATATTCTTATTTAATAGAAAACTGACCAATATTTTGTTTACATTTTGTAGGATAGGAAATGAAAGAATGGAATTTGTAAAACATTCACTACTCACAACAGACAGACTAATGAACTGCTGGCTCTGTCTGAAGTCAATAGGAAAACTGGAATTGACATCATTGAGGCCATGATTTCACCCCATATGGTTGAGCATATTCACTGGATCAGTTCTGGGAGAGAACATTGATAGGGAGGAAGTGAATAGTAATAAAACCATAAAATTATTTCTGACTGTCTCTCTTCTAACATACATGCAAGAAAATTATCAAACAAGTGGATGTGACTTCCACTTCATTTTGCAAGTACAAACTTAAGAGCACATGCTTTTTTTTCATGTCTTCAGAGTGCACAGAAAAGTTTGATTTTGGATGCTTCATTGCCTGTAATAAAATCTTCAAGAAAATTTTGTGAAAATGTTTTAATCCTTTTGCACAGCTCTAAAATTAGCCATGCCAAAAAATAAATTTAGTTAATGTATTTGTGGCTGTAAATTCCTTTGAGTTATTTATGAACAGTGAAATAATTTTAGAGTTGAATGAACATTGCAAACAAGACAATAAATATTCACTTCAGTTTAGAAATGAATTTCTTGTGTTCGTGCCTCTTCTATGTTCACTTTCTACAAATTTTAAAGTGATTTGAAAGTGACATGATTGCCTTTGATTATAGGGATTTGACTTGATCCGTAAGGTCTAGCCCTATGTTCCTATCCAATTCAGTTTTCAGGAGCATTGTTATCAAACTCTTATGTATGAGATTGCTCAAGGATACGACATTTTAAAGTAAAATTAAACTTATCCTAGAAGGACCTGCAGATAGGATACAACTGCAAATGAATTTACAATTACTAAGACTGATACAAATTTCCAACAGACACTTTTTTTTTTCATTGCAAAATTCTGTTTAATCAAAACCAAACATTCTCCAAGGAAGCCTGTGACTTTTGATAACATGTTATATACATTTTGAAAAACATATTTCAACAAGATTCAAATATTTTAGCACTTTCAGAATGAAATATTTCAATTTTCCTTTAGAAACAAGTTGTCCTTTAGAAATGTCTTGTCTTCTATAACAAGCATACATTAAAATCAAAACTAAGTGTTTCAAATGACCTAGAAACATGTTTTTCCTTGAAAAACTTTATTTCAGGGAAAATGTTTAAAAACCTGTATTTTCAGTCTGATTCAGCTAGAAACAGATTTTGGAAATCGTGGAAATATCAGATCCTCAATGGAAATATCAGATCCCTTACTTTCTCTCTACATTTGTAGAGAGCTAGAGGCTAAAGGTAGTTATTGCATTATTATTCAACGTAATGAAATTGGTATGTTCCTTTCAGGGCTGCTGTTTAAGGATAAGGAATAGAGTTTTAAACAGTTCCATGTCAGACCTGGGGAGCTTGTGAGACCCAGGTCACATGTACATAATACACAACTAGGAACACCTCTGTGGTTTTAGTGGTGATGTGTGTGTCTGAAATTATTATATCAAGGACACGCATCCAGAAAAAAACATTCCCTTGCTGTAGGAGCTGGAAGGTGTATGGGAACCATTAGGAACCATGCTAATGACTGGCTGTTAAGACTGTGCAAAGTAGAGTTGGGAGTGGGACTCTGCACTCTCCACCTAGCCTTGTGAGGGCCAATATTCTGACACTGAAATGTGATGTAGAGTAGTGATAGTGGGACCCTGGTTTCCAAGCCACAAGCAACTCTTCAACATATCATCTGCAGCTCTTCACAGAAAATGTTACCAAAGATTTTTTTTAATTTGGGAGGGGGGGGCAGGAGGGAAGGAATCATTTTTTGCAGTTATGTATTGGGTAAATCTTTCTGGCAATCAGGAATAGTGCAACACATTCAACTTCATACTGTACTTTTTTTCCTTTGAACAGTTCAGGTAGGGGTATACATATTGCGGCTCTGGTTAACACTGACCTCTCACTGATCTAACTTCTGCGCCAGTTAGGACCAAGTGTCACTAGTATAGAATGCTGTGAGATTTCGGATTTATTTTGTCACTCCTTTTGCTTTAAAGAACAGAATTTCATGCATATTTTTCTGTGATGTCAAGATAAGACCTCTTACCCACAGAGGGAGTAGGATGGTATTCTCAGTACAGACCTTCAACTTGAAGCATTGTTTACAACAAGAAGAGAAAAGGTAACCCTAGGGTGACCTTAGCCACTAGCCTGTTAGTAAATATAATCCATAGAAAGACACCTTACTAGATATGATCATCAAAAACTGGATTATGTAGCTGAACTCTGCTCTGATGCTGAAACATTCAGAATCTATTTGGAGAAGTGTCAACAAAACACTGTTTGTAAGGAGGTCCATATGAAAACCATGGCAGCTGTTTCTGTTCAGGTTATTATACCACCACCTGAAACCTGGGGCCTGAAATTGGAAAATCTGCTTCCTTAAAGAATCCATCCTGGAATTCTTATTAGTCTTTCGATTACCTGAACAGCTAAATTTACTACCAAAAAAAAATAGATAATTTAAAACCTCTGGTTGTCAGGGTTATTTTCATATTGCCTTGCAACATGGTGGCAGTTACATGTCCATGGAAATAACTTTGGTTTCTTGTGAATTATTCTGTTGTTTTAATTTTTGTACTGACTGTAGGTTGGTTTTTTTTTAATTTCTTAACTCCGTATCTATTTACAATATGAAAGGAAATGTTGTAATAAAGGGAAATTATAATTGTGGTCAATATATTAATCAGGAGTGTTAAGGAAATTCATTGTTTGTATTCTTTGAAAAAGGTGTGCTTAAAAAGGGAATCCAATGAGATTTAGTAGTCATCACAAGAAATTCAATATTAGCCTTAATATAGTTGACTTTTAATGATAACCACTCTAGTATCATAAAGTCAAGAGGGTACTGTTGTGCTTACATTTAAACATGAGCTTAAGTACTTTGTTCGCTTGGGACATTAGTAAAAAAAAATTCAAGCTCCATTTAGCTCCCTATAAAAGATAATGAAAATACCAACATATTCTAGGCTAAAATTATTAGAGAAATATCTATAAAGATAATGCAGCACAGTATATGAAACAAAATATAACAGCTAATCAGTATATAAAATATAGACTATTCAGTGTATAAGAGGAAAAAGTAATTGCAGTAGGAGTAATTAGTTCAAGCTTCATACATTAAATTGTCATAGATAAGTATTTGGACCAAGAGAACATTTTTGGAAAGGGGGGTCTACTCTATCAGAGGAGAGATTGACTTCATGGGTGCCTATACAGGACAGGGATGCTGATACACGAGCGTGAAGGCTCGAGTCTGCTGGAGTGTGGCAATTGCTGTCCTCCAGCAGCCTCCTGTCTTTCGTGTATCAGTACCCAGTGCTTAAAAATGGCAGTGAGGGCACTTGAACTAAAGCTCATCAAACAAGCACCCCACCACCATTTTTAAGCGTAGGGATGCTGACATAGGAGACGCAGCGGTGCTTTAATTAGAGCAGTTCTCAGAGCTGCTCTAATTAAAGTGTTGCCCCCCCCCACACACACACCTCCAGAGCAGGTGTAAAAGTGACCAGTGTGAATTCTTCAGCAATTTTATTTTAAAAATCAGTTGTGTCCCATATACACATATACACAGGCACATGTGTGAAAGTGCACATGCATCACATAGATAGATCTACATAGATATGCACATGCAGAGGCATGCATATATCCAATCTATATTAGTTATCCTCTTCAAAATTGTGTCCCTAAAGGCAGAACAGGGCCTGAGCCTGCATCCGTCCTATGTTAATAAGCGTCTGCCAAATTGTGCTACAAAGACTGTTCTAAAGTCTTTAATGCATGAATTTTGTCAAGAAAGACCAGAGAGACCGTAAGGTGGTTTCCAATACTATAACAACTCATTATATGAATGGATATGTAGGAAGACTTTAATCCCCAGTCCACTAGCATGTTACTTCCTAGCAGTGTATTCTGAGGCATTGTAGTCAGTCAGTCATACCATGTAGTATTAAGCTATACTGTTAAAGGGATATAATGTGCATGGACCTTAGCTTAGTGTAATTACTCCTTAGCTGGAGCAATAATGGCAAAATACATGAATGGCCATTTGTGCATTTAAAGTTGGTGGCTGCATAATTTATGAAAAAATTCAGTCAGTGCATGCCAGAGAGGTCCTCAAAAGTATTGTACTTGCTGTCTGCACAGTGGACAAGGAGGTGATTATAGATCCCCAGGATATCAGGACTTGCTTAAACATATATTCATAAATTTAAAATATGTGCATAAAGGTTTAGTCACTAAAGCCTTACTAGCATTGGTTGGTGCGTCTTTTCACATAATTTAGTACTTTTCCAAATTCACATATTACAAGTATTGTGGGCTACAAATCTATACAATTTAAGAACAAGACTTTGGGGTTTTAATATATAAACCCACAAATTCTTTTGCTCTGTCATAACTTAAGAAGAGCCTAACATTAAACAAAGATTTTTTTTTAAAGAAAAAGAAATTGTTTTCATGCTGAGGCCATGTATGCCAAATTTCATCCCTGAGCGGGTTTCTAAAGACCGGTTATTTGTTTGTCATAGAAGTGATGGCTGAACCTGAACCACTGCAACTCTGGTAGACAACACTATAATAAAGAGAGTAAAATACCTCTAAAATGTAAGGAGAAATGATTATTGTGTTATTACCTCCAGAATAAAACCAGATATGAGAGGGAATGGTTTGTGTTTAAAAAAAAATGTGTAGGCTGTTCAGTTATACTGACTTCATCTAAGAATCCCCTGGGCATGATAGTTGTGAGTCAGCTGGCCTGTGATTTGGTACCAATATGCAGAAAATTACAGACACAAAACCAGAGCCCTATGTCAAGTGGCCAGATACTCAGCACAAGGGGGGAAGAATGAAACTGTTTTTAAAAGTGTTTCACAATCGAGTGACAGCTGTCATCACCAGTTTGCAAAGATCTCACAGTCTCACTGGCACTCGTGAATGACTAACAGAGGATTAGGTTGAGACTTATGACAACTCCGAAGGTATTTTTGGTATCTCTATCCTAGCCACTAACCAGATTTTAATTAGAATGAAGACTTGGTTCCAAGGGTAAATTATAATCTGTGCAAGACTCCTTTATAGACAAGCAAGTAGTGTTATTTGTATGCCAGTTTTAAAATAGAAGTCCAAAATATACAACGTCAGCCAGTAAACTAGTGTACAGGATTGTGTAACTGAGAGTCTGGACACACAGTACATTTACACTAGTGAAATTGATTTAGGTTATTACACTTATGTAAATTAGATTGGGATCTAGAGGGGACAGATGAGCAACTGCCTGGAGTAGCTGTTCTCAGTAGGCTGATGTTACAGCACCTCTCTGCAAGCAGTGGGGAGCCAGTTTGTCTATAGCAAATGGCTTTGCTGGGATAGCTATAGACATAGAGCGCTTCTACAAGTGCAATTATTCATGATTAACTTTACTGCACATTAGCTTAAATTCCAAATGATTTTTGGAAGGTGCCTACATGTGCAGGGAACTGTCACTAAAGTTAGTGGGAGCACCAGGATACTGAGATGCACTGGGTCCTCCTCGCCAACACCCGCCTGACCCTGACGTTGGTCAAGTTGGCCACTCTGGCCAACCTGCAGTATATGGGGCACCTGTTTGGGGTGGGCAAGGCAGCCACTGTGTAGGCCATCCTTGAGGTGTGTGGTGCCTCCAGGACGTGCTGGCATACATAGTCCTCCATGTCTGCAACCCCCGGGCGGTCATGGCAGGGTTCCAGGCACTGAGGTTCCCCCAGTGTATCAGGGCTGCGAATGGGATGCACATCCCCATCACCTCCCCACCCAACACAGGCCAGCCCTACTATAGCCAGAGGGGTTTCCACTAAGTGGCCCTCCAGGCAGTCATTGACTATCAGGGCACTTTCACTCATGTCAGGGCTGGCTACTGGGCAGCGTGCATGACACACACATTTTCCAGAACTCAGGACTAGGCGCACTTCTGGAGACCAAGTGCTTTGCTCTGGCAGTGGAGGACATGCAGCTGGGCACTGTTGTCATTCCACCCCTGCTCATCAGAGACCTAGCCTACCCACTATCCCTGTGGCTGATGAGACCTTTTTCAGGCACCTGGACCCCTGCCAGGCCCATTTTTACTGGTGACTTGGGAAAATCCATGCCCTCATTGAGTGCACCTTCGTCTGCCTCAAGGGCTACTAGCAGTCCCTCATGGCCCACCTTGAGGTGCCAGAAAGAAACGTACTCCAGGTCATCATCATGGCATGTGTGCTGCACAATGTTCATGAGGCCTGGGGAGAGGTGGTCAGAAAGGCCTGGGCAGAGGCAGCATGCCAGGCGGAAGCAACCTGGTGGCAGGAGCACGAGTTGCAGTGTCAGTGCCAACAGCAGGTCCCCTCCAATGAGGCCTCAAGTGAGGCGAGCACCCACCAGTGGGGGCCAGGCCACTGGGTATGGGAGGTCCTTGTGGACCACCTCTTATGAAACTCTCCACTCTAGCCTGCTTGCCCTACTTCCCACACATCCTGTACCTACCCCTAGCACCACTCTCAGGACACACACATGGTTGAAAGAAAAAGCTTTATTCCCCTCACAACCCACACCCATAGC
>NW_005842461.1:770154-792864 GCF_000455745.1 Alligator sinensis
GCTCTTGTCCCTCCCTCCCCAGCACATAGATCCCCCTCTCAACTCCGTCCCTAACATACAGAGCCCCTCCACCACCCTTCCCACCCTCCAACAATAAAAAAACCCTGCTTCCCAATGTGCAAACTATATACAAGAGTCTCAGCCTTTTATTGCCCTGGAATAGGGAGCTGTGGTGTGAGCGCACCTAGGAGGTAGAGCCCAGGGGCAGGCAACCAGCATCCCAGCCTCAGGCCATTCCCTCGTGGATCCAGGGTCCATGGTGACCGCAGCAGCTGATGGGCTTTTCCACAGGTGATGGTGGTCGGTGCTGCTCCAGGGTTGGTGGCTCCCCCTCTAGCTGCCTGAAGACAGTGCCAGTGTCCCCTTGTGGTGCCATGCCTGGCACCTCTGGGTCCTCAGGTGTGTGGCCTTGGGGCAGGTGGCAGGCCTGAGGTCAGCCAGCTGGTGGGGGACCCAGGTCAGGACCTGGCTGCTTGGAGGCCTGTGGGGCTATGAAAGGGGACCAGGTGGGGTGGGTGGGGCACACATATGACTGCCAAGCCCGGTACGGTGTCCAGGACCTGACAGTCATCATTCGTGACCTCCGCTGCCCAGTGCTTCACAGAAATCTGCTCACACAGAAGCCACAGGGCCAGGAGCCTGGCTCAAAACACCTCTTCCCAGGCAACATCCTCCACCCACCAGGCCTGCATCTGCACCCCCTGCCCCTAGGCAAGCTCCACCAACTGCTGGAACAGGTGAGTCTGATTGTGCATCTGCTGATGGCACAGCCAGCACATGTGGTGGCATCCAGTGCTGGGTGGAGGGAACCCAGAGCCTGCATCCCTGCTGGGGCTGGTAGGCTCTCCCCTATGTCCAGATGTTGACCCTGCAGAGGAAAGAGACAGAATCATTTTATGACAGTTTGTTACATTTCAGAGATAAGATGCTCTGCACCAGAGGCCATGCACTGAATGGCCTTAGAACAGGGGTCAGTTGTGCATGGGTGCCCAGAGACTATGGTAAGGCAGGCTGGGCAGGCCCAGGCCTAGGCACCCACCAGCCAAGCCCCCCATCACCACTTGCTCTTCTGGGGTTGGTGGGCCACTGGCTGCTGGCTGCAGGCAGCCTGCCTCCCCTGCCCCATCCCTAGGGCAGGCCAGGCCAGGCTTCTGGCACCATGTGCTGCCACAGCTCCAGTCTCCATTCCCTCCCCCACTCCAAGCCCCTGAGGGGCAACCACTCTGCTGCACTGCTGCCCAGCCCCTGGTGCCTGAGCTTGGGGTGTATGGGGCTCCCAGACAATTGGGGAAAGGAGCTAGCTATGCCCCTGCCTTCCCTGCAAGGGCCCTCTTTGGAGAGGCAACCCGAGGCCAGCCACCCCCCCAACCCCAAGCCACATGAAGGTCATGGCCTTGTGGGCTCAATCGGAACAACAATTGTGGTTGGTCACAGTCACCCTCTGTGCCCACAAGGCTTTAACTTTTACATGGCACTGCTTCACCATCTAGGAGTGCCCTCACTCCTGCATGCCATCCAGCAGGGCCTCATAAATATAGGTGTTCAAGCACCCACTTTCTGAAACCTCTGCCCAAACTGCCTCTGAACCTCTGCGTCACCCTAGAGTGCCACTAGGTCACCAACCTCTTCCATCTCCAATTGGAGGCCCAGGTGGAAGGCTTGGGCATGCGCACACAGGTGGCCTTGATGGGGATGATGACAATGACATGGTGGTGGTGCTTCCAGCACTCATTCTCTGGCTCCCCACATGGCTGTTCCTATGTGGCTGGCCCTGGACAGTGGCCAGCAGTGCTCAGGACAGGGGCACAGCCAGGGACTGGGAGCCATGCAGGAGAACCTGCAAACATAGGACACGTTGCTGGGGGTGAGCAGCAGCAGGGAGCAGGTGCTGGCCCTATTGCCAGAGATAGCCAAGCAGCAACACTGGAAAGATCTTAGAGCTGGGCAGGGGGTGCAGTAGGCTGCAGCCTTTTGCAATGCTTACCTGTGGACAAGGTACCTTCTACCTTCCAAATTTCCTTCTACGACCAGGTGACCTATCACCTGGACAAGGGAGAAGAGATTGATGTCATATATCTTGACTTCAAAAAAGCCTTCGATCTGGTGTCCCATGATCACCTCTTGGAGAAACTGGCCAATTGTCGCCTTGGGTCCTCCACGATCCGCGGGCTGGAAAATTGGCTCCGGGGTTGGACCCAGAGGGTAGTAATCGATGGAAGTCACTCATCATGGTGTCCTGTGACCAGTGGGGTCCCCCAAGGCTCTGTCCTTGGACCCATACTGTTCAACATCTTCATTAATGATGTGGACACTGGAGTCAGAAGCGGACTGGCCAAGTTCACTGATGACACCAAACTTTGGGGCAAAGCATCCACACCAGAAGACAGGCGAGTGATCCAGGCTGACCTGGACAGGCTCAGCAAGTGGGCGGACGAGAATCTGATGGTGTTCAACGCCAATAAATGCAAGGTTCTCCACCTTGGGAAGAAAAACCCGCAGCATCCTTATAGGCTCGGCAGTGCTATGTTGGCTAGCACTATGGAAGAAAGAGACTTGGGGGTCATCATTGACCACAAGATGAACATGAGACTGCAATGCGATGCAGTGGCTAGTAAAGCGACCAAAACGCTGGCTTGCATCCATAGATGCTTCTCAAGCAAATCCCGGGACGTCATTCTCCCCCTGTACTCGGCCTTAGTGAGGCCACAGCTGGAGTACTGTGTCCAGTTTTGGGCTCCACAATTCAAAAAGGATGTGGAGAAGCTTGAGAGAGTCCAGAGAAGAGCCACGCGCATGATCAGAGGTCAGGGAAGCAGACCCTACGATGACAGGCTGAGAGCCCTGGGGCTCTTTAGCCTGGAAAAGCGCAGGCTCAGGGGTGATCTGATGGCCACCTACAAGTTTATCAGGGGTGACCACCAGTATCTGGGGGAACGTTTGCTCACCAGAGCGCCCCAAGGGATGACGAGGTCGAATGGTCACAAACTACTTCAAGATCGTTTCAGGCTGGACATAAGGAAGAATTTCTTTACTGTCCGAGCCCCCAAGGTCTGGAACAGCCTGCCACTGGAGGTGGTTCAAGCGCCTTCATTGAACACCTTCAAGATGAAACTGGATGCTTATCTTGCTGGGATCCTATGACCCCAGCTGACTTCCTGCCCTTTGGGCAGGGGGCTGGACTCGATGATCTTCCGAGGTCCCTTCCAGCCCTGATGTCTATGAAGTCTATGTCTATGAACAGCAGCAGCTCTGGCTAGGGTACAGGACTGGCAGAAGCAGCCTGGGTCCTGTCCAGGGGGGCACATGGGGCCTGCAGTGTTCCTGTGCAGATGACAGGCTCTCCCAGGCTACCTGTGAGGTGTGCACTAGGGTACAAAATGGCTGCCAAAGTGGCAAACCAGCCCTAAGTTGGGAGAGGCCCCTTGTGGCAGGGCAGGCCAGGCACTAAAGTTAGTGTTGGGTTGTGTCTACATGTGCGTTAATGTGCATTAGCTAGTCTCAACTAAATTTGCAGGTATCAACTTTAGTTGCATATGCAGGTATCAAATTTAGTCATGATTAGCCTAGCTTACTGTGCATTAAGTGTGACACATGTAGATGCATGCCCTTACTGCACAGTAAATTAGGCTAACTTGCATTAAGGCATCTCATGTAGACACACCCATACAGTCCTTAAAATAATACCAATATTGTTTACACTGGAGTAGCTTTATATCTGGGGACAATTCTATGCTTGATTCAAGTAATTTATATTTGCATAGTGCTATATTGTGTGTCTGCTCTTTTTTTATACTGCTGTGAATGCTGATTATATTGGTATAACTCTTAGGAGGCCCAAGGTGTAGAATAGGGGCTCAGCATTAATTTTTTTTACTGAAAGTAGATATTCAGGTTTGAATTGTCTTCAGGAAGCCTATGCTAATTAAAAATGACCATAGTCCTTAACACTTAAGTAGAGCTTTACATTTTCAAAGTAGCATGCGAGCTCTAGACTATACCTTTCTATCGTCAAGAATTTTATCCGAGGAAAATCTGAAAAATTTAGCACTTTAACTAACTGACTTCACAAAAATAACTCTCAGAGAGGGGCATGTATAGTTTGGGCTGAAAATAGAAAAAAATATATAAATGAACTGAAGAAGGCAAAGATTATAGCAGTTTCTTAAAGGAAGAGGTCATTGGAACATTTTGGTACTATGTTTCCTGAGGAATAGGAAAAATGCTAGGACATAATTACATTGTTATAGAGGACATAATTACATTGTTAGTTTTCCAGGGTTGTAAAGATATTTCTGACCTATCATAAAATTGTACATGAGCAGAATTGAGCTACTGCATGCAACGAGTAATTAAAAGCATACAGAATCAATGTTTTCTTTTTCTAGCTCTCGGTATCAGATTTTTTCATCAACCATTTAAAAGTCTAAATAGAACGCACTTTTTAAAGATTCACCAGTTACATTCCAATAGTTTCAGGAAGAGCACATTTAGTTGCAGAAGTCTGTATTTCTCCTTGGCATGTAGATAAACAAACAACTTTCTGTTTTATTCATTTGTACTTGTCTATCAAGCCCTGCAGTAAATCCATAAAGTGGCACTTTCATGGCCTTTGCTCAGCCTGCATTTTCACTTTCACTTTCAGAGTCTCTTTGAAACTACCAGATTTGCACTACAAGATTTAAGCATACTGGAGAGGCTGGGGAAAGGGATGGGGTAGGTATCATGGAACATAAAAGTTTAAATATTTAACCAGCAATTACTACTTTCTTTGCATTCCTTTTTATTTAATCTGGAATGAATTCCATCTCTACCCTTGCTCCTGAGATCATTTATTCTTAGTGTAAAATAAGAATCCCTTTTTTGTCATCTACACTGTGATCTTTGAATTAAACCGTTTGGATGGCAGATATGTTAGGTATGGCTCCATAGGGTTTATTAAAGGAAATTGTCATAGCAAATATGTCTGTTTCATTTGATTCTGAGGAATAATTGGTTAATGAGGGAATGATTACTTTGTTCAGACATGATTACTGAAGAAATGTTTAGTCCATATGTTGCTGAATAATGGGAAATTCTCCAGTGAAAGTGGGACAATGATTAGAAGAAATAAGATAGCTAGAGAATATATTCCCCAAAGTGTTACACTATTTTTTTGTTAACAAGCCAACGCTAAGGATAGTGTTTCCCTGAACAGGCAAGGAAGTTCAAAAATACCTAATCGGTTTAAACTGTTTGTTGAAAAAACACTAGGTAATTTTCTTTGTTTTTTAGATCAAAAGCTGCAGCTTCCTCTGATAAATGATGTGACTATCACAGCTGTTTTGCTTTCCATCTTTTCTCTAACCTAACGTTAATTCATTATTGTTGCCTTGACAGGCATATTCTAATACAATACTATACATTAAGATTTACCTGTCTTCTGCTGTATCTTATTAGTTTCATCTTGCTATGTGAATTAAGGGTACTGGGGTTGTGAAATACAGTGGATAGATGAACATTATACCTGGTATGCAAAGCAATACTTATAGTTAATTAAGGATGCCCAAGTGTTTTTATTATAATAGATCATTTTCAGTTTCTTATCTATTTCTCCATGTCTTACGTTTATAGCTGAAAGTTGGTATGGCTGCTCAGAATCAGGGAGTGATTCTTTCCTGAAAGCTTCATTAAAAATGGCTGAGGATTCAAAGGAATAAATCAAATGTAGCTAAGATTAAAAATATTCCATTTTAGGACTGCTCAGCACTTCAGCAGAAGATGAGGAAACTTCAAAAATTCTAGGCATTAAGGACCAACACGATAACTTTCTTAAACACGTCCTTAACTTTCAGCATGTGAATTGTTTCACTGACTTCCTCTCTCTGTGGAAACAAAGGGACAGTGAAAGAAAGGGTCACATTTTCAAAAGTATTTAGGCACCTAAAGATGAAGATAGATAGGCACCTAGGAGGGATTTTCCTAGATGCCTAACTCTCACTGGCTTTAAATTGGAGTTCTTTTGTACTATGTTCTTTTGTTCTTTTGAAAAACCTTGGTAAGCACATAACTGTATTTTTAGACATCTTTGAAAATCTGGCCTCAAGTGACTTGCTTAGGGACACTGAACAGCAATAGAACAGGGGCGTGTGTAATGATCATTTCACAGTGAAAAGCTAAAATCCTTAAAGTCCAGGAACAGATTACTTAGAGAGGTTGTGGAACCTCCACCACTGGAAATTTTTAAGTGCAAGATAAACAAACATTTGTCTGAGATTGTTTAGACAGGGATGATCCTGCCTTAAGCAGGGGGATGAAATAGATGATCTCTTGGGATCCCTTCCAGCCCTGTTTTTCTATGCATCTATTATTTTTTGTTTTCCTCCTTTAGAGCAATCAACCCATCACTTAGATCTTACTATGGGCAATCAATATCCAGAATTATACTTCATCAGTTCTGAAGCTGGAAAATTTATTGTTTCATTCTTGTAAGCAAAGTAGTATTTGCCAGTTAAATGCCCAGGTAGTTTAGCTTTCATACCATCAAGTATAAATTTTGTAAATGAAACATCTGTTCAACACTATTATTTTATAATAACATTAATTGGCAGATGTCTTTAGATGACAAAGTAAAATGTATCAGTTCCAATTTGTTCTTTTCCACTGAACTGAACTTGTGGTCATTGAAAAGTACTTACTTGAAAGACTGTGTGAATTGTTTTATTGTTTCAATAACGTGAGATTTTCCATGTGGAATAGCATGAATTGTAAAGGCCAGCTGCCCACTGGAAAATGTAAATCCAGTGTCCAAGAACATACCACTGAGGGGAAAGCTGCCCTCACTGTTAGCAGAATTGGTATTTCAATCTACATGTAGTTTGCACAGAAGTACTGTGCCAATTCAATTACTGTCTGATTAATGAAGTGTTGCAAGTTTATTTCAGGGGTCTAGCTAGCTATTAATTAGCATATTGGGGCCTATACTCTACTGTTTTGCCCTGATATGCTTTGAAAAATCCCAGTGCAATTAAATAAACTTTAATATGCTTTAAATGGTTACTTGAGAAAACACATCCAGATTTTTTTTTTAAAACTCTTCTGGGTTTTTAAAGCACATCCTGATTTATTGTGGAGCATCTAAAATTCTTTGTAGACGCCCTCATCATTTTGGTATACTCTGTTCAGCACAATAGTGCTCCCTCTTCCTAATTCATAGGACTTGCTCTGAAGCAAAAGGCTGCTTTTGGGTACATGCATCTATTTGCATGATCCAATCTGTGATCATGCAGCTTACTCTAAGATAGGATTTATGATTTATTTGATCACGTTAATACAGTGAATGAGATCTGAGTTGGAGAATCATGTATCTAGGCTGTTGTATTCCATCACCTTTAAGTACCTTTGCTGTCTGTCTTCATGTGTTTTACTATATCACATTCAGGCTCCTCTCCCTTACATACAAGTCGCTGCACAGCCCTTCACCTTCTTTGTTCTTCTGTCCTCCTACTTCCTAAGGTCTTCCCCCCATCTTTTCCACTATTAACCAATACCCTTCTTTCTTCAGACTTCAAATAGGTCTCTATCACTGGTCCACTCACTCTTTCACACCATCAATGTTTTCTTTCATTTCCTTGAGGTAAATCTAATGCTCTTGACCCCCCCACCTGCTTCTATTGACAGTCATTCCAGTTTTGTCTTCGTCTTCAAGGAGAGTAGGTTTGGGCCTTTTAATTATAAACTATTCTGAGCTTTATGAAGCACTGTGTACATTTACAATGTTAGCTAAATATAAATAATCTGAACTGCAATCAGGAGTGCTACATACACGATAAGGTGGTGGTAAAATAAAGGTTTAAAAAGGAACTGTCATTACAACCTATCACATTTCTGCCATGCCTCTGCAGATTGTGTGTTGCATTAGGATGACAGAAAGACTCTAGATGACAGTATATTTGTCTTGTTCACTAATAGTTAAGAGCCAAGAAGTTTGCTCTGACATAACACTAAAGTTAATGCCAAGTCCCTGCAGCCTTGCTATGTGCTCCTAGTGGCTGAGCAGACCTGGCACTAAAGTTAGTGCCAGATCACATATAGCCATGCATTAATGCGCTTTAACTAATCACACCTAAATTTGATACTTGCATTTGAAGGTGTTACATTTTGGCATGATTAGCCTAATTTCACCATTTTAATGCATATTAAGAGTGTGCATGTGTGAACTGAATATTAAATTGGTTCAACAGGCTATTGTTCACTGAGATGAGATGTTTAGCATCCCAAAAAGCAGTAATGGCAGCCTTTATTCATGCCCCTTATACATGCCCACACACCTCTTTAAGAGGTGAACTTAAAAATGTCTTTCAGTAGTTACTCAGAAAGGCACAATCAATGTATTCAGTACAGTAGAGTGAGCTTGCAGTAAAATACTGTTTTAAGGAAATGCCTAGCCTTGTTTTGTTGGCTATGGTGCAAGGCCCACAGAATACTCTCCTCACCAGATGAAGAGGAGTTTGAGGAGTTTTGAAACTCTCCCTGCAGTTTCAATTGAAAAGTTATCCTGCTTTTCCAATGGACACTATTAAAAATATGCCATAATTCCCTTCGGACGGGGTGGGGGGGGGGGGTTCATTTTGGTGTAACTAATGTGATTCCATTGTATGGGTGATACATCAGATACAGACCCTGCTCTTGCAACTGGATGCACATGAGTAGACTTCTGCACCTGGGTAGACCTGAACTAAAATTGAATAATAGTATGCACAAGCAGAGGCATCTATGTGCACACATAAGATGGCAGTACTGGAGCCTAAATTTGTAAATTACTTGGAGCTGAAAATTACTTACCTGCTCAAACTATCATACTTCCACAGAGTATGATAGTGGTAGCTGGTGGTTAAAAGAGCACTGGCTGGTCACACTCAACTGGTTCTCCTCGTACAATATATTACAAACAAAATCAGTATTTTTCCTGATATTACTCTTCCAAGTAACCAATTGCCATTGTTGGAACAGGGATACTTGTAAAAGCAAATGAGAGGAAGGACACAGTGAATGGAGCAAATAGCAAAACAATTGTCCATGACACAATCCCAGTCTTCAAAAGTTGTTCACAGTGTTAAAAAGTCAAAGAGCCCTGATGTCACTTTGAAAACTGGAACCCTACATTGATTACCTTGCGGTGTGATGATTACTTCCCAAGATTAACATATTTGTTCTACCCCATCCCCCATGACATGTCATGTGGTATTTATTAGGGCTGTGTGAAATGGCACCATTCCATTTTGACCTGTGTTTCCAGGTTTTGATGCAACAGCATTTCATTTCAAATTTTGTTTTGATTCGAAACTGCTGTTCCATTTTGTTTTGCCGAAACAGTGATGCTGTTTTGAGGCTGTTTTGACCTTTTGCCCATAGGCTATAATGGGGAAGCTCAAAACAGCCTCTCTCATCTGGCAGGAAGATAGGGACCAACCCCAGGAGGACTGTGCGGGCTGTGCCAGTCCTCCTGGGGTTGCGGTCCCCCATCTGCCTGCCAGATGTGGGAGGGATGCCACATGAGACTGGGGAGTTGGGGAAGGAAACTGAGTCCCATCGCTCAGTTCCCCTCCCCAGTGCTGGGATCGATCGGGGAAGGGAATTGGGGCTGAGCTGAGCACTACCATCAGGCTGGGGAAAGGCACTCAGCCCAGTTGGGCCAAGTTCTCCTCCTCAGCACGACCATCAGGCTCAGGTTGGGAACTCAGTCCAGCTGGGCTGAGTTGCCTTCCCAGCCTGATCGTAGGGCTGGGGAGGGAAACTGAGTGATCAGGCTCAGTTCCCTTCTTCAGCCCAATTGCAGCACTGGGGAGGGGAACTGAGCTGGGGCTCAGTTCCCTTCCCCTGAGCTGTGATCAGCTTCCTGCAGCCCAGCCACGGGAGGTGAAGAGAGCCAAGGCTGCTCTCCCCGCCTGACTGAACCTGGAGCTGCTGGGAGTACAGCTGTGGTTCTCCCCTATCTCCCACCACCTGGCTGCTGGCTGCTTCAAACTTGAAACATTTTGAAGCTTTCAAAACATTTCGACTAGCCTCATTTTGTTTCAAGGCTGTTTCAAAGCACTTCATTTCATTTTGATTTCACTGTTTTGAGCTCGAAATGAGTCGAAACAGTGTCAAAACAAAACATCTGGCAAAATTTCGCACAGCCCTAGTATTTCTAGCACCTCACTCAACTCTCTGGAACCATAAATGCAAATCAAGTTAACATTAATGTTAATAACAAAGGAGGACTTTAGATTTACTTTCATTGACTACAGCAGAGTACAACTGGTGATGTTGGAAGGAAAACTCTGTCCTCTGCTTAATTAAAATACATTAAATACATAGATTTAATTGAAGGTTTGGCGTTAAATGAAGACAAATGAAATGTCTTATGGAAGGTGATGGAACTTACTATTCACTCTGAATAAGAAATTCTGTTTTATCAATACTTAGGCATGTTTTCAAAAACTTGCTTTATGTCTGTATGGCTAAGTGTATTCTTTTACTTAAACTACATAAAGTTAAATGTTAGAACTTAACATACAGACTGTGATTGAAGGAAACTTGACCAAGAAGGAGAGCCAGGGATGCTGGTAATAAGCATTGGGGTGGTGTGGGGATGATATCTTATGGCAGTGAGGAGGTTTATGTTGAGGAGCTCATTGTAGCTTATCTCTAAAAGGGAGCAAAGTGCACCCAGAACTTTCCTCAGCCAACATGTGCTACAGCGGCATATAGATAGTTCTTCTCTTTCTGGTCATACTTCATGGGGTAGTTTAAAATGACCTAGTTGCCTTCTGTTTTTCTAAATGATGGAAGTAGTCTGCCTTGGTGAGAGGGAGGGGGACCAACTCTCCCTGCTTCACATTCGCACACCCTCTTACCGGAGGCAAGAATTTATTCTGTATATTGCTATCATTATGGATGGATTGTAGGTATATGTATTGTTTACCAAGCAGGTCACCTGCAACGGTACTGTCAGATGATGAGATATTTTGGTACACATCTTCATGTCAGAAATATCCATTCTATGCCAAATTGTCCTCAGCAGCTTCTTCCAATGCACTCCTGAGTAAATCTAAATTTTACTGTACATGATGATAATTTCAAAGTCAGCTTTTCACCCACTAGACCATGCTGTTTCCTGAAAAACTAAATTCCAGCCTCAAAACATGTGAATCATTAATCTGCATGACCAGGACAGTTTGGTATTATTAATACACAGTGGGCATATACACATGTACAATTAATGAGACTGAATATACTCCAGCTCAATTTGAGCCAGAGTAAACTAATCCTGACATCACCATAATTTAAGTGCAATAATTTAAGTGCAATAACAAATTACACTGTAGCTTAAGCGCAGTAATTTCCTGTGCTGCCAGATACTATTTGTATCTGATGGTCCTATCTGGCAGCATAGTAAATTAGTCTACTGTGCCCTTGTTGCTGTGCATGTGTAGATGTGTACTGTGCAACAAATTAGTCTACTGTGCAGTAAAGCATCTTGTGTACATGTGCTCAGTAAGGGGCAAATGCTACTTCTTTTTCCATGATAGGGGCAAAAAAGAAGGTGCAAAGCGGAGGAGGGAATGCAAAAGGAGGAGTGGGCTGACTGAGAGAAGGCACAAAAAACTCACTGCTCTGCAGGGTCTCCTACCTTCCTTCCCTCAAGGAAGTTTATATAAAATCCTGATGGAGTTTGGTCCACCTCTTGTCTGGAGTAGCATCCACAGAGTGGCTTGGCACCAACAGAGCTTACTAGGGTTATGAACCCTCCTTACACATATCCCTCATACCATACTAGCTGCATCTCCATGAGCCAGAATGTGTGTTTCCTTGGCGACAAGTAGGAGAGATACAAGGTGTCTTCAGGGAATGCTCATGCCACACACACTCTAGTGTGCAACATGTTGCCCTGGGTGGTATAGGGGAGGCTGGGGCCAGCAAGTGTGCTGGCCCCAGCAGTCTTACCTGAGATCCTGGGGGCCTCTGGATCCTGCAGCCAGCAGGAGGCCTGGCCTGCAGCTGGAGTGTGGCTCCTGCCATCCAGGATCTGGTTTTGGGTGGCATGTACATTTTTTAATGTGGGGTAAAAAAAAACCCTTGCACTGCAAAGTAGCAACACAGGGAATGCCTACATGTGCATTGTGTCTGTGGCATGTGGCACTGCAGACAAGCCTGCAGCTTTGCATACCACACATCTGTGCTCATCTGGAGGCACCCACTTAGAATAAATGGAGTAAGAGGCAAACTCAAACTCTGAGTCAAACCAAAACTGTATCTTACACTAAACTTCTGTATGAAATTTTGGTAAGCAAGAATTTCTGTATATTCAAGAAGATCATTATTTCAAGGAAGTGATATGTTCCTTAAATGATCAAAAACAAACACATCAGCAACTAATAAAGTGTAAGATTTCACTCTCAAAGAAAAAGGTCTAAGCCCTTTGCTGGTGAAAAATTAACACAGCTCCATTGAATGCAATTGATCTATACTAACTGACAGCAGCTGAAGATCTTTCCACAAACAATTTTTCCATGAATTTGTGAAGGGTAAAAATATGGGACTGTTCCCTTGAAAATCCCATCTAATTTTGTAAAAATAAAATAAAATAAAACATTCTAGCTTCACAGTCTATGCCAAGATTCAGCCTAGAGAGAATTTTTATAGCTGAATATAAACCCCTGAAGTAAAAATGCAGACACAACTTTAAGTACAGTGTTGCAAATGCAGTGTTGTAATTTTATATGTTAATCTATCAATACACAGTATGTGCAAACATATGTTTATAGACAGAGAGACAGGCATGTATAAATGAGAGGATAAAAATCCCTATTTCTCATTTGGTGCTATGCAATTTCTATCAATTTAGAAATGTGTTATGATTTTATTTTAAGCTGACATACTGTAAATTGTGCTTATTTGAGAATACTTAGTTAACTCATAGGCTTTGTAAGACAGAAAAAGAAGATGTCTTTTGGAAGCTCTCCGGTGACCTAAAAGAAACTATTACAAACATTTTTCACCCTTTCCTGGAAGCGTCTTACCAATGCTGTCTTTGAAGCAACACGTACACAAGAAGATAGTTTTCTGATCATTAGAAGTGACTAGAAAGTAAGCTACCTACTGAACACTTCAACGAGGTCTTCTTTAGGGGTAGTTTGTCTTTTATACTCACTTTACAAGAAAAATTAGAAGATCTTCAAGTGAGGTATATTACAAAATTGGCAGATGGTTTTGTGGTAGTTTCATGTTCTAATTTTGATTTTGACTGGAATGATCAACCAATCTGAATACCGTTATGATGTTTCATATTTAAGTAAAATTTGAAAGCTATATAGATTGGAAATTTTAAAAGTATATTTAAGTTGGTCCTGTGACTTGGAGACCCAGACTTGGTAGCTATTTCTGTAAATCTTACTTACTAGCTAGTAAAGAAATGGCAAAATATGGAGTTGATCACTTTTTGGCCCCAGATCAAAATCATAGGTGCCCAATTGAGAAATGTCTCCTGCGGGCTAATGACCATAAAGACCATAAATAAATTGCTCCTCCACCATCCATTCATGGTGGTGATTGCAGTCTGATTGGGTGCTTACTGAGGGATCATGGGAGCGAGAATTATCAGGAGAGTGGATGATATTAAAACTTCACTTTGCTTCCTGATGCCTGCCTGTTTTCTTTCTTCACCCTTTCCCTAGAGTCTCCAGCATTGCCACCGTCTCCCATTTCTCCCATTCTAACCACTCCCCCTCTTTCACTCATAGGCCCTTGACCCTTGGCTGCTGTTTTCTACCTAATGAAGGACAGGGGTCATGGACATATGGCACTGTACTTCATTTCCCAGCTGGAGATACAACAGAGGAATTACTGCTGCTCTATGCAGCTGGACATCTGAGATTCCAGCAGAATTGCAAAAATGTATGAAAGAGAATATATTTGTGTGTGTCATGATCACACAGCAATCACATCTGGTTAATTATTTTTCAGAATTCAAATTCGAATAGACAGGTCAGGCAGGGACCTGAAGAGGTTATCTAGTACAGCACCCTGTTCAAGCCACCCTTTTCAACTCCATCTAATTCACCCCGAACAAATGTTTGTCTAAATTGCCTCTCCAGTGGAAAAGATTCCACAGCCTCTCCAGGTAATTTGTTTCAGTGCTTAACCACCCTCGTATTTTTTTTAACTTCCTCTTAATAGCTAACCAAAATCTCCTTTGTTTTATTTTAAACCCACTGGACACATTCCCACTCATGGGAATGTGCATTCCCCAGGGACAAACAGCACTGGTGCACAGCATGTTACCCTGGTGGGGTAGGGGAGACTGGGGCCAGCAATTGTGCTGGCGCCAGCAGTCTTACCTGGAGTCCTGAGGGCCTTCAGGGGCTGCAGCTATGGCAGTCCGGTAGCATACAGCCTGGCTGGCAGCCAGAGCGTGGCTCTGGCTGGCCAGGCTCCAGTTTCCAATGGTGTACACTGCTGGCACCAGCACTGCCCCATTTTTTTAAGGTGCATATTTTTTAGGCACTGGGATAACCAGCCTGGAAATGGGGACTGGTGCCTGGCTGAGACCCACTGCTACCTACAACAGCATCAGATCTGAGGCCCCAGGGCTTCACATTTGCCGGACCTGGATGGGGGACCATATGGCCACCTGGACTGTGGTGTGGACATTCTAGCAAACCTGCTTAAACGTCATGGCTACAAAACAGCAACAGTCCCTGCTCCCAAGACTGATGGGGGCATGGACCTTTGCCTCAGAGTTCTAGGACCTGGTCATCAGGGACATTGCCATCCCACAAGTGATCATGGCAGATGCTGCATACCTGCTCCTTCCCTAGCTGATGCATCCATTCCCATGGCCCCTGAATGCTTGGCAGCAGCACTACAATGAGGCCAGGAACAGTATGGCAGACAAGGATCACCCTCTCTGATAATGGCATGCGGGAGCCAGAGTGCATGAGGCTATCACCGCCCACCTGTAGGTCCAGCCCCCTAAGCAGGACTCCAGCTTTCTCACCATCTGTGCCAGGCCATCCGCCCAGGGGCCTCCATCCCCGCCCACTGCCAGGGTTGCAACAGAATAGGCAGTGTGGCTGCAGTGAAAACAAAAACAACTTTATTCTCCATCCCTCTCCCCAAAATTTCCCCAACACCAGCAGTGCAACATTCCTACAGTACCCCACATGCAATCCTCCACCATTCACCCAGGCCCTGCCATTCACAAACTCATTCAAAAGTAGAAAAACACAGAAACTGTTTACATATGCACCAGAAGGAAGATAGAGGGTCCTGAGGCCACAAGCTATCAGAGAGCAGATTTAGACTAGACATTAGGAAGAACTTCTTCACAGTTAGAGCGGCCAAGATCTGGAACGGGCTCCCAAGGGAGGTAGTGCTCTCCCCTACCCTGGGGGTCTTCAAGAGGAGGTTAGATAAGCATCTAGCTGGGGTCATCTGAACGCAGCCCTCTTTCCTGCCTATGCAGGGGGTCGGACTCGATGATCTATTGAGGTCCCTTCCGACGCTAGCATCTATGAATCTATGAGGGACAGGGAAAACAGCGGGGAGGAGGCACAGAGAGGAGGGAATTAGGGGTTGGCAGCCCCATGGCCCTCAACCCAGCCTTGTCCCTGTGTGTGGTCCCTCTGTGTGCAGGGGTCACGCTGATGTGGCTGGGGCCTCAGCTGCTCTGGGGAGGAGGGTGGACACTCTTCAGGGACAGCTGCTGCAGGTAGGTCTGGTGCACTGGGAAGGGGGCAGGTAGGAGCAGAGTCCCTTGAGGGTCACAGTGAACCCGTGGGGCCTGCTGGGGTGCCAGCTGTACCAACAGCCAGGCAAAATGTTCCCAGCCAGGCCCTGCCCTGGTGATGAGGGCACTGGTTGTCCAGGGGAGCCAGGCACCTATACTGGGGCTGGCATGGGCTGGAACACAGCATCAGGAGTGGCTGGGTTGGGGATTGTGGCCAACAGCTGCTGCATGACCCTGCACTCTTCTTGAATGGCAGCATCAATGTAGGCCTGCAGTCACTGCAGCTCCTCATAGCTGCTCCAGGCCAGCTGCCACTCCCCTCTGATTGCTGCCACTAGCTCGTGCAGGGTCACCCTCCCAGCCTACACCTCCTCCTGTGCAAGGGCCTGGTCACAGTGGAAGTGGTGGAACTGAGCCAGGACTTGCTGGTGCAAGTCCTGGTCCTCTAAGAAGCATGTCACTCTGCCTAAAGCAGCTCCTTCTGGCCTTGGTTCCACCATGTGTATTGCTCCCAGTGCAGGTGGCCTATCCAAATGGCCCCCAGAGTGCATGACAGTGGGTGGGCAGCTCCCGGCACTGGGCAGTGGCCTTTCCTCTGGTGGATGGGCTGTCTGTAGAGAGAGCAAATGAGGGCCATCTTCAACTACAGCAACATGGCATCAGGCATGAGGGGCATAACTATCTTACGGCAAAGTTATTTACTGCTCAGGAACACACGTGTAGACAGTGATGGAGTGCAGCAGTTTGAGCTGGGACAGATCAGCCCCAAGCTGGCAGCAGGCTAGGGCAAGTCAGCCACATGGCTCCACAGTTTCGGCCTCCTTGTGTCCCAACTAGCCCCTCTGCCACCTGATGCCACCACCTAGAGCCCAGGGTTGACCCCCCCTCCAAGCCTGCTTCCAGCCCAGGGCTGCACCACATCAGCTCAAATTGTTGTTGTCCCAGACTCACATGCCAATGCTGCACCAAGGAGCAGCTGACACTGGTGCAAACTGTACCAGAGTTTATCACATCGCCTTAATGGGATGAGTAGAAGCACCCATTGATACTTGTCCTGTTACCTGTGGATACAGAAAATAATTGATTGCCATCCTCTTTATCAGTTGCATAACTGAGAGAGGGATTGGGGCAGAAGCCTTGTTAGGGAACTGCAAAAATAGTAGCAGGCGTGGGATACAGGGGCTGCGTGGGTTGCAGCAGTGTTTTAGCAGCTAGGGCTGTCCTATAAACCACTGCTGCTGAGGGCACAGAGCTTCCCTGTTATGCCTCTGGTCTTTATATAAAGTTTTTGGACATGTCCCCACATGCAAGGGCATGTACTTGCAATAGCAAAAATAGTAGCAGCACAAATTTTCTTCTTATGAAGTTGATGAAAACAACACCATTTTGTTTCATTTTAATAACTACATAATTAGATTTTTCAGTTTTTGACAGGCAAGATTATTTTTCCTTCTTCCAGTTGTTGTTGTTGTTATTGTTATGCTTTATAAAGGATAGCTCAACCCTTCTTCAAACTATACCCCTTCATCACTTCTTCTCCCTCTTCCAAAGAGTTCTTTGGCAGGAAATGACATAATTCAAGTGGAAAGAAGATACCCAGAAGTTAGAGGAGGAAGGAGAAATCAAAACTCAGCCTATCAAAAAAACGTTTTACAACTTAACCGCCACGGCGTTGTAAGAAGGCAGGCGTCATACAGCATCATCTCTTTTTCATTTAATGTGAATCTTCAAGGGTTGAGTTCAGAAAAGCCTTCAACACTTAGAAAAGGGTGAAATGCTCTGATTGGTGTCAAGCTTGGAAAAGGTTTATTCAGAATTTGCAAGTCAGACAGAAGAGCAGACAGCATCCATTCAGCCAGCTTTGTTAGAGTGCCTTTTGGGGAAAGAAGGATTTAGTACTTTACCATCCATTGTAATTACACTCTGTACAATAAGCCTGGTCCCTCCATAGAAAAGTGCTTTTTCCCAAAATAGTACTAAGGAGCTCTGACTCAGGCCAATCATGCTTTTGGCAAAAGCCCATTATATTTCAAATGCTGGCAATGGATGTCCCTTTTGTACTGTAAATTCTGGCAATAGCCAACATATTCTGCTTAAACCAACAGCTAATGTTGGCTCCATTTGTTTTAAATCCCTTGTTCTCAACAGACCATGTAATCAGAATGACAGGCTGCTTATGGCTTTCCCCATGCCCAACTGCATGCAGGTTATGACAGCCTACATTTTGGATAGATGGCAGTGCATTAATGCTTTCCTACCTATGAGTTGGGGTGTAGGTGGGAGGTGGGGAGTGAGGGGGTGTAAACACATCTTTAAAGTACAACAGCCTGGTATTTATAACCAATAAAATGCAAAAGAGTGGACATTATTTTCTACTGGTTTTTTTTCTTTTAAAAACCACACAAAAATAAAAAATTGCCACTTTTCAGCAGACCTACCAAATCTGTTCTGCCAGCATTATCAACATTTTAATATAAACAACAACTTTAAAGCAAAGGTCAAGTATTCACCACATAGTAACTGCTCTGTCAAAGAAAAACAAAACACTTGTTAGCACCTGTCCCTTTGGCAAGTTATGTGATGCTTTGGCTGTGGCACCAATCAGACACATTATTTATTCACATTACAATTCAACAATTTATAAAAAAAATACACCAACAAAAGCCAAATCACACATTTTGGGAGATTGGAGGTGGGGGGTAATTTAACGTATTTATTTAAATTACTGCTTAAAAGGTAAAAGTTCATCATGTAGGTCACATAAATAGATTGTAAAAATGCAAGTGGCATTGTTCATCATTAGTACACTGAAGAATGATACCTAACATGCATTTAGGGTTCATTTTTGGGGGAGGAAATATCATTACTGTCCATTATTATAATGAAATAAAAATTGCAAATAATATTGATAGAAGTTAACACATCAGTTTACTAATTCAACTTATTTGTTCAACTTATTAATTAGTGCAAGCTAAATAAAATTAATGTAGAAATATGCTTGCACTGATAAACTCCTAAAAAGAAAAAAAAACAGGAAATGAAAGTTATACCTGAACAGCATCACTACATGGTACATGCCCGGTATATGTGCAGTTTTCAGAATAATATACACAGAAAATAAATAATGATTAGTCTGCTTGGACAAAGTGTGCTTTGTGTGTTAGCAACACATTTGAGTTAACCTCACTGGATACATAGACACTTACACTGTGTAATACTGTTGCATTACTGTATTTTTTCATGTAATTTCCATTCTTTTAAAAATACAAATATTTTTAAATTAACATTTTTTTTAACAATGTTCATGTTTTAATGGGCCTTATTAGGTTCTAAACTTCACAGCCTACTGTGATGAATGCAATCTGAGATAGCACAGTCTTTCATTTGCCGCTGCTCTTATTTTGGCTGGAGAAAATTTCCTATGAGGCTTAAGCAACTAGAGCCTTGCAAATTGTCATAAAATTTACCAGTCTGATCAAAAATCTATTCACCCATCTTTTACAGTTATAAAGTAACTAAGAAAGGCAAGAAGGAAAAGTTAAGCTAATTATACTGAATTTAGCATTTGGATATTTTTACTGTTTGCATTTCATTTAGAGATGGGCCTGAGCCAAAACCACATATCTAAATCAAAATTTGCAGATGTTCAAAATCCCAAACTATGTCTAGTTGTACAATTTTGCAAAGAACACCTATTACTGTAAGGGTTCAAACACAACCCAAAATTTAAACACCACTTTCACAATGGAGCCATCCCATAATAATCTCCTGAGCAGTAACTCTAGTCAGGCTGGGTAGAAAAAAGGGGATTTGTCTTTTATAAAGGGGCCTAAGGTTTGTTAGGCTGTCCTCGGAACATATGGTGATGTGATTTTTTTTCTTAAGCATATATTTTTTACATTTTTCTCAAATCCATTCAAAGACACTACTTTCAATAGGTCTCAGTGAGCATGTCTACACATGCCATTAGTGCACAACAATAAGCTGCAGAACTCCTGGGCACACAGTTTACCATGGTTTATGTGCCTTCCCCTCCGCACCATACTGAGCTGGGTCACAGCAGCCCCAGCTCGCAGGGGACCTCAAGGGGCAGTGGGAACCTTAAGCCTCCCATGGTTTATGCAAACAGTAAATAGTTACAGTAAAGAGTTTTGCCTTTGCCTTGCTCAGGGGTCTGTAGGTAGAATCTTTTCAATGAGAAAGAGTAAGTTTTAATTCCTCTAAACACACACACACACACACACACACACACACACACACACACACAACCATGTCCAGTTTAATTTATTATGTATCTTATTGTGCAGCTTCTCAATTATTTTGCTCAGAATGAACTGAACTGCCATATTTTCTAGCATATATTATGTACCTCTTCCCTGAGTGAAGTTGGGGTGTATATTATATATAAGAAAGATTCTCAGCAGTCAGGAAATTTAGTAGCAGTGGAGCAGTGACAGCATTATTGCTATAGGTTCCAGAGCAGCTCTGGGAACTATGGCAATTAATTCTTCCACTGTTCCCCTGCTGCCAAATCCTCAGACTCCTAGGCCCTGTCTGAATGACATGCTGGATTGAGTCAGTGCAAGGTGTCAGTCCATGGCTAGATCCAGCACATGACTACAAACCTGGCACATAGCCTGAGGCCTGACACACTGGATTGGGCTGATACGTGGGGCCAGACTGGTTAAGAGCCTTAGGTTTGGGGTACAGTTCCAGATCTAGCACACCAGATCAGAGATTTACCTGTACTGTAAAGTAAGGACTATTTTCTTCAGACTGCCTGTCAAAAGCAAGGTGTTATCTTATATTGCAGGGAAGGTTATATGTGAAAGAATGCAGTGATTATATTTTTTTTTTAGCTGTTGATATTCATTCACGTGCCTGAGATGTAAGACTATCATATTTACTCACATATCATATGCACTTTTTCCCCAGAGAAGCTGATTTTCAGGCTAGAATAGAAGCACCCCACTTTGATGCCTGTGGCACCATGCAACAGCAACGGCATTACTATTCAGGCAGGTGACAGAGTCAATTGACTTAATGACTCACTGTTCTTCTCTCCACAGATGTTAACAATTTTCTCACTTTTAATTGCCTTGGCGTTCTACTAATCAAGCTAACCTTTCTTCAAGCAATTTTATCTGCTCCTAGTCTCTCTCCTCCTATTTCACAGCACTGGACACTCTTAGCTCTTTTCAAAATCATAGACCCACCCAAGGAGTCTAGTCTTATGTAGCAGCTAGGGTTTCAACTTTTAGTTGAGCAGGCAAGGGAGAGAGTCATCTGAAGCTTAGGTTCCGTCCCTGCTCTTTGTATCCAGAACTTTGAATCTTAACCCAAAGTCTGTTACAGGAGAGAAAATACAGTACTTATCACTCCTGGTATATTCTTACATTCCAGCTCCCTTAACAATTTCAAAAGACTGCCTTTTTAAAAAGCCTATAACAGTAAAGATTTCTCCTCTGTTTCTTCCTTTATTTCCAAAATTATATCTGTTTTTGCCCCATAGTGAACAGTATATTAGGTCCTGTGCTGGTTAGAACTTTCCTATATTAAACATATCACAACTTTAAAGTCCATTATCTGTTTGCCTTGAAGGGAAATACTTTTTTCAGTGAGTATTGCAGCTAGCCGCTTAATTAATGCAAGATAGCAGCCCCAGGCACTGACTTAGGCAGGGGGCAGAAAATTCACAGTTGCTGTGATAACCATACGACTGCATAGGAAGCATGATGGCAACTGGAAGTCATCACTGTCTCTGTGCATCATTGCTGCCCCAGGAATCCATCTGCATTGTTACACTTATGACTGCAGCACCTGTTTCTTACTACAGAACATCTATAGATACCTTATATGTAAAATGGTAATATTTTAGTGTACACAGAGTTACTTTAGATGATAAGAGGGGGTTTACTGGCTCTTCCAGAGATCTGTTCAATGCAACTCATGGTAACTAATGCACTGATGGAAAATAAGGTAAAAAATAGCACCATTCAAACAAAATTGTAGTCTTCTAAAACATTTGTAAAATAGTTTTCTCAGAAACTTATATGGCATATACAGGAAGTGTGGTGTTATCAAAAAGTTATTATTGGTATTTTTTTATGATGACCTGCGTCTCTCTCATATATAAACTCCATTGTTATAAGTACATTCCAACTTCTTAACTTCCATCTGCAGTATTCTTTTAAAATTCTTTCCTTAAACTGTTGTGTAGGATTTATATGCGCTGTTAAACAGCTGCCAAGTTTCACTCCATAGGCAGTTGCACTTCAGTGGTGAAGGAAAAGATTATTGTAAAGTTTGTAAAGCATTTGGGGATCTTTTCAAATGAAACAACTGAATCCGTGATCTCCAACTCATGATTCCAGAACTGCCTGTGGCTTTCTTAGAAGCTGCAGATCTGATAAGAGCTGTTTTTACTTCTCTTCTGAGAAAATAGAGTTCTTTGCAGATCATTTTCCATCTCCTCAACAGCTAGGAAAATTGATTTCTATATTTCTTTCTCTGTACACATGCACTCATTGGTGTGTGTGTGTTTGTGTGACATTTTACATTTATTTGTTCATGATATCTAGTAATACATAGGAAAGTAACTGCAAAATGAATGTCTCTCCTATTGTATATTCTATCAAAACAATGCAATAATTTAGCAATAATTTGTTACATCCTGTATGAAGTAATAGTATTGGCTGTTTGAACTTCGTGATATGTAAAACTGCAGGAGACTGATGTCCTCAAAACAGGTGCATGATTTCACTGGAAAACAGAAGTCAGTTCTGACTTCCTCTGAGCTGTTTCACTTATCCCTACTATTATAGATCCAGCATACAAGGAATACAAATGATGAATGAGCAATGCAACCACCATGTTCAATGGGAAAACTGTCCTTCTTACTCTTGTGACCTATTCACTGAGCAGCTGGCAAATGGGTCTAGTAAAGGCATCCTGTTCTT
>NW_005842461.1:792895-799884 GCF_000455745.1 Alligator sinensis
CAAAATCTATTGTATATGCAGTCTTTCTAATGGATAGCAGAGACATGTCATTCATATCAATCGGTCTTCTGTATCTCTATGTTTTATTCAGCTCCTGAATATTATGCTAAAATACACTCAGATATTCATCAAGTTTTCAAACACTTCATAACAGGAACTGAAAGTGAAAAATGGACTCTTGAGTCATCACTGCTTTCCCCAGTGACCTGGGAGTGGTTGATTGGGATAGTTTCTTTGTGGTGCTAGAACTGAATGGGATGTTAGGAACAGAGAATATTTCCATAGCATAAACATGAAAGTGGGTTGTGTAGCCAGAAGTAGCAATGAACCAAAGTCAGCCCCTCTGAGCCAATTTTTTTTTTTCTTTTACAGAATTTACAGAAAAAATGATAATATAGGAAAGGGTCAAGAGGGAGAATACCTTACATTATAACTTCTGGCACCCTCACTTCACTGCTAAGCAAATACTAAACATTGTTAATGTCAGGTTGAATGCCGTTTTCATGGTAATTTTGACTGAGTCACAGAAGTATTGTGTGTCTTTTCAAATATCAGAAATAAAAATACGAAAATACATGGAATAATATTACCTGGATTCTACATTTTCTTTACATTTAATAAGTAAAGAAAATTTGAAAATAAAGAAGTGCATGAAAAAATAGGGCAGGCTGGATAAATTATATGAGACACAAGAGCCAGGTACAAATTTTACACTTTTAGTTACCAGTCTAAGTAATCAGAAACTGGTCTAAGCCCATAACAGAACAGAAGCTGGATGCACATAGACTGGTCTGAAAATGGCAAAACCTGATCTAATGGTGGAGACCTAGATTGATGTCCACTCAAACTTAATTGATTCAGGTTAGACTGGTGCTTTGAACTTCAGTACTTGTTCCCCTATCATTTCATGTTAGGTTGTTGTCCACCAGCATCCCCACAAACCTAATCTCACAAGAAGGTAAGCTAGCACTCTCCTGCACTTGGTGGGGGTCTATCGCCAAGCTGTCACAGAGATACGTCAGCACAGACCCTTTCCAGCACAGATCCTTTCCTTAGCCCTCCCTCTGGACAGCTGTCAGTGACAGGTAGGCAGTGGGAGCAGGGAAATGGAGCATTTGTTTTCTCATGCATGAGCCCTGGTACCTGGCACCCACATACCTGGGCTATGCCCCTGTGCGCTGTCATGAAGCACCCCATGATATACACATAGACCTGATGTGGAGCCCAGGAGAACCCACATGCTTGGGTGCAGCCCCATGGAGCCTGACTAGGCTGCTGGACACAGGTGAGCTCACCTCCTCCCACTGCCTGCCTGTGGTTGACAGATGACATAGAAGGAGGTTGTGGGCATGATTGCCCATGTCCAGCAGCCAATTTGGGGTGGGGGGGACAGGCTCTCAGCTGTACTTGGCAGTTTCCAAAAGGCATGCAGAAGTGCCCCCAACCTGCCTGCCTTGGCCAGTGCAGGCAGACTGCATGGCCCCCCACCAAAGGATGAATGTGTGTTCTGTTTGCTACCGATCTAAGCTATGCCTCTTACAAAAAACTGTGTTACTTAGATCAATTCTGCCACCGGCTTTTTGAATGTCTGTACCAAGCCATGGTGTTTAGGGTCCCGACAGGATCACAAATAAGGTAGATGACCACATTTTTTTGAAAAAGGCAATGGGAATTTGATGCCTACCTCCTCTGAAAAATCAATAGTCTATGTGTTTAATTTTTTACAAAGAATTGCTGTAGTTGTTGATTGTCCATTATTTTTCTAACAGAGCCAACCAAGGACAGGTCCCATTGCAGCAAGATTGTGCACATATAGCATAATAGTAAGTCCCTGCTCTAAGGAGCTTGCAGTCAAAAGAGACAAGGCTAACATCGGGAAGGCAAAAGGGGTATAACACACAGGCAGAGTGTATCTCCCTGTAGCGGGTTAGGGGTACTTTATTTTCCTGGGCACCCTGCCTCACCAGAAATCCATAAACATAAGAATTAAATTAGCACACAAGCATAAACAGAGTCAACAAAGCATTAACTCACAATCCTGGGTCTTTTCTCAGACCCCGAGAAGATAACTATGACTCTGTGCTGTTACCTTAAACCCACGGTCTTCCTTCTCTCTCCCTGGAACTAGTTCCCTGGCTCACTGGGGTCTTTTCCCAGAGCTTGGGAGAGTCTCTGGCTCAGTGCTGCAGCCGCTAGCCACTAATCATGCAGCCCTCTCCCTCTCTATATCTCTTTCTCACTCTCCCCTAAGCTCCCTTCCCCAGGAGCTTTAAACTTCCTTTGCACCAGCTAATTATCCTCATCAGCTGGCTTAGCCCTTCTAGGCAGACCTGCAATCACAGTGCTGCAGCCCCTGAGGCATACAGCCTGCTACACTGAGGCTATACAGCCTGCTACAATCCCCCTTTTGCCAATTCTTTCTTTCATAACAATCTCATGAGTCTTTCCTCTCTTCATTCTTTTCATCTTAGTCAACGAGTGGTAGGATCAGCGCACAATTTCAATAAAATGCCCTTCCAGGCAGAAAATCATCTATTAAAAATATTTTGACTATGGAAGGGAATGAAATAATTGATCTCATCAGCATAATGATAATACAGTATGTTTGCAGCATTTTTCTATATACCTTTACCCAATTAATTCCAAGATGTTTCATCAGTTCTGGAAGTGTAGTCTTCAACCCAGAGAAGATGAATTTCAGCTCTGTGTACTGAGCTTGTGCAGGGTCTATTCAGTGTTTAGGCCTGAAAATAATAATGTCATCATCATTCATGATCCCGAAGATGCATTATGAAAGTAGAAATGTTATACACCTAATTTTGTTATATTAAAATGCATAACTTTTTAAGTTATAGTGATTTTATAGAAGGAAAGGACAAATATTTCAGGTTTGTATGTTCAAGTTACATCAGAGGTTCCCAACCACCAGGCCACAACCTGGTACTAGGCCGCAAAGGGTTGGTTGCTGAGTCATGGCACGAGCCCCCAACTCAGACCCTCGTTTGTCCACCCAGGCTAGTGGCTTCCACCGCTGATAGTCATATGCAAGGTTAAAGCTGGGCAGTGAGGCAGCCCCAAGCAGGAGGCAACTGGCTCCTTGCACCCCACCCCACTCCCGTGCCAGTCTGCAGTATTAAAAAGGTTGGGAACCACTGATTTACATGTTTTGAAGCACAATTTTAGTATATGTGCTGTCAAAGCAGTAACATCCTGAGTTCAGGGAGGTCAATGACAGAACTCCCACAGAGTTCACTGGGCCAGGATTTCACCCTTATTCTTTTGTGCTTTTGGCCACTGCAATTTCCAAAAATTTCCCGTGCTGAGGATTTCCCCAAATTACGTTATAGCAACTAGACTATATTACATCTTTTTTGAATGATGCAATATACATCATATAGGTATACATAATGCTATATCTATATGCATCAGTATATATAATGATGCATATAGGTATATGTTTCATATTACTATGTTCTCTGTTTCAGAGATTCCTATATCATATTAATTCCTGCACCATATTTTCACAGGTATCACGTCCAGTCCTGCACTCCGTATGCACCCAAATTCTTGACATCACTGGGCAGTCTGGGTGCACTGGGAATGCAGGAACTAGTCTGTCCAACACTGTGTGACACCCTGTCAGCTGCACTGGTCAGGGACACTAGTTTATTGTATATAGGGTGACTAAAAAGAGCATGCAAACTGTTAGATATTCATTTTGCAATTAAGGCTGAGCTCTAATATCAAGATGAGGGTATGTTATAAATATCCAAAGTACCAGTAGAGGGATTAGACACCCTATAAAGAGGGATTAAAAGCTGTACTAAAAATTGAGGTAGTTCTTCTTATTTATAATTCAAATTAAAAAAGACCCTTGAATAGGTTCTATCTGGTAGGATACTGAATTTAACTTAAAATGGCTAATCTATGTCCCAACCTAATAATTAGAGTTGAAAACAGTACTTTCTGAACTATCTGGAGATCTCACATGGAACATTTTGCTTGTAAGACCTACTGTAGTGTAAGGAATGTGGGGCTCTCCCTTGTAAACCAGGAAATGTCAATCTGTCTTCTATGAGTTATAAGGACATATCAAATTTTAATGAAAAAGGATAAATACATTGTCTCAGTTCACCATCATCTACTATATCATTCAATGCATCCCATATACTAAGTAATAAACTAAATGCTTCCATTTTTGCTTTATGTGATCATTTACAACCAGTACTATTGTCAGAAAAATTGTCATCCTGTGATAGTTTGCATAACCTGTCAATAGGTTAGGCCTATACAGGTATATCTTGACCATTGCTTCTTGAAACCTAGATTAAACTAAGGTGATAAAAAGCTGTGTTACAGCAATTAAAAGATCATCATCAGTATAGGGACTGCCCCTAACTTTAGTGACTATTAACTTCAACTTTAGTCACAGGGTTCAGCATTTTTTAGGATTCCTTGATTGTAGTATAATCAGAAAAAGAAGAAGACAGAAGTCTAGTTAATAACAACTTAGATGTTTGTGTCCAGAAAATTACTGTTGGTTGCTGATTGTTTAATTAATTCTTGATTTACATATTAACACCTATACCTTTGCTATAAAGTGTAGGTATATGTTTCAGAGGTACTATGGAAATGTCGTATTTACTTGAATCCAAGGTGAAGTTTTTTCCCTGATTAACATTTAAACTGGGGGGGCAGAATAAAGCTCCTCATAGAATCATAGAAAATTATGGTTGGAAGGGACCTCAGTAGGTAATCTAGCCCAACCCCTTGCTCAAAGCAGTACCATCTCCAACTATACCATCCTAGCCAAGGCTTTGTCTAGGTGCGTCTTAAAAACATCCAAGGATGGAGATTCCACCACTTCTCTGGGTAACCTGTTACAGTAACCTGTTACTTGCTCCTTATGAAAAAGTTTTTTCCTAATATCTAACCTAAACTTCGCTTGCTGCAACTTGAGATGATTGCTCCATGTTCTGTCATGTACTCATCTTGAATTTTACTCCAAGGTGGCAGAGGGCAGGCAGGTGCTGTGGCTCTGACTCCAGCCCCAACCTGAGGTCAGGGTCAGATTCAGAGCTGCCACCACTGCCTGCCTCCCTGCCACCTCCCTCTCTCACCCCTGCTACCTCCCTGGTTGCCCCTTCATAAACTCTGTCCTGCTACCTCCAGCCCACCAGCGCCTATATAGCTCCATCATATGGCTCCACCTCCAACAGGACTCTGGCCCCACTCCAGCCTGTGGCCCAGAGCACATGGTTGCTCCAGCCACAGCTAGGGTCCAGCATTGGAAGTACCACTGGGGCTGCCAGGAAATGGAGTCCTCTGCAGGCCAGATCCAGCCTACAGGCCAAATTTTGCCCACTTCTGCCCTAAATGGATACAATCTTACATTTCTTACTGCTGCTGTGGCAGTGGCTCTGGCCTGTGTTCCAGCTCTGCCACAGCAAGCCTATATCTCTGACAGAATATGAGAAAGTGTAATATAATGGTTGATGGTTATTAAATAAGCTAGTGATAGTAATTTTCCCAGATATCTTGTCTATATCCTGACCACAGCAGATGGGGACCAGCAGAATTCCTATGGAAGTTAACTGGAGTTTAGGGTACATTTGCTCTTTCAAGGTCAGGAGATTCCAAGATACATACTTGGTAGTTTCAAAACTAATGATACGAAAGTTGACTAAGTGGCATTTTGATTAAATAATAGAATGTGACATCACTTTTATTAGAAAGTGACATGTCAGAGTCTCTTGTATGTGTTTTCAACCTCATTCTTGCTGCTGTTGATTACGGACCCAGGAGTACTAAAGATCCCTTGGCTTTGATGCTTGGGTTAAAATAAAAAGTGAACTTGAGATGGAAACTCATATTAAGAAAGAAGAGCTGTTCTTGATGCTTCTGATTTCCTGTGTATCAGTTGCTTAGAGTGCCTCTGATTATTTGATAGACAGCAGGACTGAAGATTGCATGTATAAATCTGAGGCGATGTACTATAGGAAAGCTTGATTCATTAATAGTTTTTAACCAAAACATTATTATTAATATTGACTTTGCAACCATTTTTTGTAAAACAAGCACTCATCATGGCTCACATTTGAAAAGATATTTTTCAATTACCAATGGTGATTCAAAAAGCAATGTGCAGAATAGGATATATTTAAAGATATTTCCTTAGAGTGACATGACTGATATATTGTAACTAAAAGGAAAGGGGTTTTTTATGTTCTTTTGTGAGCATTTGATTTTAGCAAACAAAGTATAAAAATAATTTGATGGTGGTTTCAGAGACTTTAAAGTTTGTTTCTTGCATTTATTTCACAGCAGGAACACTAGTTCAATTTTTAAAATCAATTTCTTCTTAGAAGCCCTTATTCATTTTTTCTGTTCACTATTAGGGACCTCCCTTAATTTTTCTGAATGTTTCAAATACTTCCAAGGCAACATAGAGCTAGATTGCAAAAAGCCAAGTCCCTGCTATTCTCAGTTAAGTTAATGGTAGTTGATGGCGATAGGCACCTTGCCAAAACCATGTTCCTTTCTCTCTCTGAGTGGTTCTATAGTATTGAAATGACCCGCAGCTAGAGGTAAGCAAATAATTTGCAGGAAAGGGTTTAGGATGATTTTTTTCTTCATTTTCTATATTCTTGAGTGCAAGCAGCTCACAGTTTTTCAAAAATGGAGACTTATCTATCACATAATGTAGAAAAATAATTCTTGATTGATGCACAGGTCATGGAGAATTAGTCACAAGTTACCTATATTTGAGATTTTGAGATTTTGCTTAGCTGTAATCAGACAGGTTGGCCGTCATCTTCCCTGAGTACAAGTGTTAACATTCTTTTGCCAGCCTGAACATTTCACAGCTTCAAACTCATAAGTTTGGGCCCTGGGAATATTTTCAATATTCACTTAAAAGTCATTGTTTCATAGGAATAGTCCTATCACTAAACTCACTGAGTGGTATATTAAGGTATTAATTTTCCCTA
>NW_005842461.1:799915-802766 GCF_000455745.1 Alligator sinensis
GGACTTCATCTTGCAATTTTCATCCCACTCCAATATTATCTTTTAAAATTCCTACAACTCTGGTGGCTAAACACAGGAGTTTTTACTGAAGTGGTGAGAGGTGAGAGTTAATTACCTATTTAATCCTTTCCGTGAGTCCCTGCTTTCAACTGAAAATTTTCTCTTGAAATATTATAGTTCTGTCTATTTGATTTTATGTAGACAGGCTAGAGCACTAGATATTTATTGCCAGATATTTTTGTAATTGATGTATGATTAGATAGACAAGACAGTGGTGTATTTGGGGGTTTTTTCAGCAGGTTCAACTGAAGGATATTAAAGATTTGTGTATTTTCAAAGTAGTACACTGGCAAGGAAACTGGAATCTAAATGCAGAAAGCTGGCAAAAGCAGGACCAAACAGTTACTGAACTGCATACTGCAGAGAGGGATTTAACTCCATATTAATGGATCTGATTACCTAAAAACAAATGGCAAAATAATGCACCCCCCACAAAAGCCATGCAATTATATTGAAAATTCCTTTAAAAGCTTTCTGAATGGAGAAGACATTCTTTCAATAGCTGATGGAATTCGCTTCTAATATTACCCCTTCCTGCACTATTTCATTGAAAGGTTTTAAATGCACATTTGGAAAGATTTTCTTTCAATGTGTCTTATATTTATGACAAGTCACTTGATGTCCAAGTACAGTCACACTTAGTAAAGTCAAGTGCAGTCAGACTGTGTACATTTTTGGAGTCCATTTCCAAGCTGCCTGCTAACCAAAGCTTTGGCTACATCAGTGGAGATAGCAGCAATTAAAAAGTAAGTAAAAAATGAAAAAGGAAACTTTAAAAAAATTAAATAGTATTCCCACTATTAGTCACAATCATTACTAAGGGTCATATCACAAGGCTTAATAAGACAATAAGCCAGTAGCCAACATTCTGAATTAATAATGAGCCAAATCAAAATCAGTCATGCATCTAATTGGGACATTTGTACTACGCTGCTTGAGGCACAGAATAGTCTTCCATGCTAGATATGTGCTTGGCAAAATTAAGTGGAAAATCAGTTTCCAATCTCCTCTTCAATTCAGAGAGTTTATTTTGCTGGCACTAGCTATTGTCAAAAAGTTAGCTACTGCTAACGGGCTATGGAAAGGAACAGTTAAATGTCAGCAGGCTGTAGCACCCACTTCACTGAATGGCCAAAGAGGCACGTTTGTGACTGTTGTGTAGTAATCAGAGAAGTTGTGAGGCCTAGTGAACTGAGACTTGGAGCTGTGGGTTTATTTCTGCCTTGACCATTGCCCTGCTGGTTGACATTGGGCAAACCACTTCATCTACCTGGGTTTCAGTTTGCCATCTATAAAAGTAGGACAAAATACTTATAATGATACTGCCTCTTTTGTATACCAATTTGTGATCCACTGATGAAAAGTACAATACCAAAGAGAAATATATTATTACTAAAGGATAGTTTAGGCTGAGATAGTACAGACAGATTAGAAAATAATAATACAATATATGAATAATAATAATGTATCATACTAAAGTGCAGGGGCAGGCTCCATAATAAGTTTGAGCAAGAGAGCATGAACTTCAAGACTGCAAAATAATTTGTTGTTTAAGAGGGTTACATATGGACTGTCAAATCTGAGGCAAAAATGGGTAGTCTCCAGCTAGCAAGTTAACATTGTAAAATAAGAACTTCAAGTGACAGAGCATTTAGTAGAGAGTAGCCAGCCTATCAGACTTCATGAGGGTTTTTATATCTGTATTGGTTCTAGGCATAAAATGGGTTTTTCTTGAAAGCAGAAATATCTTGGGAGAGAAAATATACTTTGTCCAGCAAAAGAAAGCATTTTAGGTCCTGGGATCTCCAAATGCAATATTAAAATACATTGACTGTGTGTGGGTAGGCACTTATTACTTTAGTGGACCTGTCTTGTTGATAGTCTGAAGTCCCTGAATAAATAACAGTTGGCTGCCAAGCAAGCGTGAGGTTATAGAACTGCTCTATAACAAGAACCCAAACCACTGGGCTACTGGAATGCAGGGTGGAAGGAGTTACTCATCTTCCCAGGTCAAGTAGGTAAGTGTAGGTAAGTAGCTGTCTAAATGGCACTTACACATATAAAGGTGGAGTTACATTTGGGCCTGAATGTTAATGGAAACCATTTCTAAGGTTTAAAAAGGTATGATTAATTTTCTCAAGTTTATTTCTTCTATCTTCTGTCTACATATATTTAGAAAAGAGAAGTATTGCTGTTCTCATCCAATGTCTGATCTGTCCAAATGAAATAATGCTGGAAATCATAGCTTGGCACCTTTCAAAACAGTGGGGAGCCAACCCTTTTTGCCAGGTATGCACAAATAAGCCCCATATTCTCTCCAAGTGCCACTCTGATCCCCTTCTCCTGCCTAATCTGCTGTTCTGCTTTCCACACCCCACCCTGTCCTCCCTGCCTGGTCTGCTGCTCCACTTTCTCCTCCCTACCCTACCTGCTACTGTGTTCCCAGTCCCATCCCTGATATGCTGCATGTCATACAAAAAGGCTGCCCATGACACTTGTGGCACCCATGCTATGCAGGTTGGCCACCCCCATTTTAAACAAATGGTTTTAAAATGAACTTTGGAAAAAACACTCAGTATTTTGGGTAGCTGCCAGAAGTAAGCCTCCAAGCCTTCAGAATGTCATGTTTAAATCCATCTAAACACAATCTATAATAATTTAGCATGTGGATTTAAAAGGAACAACCACAAATTAGTACTGTAGATAGGAGTCCATAGATTCATAGATGTTAGGGTCAGAAGGGACCTCAATAGATCATCGAGTCCGACCCCCTGCATAGGCAGGAAAGAGT
>NW_005842461.1:802976-803686 GCF_000455745.1 Alligator sinensis
TTCTCTAGTCTCTCCTCGTAGGGCTTGGTCTGCAAGCCCTTAACCATATGAGTGGCCCTTCTCTGGACCCTCTCCAGGTTATCCGCATCCCTCTTGAATGTTGGCACCCAAAAGTGCACGCAGTATTCCAACTGCGGTCTGACCAGCGCCTGATAGAGGGGAAGTATCACCTCCTTGGATCTATTCGTCATGCATCTGCTGATGCACGATAAAGTGCCATTGGCTTTTCTGATGGCTTCGTCACACTGCCGACTCATGTTCATCTTGGAGTCCACTAGGACTCCAAGATCCCTTTCCGCTTCTGTTCCACCAAGCAGGTCATTCCCTAGGCAGTAGGTATGCTGGACATTTTTCCTCCCTAGGTGCAGCACTTTGCATTTCTCCTTGTTGAACTGCATTCTGTTGTTTTCTGCCCACTTGTCCAACCTGTCCAGGTCTGCTTGCAGCTGTTCCCTGCCCTCCAGCATGTCCACTTCTCCCCATAGCTTTGTGTCATCCGCAAACTTGGACAGAGTACACTTCACTCCCTCGTCCAAGTTGCTGATGAAGACATTAAAGAGTATCGGTCCAAGGACCGAACCCTGTGGGACCCCACTTCCCACACCCTTCCAGGTCGAAACTCCTGGAGTCGCCAGGAGTGCAGCCCAGCAGCTTGGAGAGCAGCATCTGGCCAGTAGGTCTGTTGGGGGAAAGGAGCATGGGGGAAGGGC
>NW_005842461.1:804439-815784 GCF_000455745.1 Alligator sinensis
CGTCTCCCTCTGTGCCCGAAGGATCATTTCCTTAAGGCACAGCCACCCTTCCTGGGCTCCCAACTCTTCAAAACTCTTACTCTGCAGTGCGTCCTTGACTAAATGCCTGAGTTCATTGAAATCAGCTTTCCTAAAGTCTAGCACTTGCACCCTACTAGTTACCTTTCCCACTCGACGTCTTATGGTGAATTATATTATTTGGTGATCACTGTGCCCCAGGTGACCATCGATCTGTAGGTCTCCTACTATGTCATCCCCCGTTGCCAATACCAGGTCCAGTAAGGCATTCCCCCTAGTGGGACCATGTACCTCCTGCGTCAGATGGAGGTTCTGTACATAGGATAGGAACCTGCGTGAATGGTGGGACTTTGCTGTCTGCATCTCCCAGCAGATGTCTGGGTAATTTAGGTCCAGGCATATAGTTTGTATATGTTTTGTATAAAGCCAGAGATGCACTGTCCTATTCTATGGGCATGTCTACACATCTCCCTTCGGCAATGTAGCAATGCGCTATGTCACTATATGGTGCACTACAGTGACATAGCAATCATGTGGGTCTACATGTGATCGGCAGTTACATTGTCATAGTGGCGCAATCACCCAGTATAGCATGCTGCTACAGCAACATAGCGGTGAAATCTAGCCATGTGCCATGCACACAGCACAGTAACTGCCCATACTGTACTGCGCTTTAGAACTTCAAAAAGTAAGTACAAGTATGGCACCATACAACATCGCTGCACAGCAATGTGTAGATGCACCTTACATTTCCTTTCCCTGGAAATGTTCCATGCAGAGGTAATGATTAATTGGAATGTAAGGGATAAGAAATTTTGCTAGTTATCTTACTTTGGAGATATGGAACAATTATATAAATATTTATAAAGCCGTCAGACATATTGTTTTGTTTTTATTAGGTTTTCAGGAGCAAGAAAAAATCTAGAAAGAGCTCAGACAGCTGAATATGAATAAACTATCATAGAAAGGGGGGTAGGAAACATTCTCAGTTAAGCTTCCCTACAGAAGACTTAGTAAGTTTAAATCTGTTGAGTGTAGTCATACCAGAGATAAATCTGACTCCTATGTTTTACATCTTATGTTTTGGGTCCCAACTGGCTCAGAGAAAACAGCATGATTAAAAGAAATTAATCTCAGGTTTAGGCACTGTACAAATAATGCTTGATTAAAGCACAGAAAACCTTGTATGAAAATAATTTCATCTTCTTTGTTGCTAAAATTAATTCAGGGGACCTCAAAACACTTTAGAGGCAATTGTACCAAATCAGAGATGTTTATAGTGTATGGTTGATATGCTGCTTCTTCCCTGTTTGAATTCTTCTGCTCAGGAGTATTCTCACTGGCATGGATTCTGATGTCAAATGAGTTTTTTTATTAGCATGCTCCCTTTGACTTCATGGAGTTACCTCTGAATTAACTGAAAAAGGGACATTGGCCAGATCCCCAAACAGATTTAGGTGGATTTAGGTACTCTTAACAAGGAGTAATCCATGTCAGCCTTGCTCAATAGGCACAAAACCACTTGTGGCTTGTTAGATGTCTCCATCTTGGCCTCAAAACATCTCCAGGAGCTTAGATTTGGACCACAGTGGATACTCAGTAACCAGATAAATCACCTGCACACTTAACTCCTACCCTTCTATTGCAGTCCAAATTGGTGGCTGGAGGGGTCTGAACCCCTGAACCCTTTGGTCAAATCAGAGCATGTCTAGAGACTGATTCTGAGAGCTGGATGAAGCTCAGTATAAAAATATTGCAGGAAGAAGATGGGGTAGAGGTAATGCCAACCTTCTTGCCAGAAACCCTAAAGGGATATTTGCCCAAGGAGGCAAAGAGTTAGGCCTTCCTCACCCTAAGTGTATACAATCTTACATGTGTTACTTCTCTAACAAATGTTCTAACCACTGGAATTGCCATCTTTCCTCTCCCTTCTTGTTTACATTAGCATACTGGGCAGCCAAAAGTTCAAGGTTCAGGGAGCTGGAAAGAGAACAAGGTGATTCTGTATCCTGGTAGTCATAGCACTCTCCTGGAATGAGGGAGTCCTGAATTATGTCCTCTTCTGCTAATCACTTCTGTTTTTTAACCAGTCACAAAAGAGCCAACAAAAGAGAGCATAGCTGGATTCTAGTTCTAGCTGCCAGCCACTCCATATCTTGGTGATTCAGATACTATCCTGGGAATTGCAAAATGTGAAGCAGAAGAACTGGGAAGTCAAAAAGGACAGTTTAGTAGTGGCATGCATTACTACAAGATTTTCTCCCAATGATGAGGGGTGGCAAGGGAGAAAGTAAAAAGGTGGTTGAACAAAAATTGGATAGATGGGCATTAAGGGGCAGCATCATTCGGAGAACATGAGTGGGTAGCAGCTAGATAGCATTATAAAAGACAAGGGTAAAGTGGCAGGGAGCTAAGCCAGGAAAGGCCTTAAAATAGGAAAGGGATAGTACATGACTGATGCAGTGTGAGAAAGGGATCACCCATGTTCAAATCCAAAGTAGAAGGGTTGACATGTTTGGAGCAGAGAGCCAGGAAAATGATCTTGTGTAGCAGCATTTCAAGTGGGGCTGACAGATGTCAATATAAGAGGAGAAGTGGCTGCAGTAACCTAGATCTGAGATTATGGAGGTTCTCAATGAAAGTCTGGACAGAAAAATGCAAGATGTTAGGGGTGTTGTTCAGGAAGTAGCAGCACAGATTTCTAGCAACTGATATTATGGCTAGGTACAGACATTCAAGAAGCCCGACGCAGAATGAATCTAAGATTCATAGTTTTATGTGAGCGGTGTAGTTTAGATTGGTAGCAAACAGAGCACATGTTTATCCTTTGATGGAGGGAGGCAAAGCTTAGACCGTCTATGTAAGCTGAACATCTGTTCTGTTACAGGTGTAGACCAGTTTCAATCACGTATACGGGTAAAAGTGCAATGTCTATACCTGGCCTCAGTCTTGACTGCACATTCCAGAATTCAAACTCTGTCCATGTGCACACACACACCTGTAAGAGTCCATGACACTGGTGATATATCTATAAGACCAGCTTGTTTGGAAAGTGAATAATCTTTTTTTTTTGTGGCAAAATTCCTTTTTTTGAGTTTGGCTCCTCAGGGTTAGGATGATATTCTCTAGGCAAAGATTTGAAAAGTTCTACAAACTGTCTTGGGACAGCTCCATATTATTTTGCAAATTCTTCCATGAATCTGTCATACCCACTGTGGCTTGTGGTAATATGAGTTTGTCTTATGACCTCATATATATATTTTCTCTCTTAATATTATACATTGAAAGTTCATATCCTTGTTATCCAGCTTAGCCTTCTTAATGATCATTTTTATTTTACTACATCAAAGGACCAGAGAATCTGAAAAAAGTGTCTTAAAATAAACCACGTTATCATCAAAACATAAATGTTATTTTACTATGACATAAAACAATGAATAAATTGTCTTTCAAAAATATTTGTGTATTTCCATAGTAGTATTCTTTTCATTCATCATGAGTATGGAAGCATAACAGTATCCAATACTATTAAATTTCGTTTCTCTCTGGAGATCAGTAAGAATGGTAAAACTGCCTTTACAAACTTGTCCCCAGCCACTCTTTAAGCCAAAACTTAGAATAAATATTAAACCATTGATAGAAACTTGGCCAACTATGTAGCACATGAATGTTTCATTACCCCTTTTATAGTGAATTGTGAACAAGCATAGAGAACAAGGGTTGCATTGCTCCAATGAGTTCATAATCTCTGGTCACACAAGATCTATGGCCACTTCTACAGTTCTCCTCTGTGCTTTCCTTTCCCTGTGAATTGCTCTATAGCTCTAGATTTTCCTGTGTAAACCCACTCCAGCACCATCCTCCACCTAGATTCAGTTTAATATAAAATTTAAACAAAGGGCAGAAAGTTAGGGAACTGATTCGTATTTACACCCCAAAGTGTTTTTGTACCACTCTGGATCTTAAAGAGGGCACTGATTTCAGGGGGAAAAAATACTGGCTTGTTTGCCCCTATGCTAGGAGTCTGGCCAGGAGTTTTACTTCATCCTGGTTCTGACAGGTTTAGACACACATTCTTGTCAATCTTGTTTTACTGAGGTAATTTCTAGCACTGGCCTAGATTTTTTGGAATGTGCTCCTTCCCCATGATGCTGTTTTGATATCAAGCACTGTTGAACAATATGCCATATATCTATCAAGTGAATTTGTTAAATGTACTGGTCTCCAGCTTTCTGTCATCCATCCTGGTTTCCTGCTTTCATTGATGCACAATATAGGCTGTGTGCATGCACATGCAATCGCTTGGTTATGGCAGGAACTCCCTAATAGCTCTCAGTGTCAGCTTCAAGTGGCCTGCGAAACATTATTCTACTGTTATCTGCCTTTTCTGGCCAATTTTACACACAATGAAAAAGTCAGAGGAAAAAGAAAACGAATAAATTGGGGATGATGTAGGTGATGGGATCACCAGCATAGTTTTGTTGTTGCAATCTGCCACTTCTGCTGACTCCAGACCATGGCAATCTGCTGCACAAAAATCAGTCTGTTTGAGTGGGAAGAGTAGGCACACACAGTGTAGAACCTCTTTAGAGCACAAAAAGCATGCCTGGCAGACTAATAAGATGATGGTGGAGATGGTGGGCAACATATACGAAGAAGAATGTTTCTTGCTGAAGGACATGTCTGGAGTTTTCTTTCATGTCAATGACGAGATGAAGAATGTAAATTATTCCCCTACCAAGCCATACGTAAAACCCACAGATAATTCATTCCATTTTTTGCTGTTTTCTTTCCCAGGGCAGGACTGTTTAGAGTCATACTCCCTAGCATCCTGCTTTTCACCATTGTGACTGTTGCATTCCTTAATGCATCCAGTTTTGAGCCCCTCACTTCAGTAGGGATGTGGACAAGCTTGAGAGAGTCCAGAGGAGAGCAACCCACATGGTCAAAGGCTAGGGACCAAGCCTTATGAGGAGAGGCTGAGGGACATGGGACTCTTTAGCCTGGAGAAGAGAAGGCTCAGGGGGAACTTGGTGGTAGCCTATAAGTATATAAGGAATGTGCATCAGGAACTGGGAGAACAGTTATTCACCAGGGCACCCCAAGGGATAACAAGGTCTAATGGCTACAAACTTTTGGAAGGCCGATTTAAACCAGACATAAGGAAAAACTTCTTTATCGTCCAAGTGTCCAGGGTCTGGAACAGCACCTCCTCTGGACTCATTCAAAAGGCATTTGGATGCTCATCTTACTGGGATCATTTTACTCCAGCAGACTGCCTGCCTATGGCAGGGGGCTGTACTTGATGATCTTGCGAGGTCCCTTCCAGCCCCTAATGTCTATGAATCTATGAATGGTGTGGTGTGTTCCCTCCCCACAAAATCTCTCCATTCAATAGCTTCTGATCCTTGCCTCTGTGAACATGATGCAGTGATTAAGGAATGAGAGTGCTGTGGGACGCCCCTTACCCAACCACATATAATGTAGCACAGTGGTGTTCAGACACAGACCACCTTCAGTTTTGAAAATACTGGTAAAACTATCTGATTCTGTGATTATTGTCAGAGCCCTCTTTATCCAACAGTTCCTACACAAGAAGATAGATGTGGAATGGCAGACTTTTTTTTCTATTGCAACTGAACAATGCTCCAGATGATGCTGAATTTTTTTCACTTAAAAATTAAATCATTAGTCCCTACGTTTGCAAATAAAATCTCCAGAAAGCAAAATTAATATAAATTGATGCATTGATCCACAGGCTGAATGAATCCATTTCCCTCAGGGATGTCCTGTGTAGTAACAATGAATGTTATCTCTGAAGATAATGATGACAAATTTAATTCAAAGATTGACTTTTATTCTGCTTACTGTTTTAGCAAAATCACAAATGCTTAATAGTCACCGTAGGACATAGTGGTCTGTGGGACTTAGTGCGGGGCATCCCCCCCACTAGTTATTACTGAGCCTCCCCCACAGAACCTCCCCCAGCAGAGAGGAAGAGGAGCACAGACTATATCTTTATTCCAATATCATCCTATGGCCAACCCACGGCACACACAGAATCATAGAAAATTAGGGTTTGAAGGGATCTCAGGAGATCATCTAGTCCAACTCCCTGCTCAAAACAGGACCATCCCCAACTAGATCATTCCATCACATTATACAAGTGACATGAGCGGCCACTTGGTTTGGCACATGGCAGCGCATAGGACAGGGAGAGAGAGTAGAGCAATGGATCAGGCAGGGGGAATAGAAGCAGATAGGGAAGAGAGTAGTGATCAGACATGGGAAGAGTATTGGAGTTACGCTTAGTTCCAGAGTGGGGGCTTACATTGTAGCACCCTACCTAAAAGCTGGGCCTCCATAATCTTTGCTTACTGTTTCATTTTTAGCAGTGCACAACACAAATATTATTTTAGAAGTGTACTTCAAAGAATTTAAACTTTACAATACTATCCTAATATAGACTGTAAAACAGATATGGAACTTGCTTATGATTCCATGCTCTACAATATCTCGTGTTTCAATTAAAAGAAAAATTATTGCATTCTTTAGTTCCTGCAATTTTTGATAGAATAGTACATTTATATGTTAATTTTGCTAAGATCAACTTTATTTATCTACAGGAAGCTATTCCAAGATTGTTGTACATTTTCTTCGCTTCTGAAATGTTATCACATTTAATTGCCTGATCTTATTTGGGTTGCAATCATAGTCATTAATTAGCAGGAAGGTGAGGGACAGCATCATATCTAACTATCTGTTATGGCTGCTTTAATGAGGAAAATACCTGCCATCATTTTAAAGGCATCCTGTATACTTCACAAATACAGCTTGCTGTAGCATTCTCATTTAGACTGTGAACATCAAAGGAAATTGATGTCAGGTGTGAACAGAAGCTGTTGAATATATCTGTTGAAGAAGCTGAGTGGTATGTCTGGATGGGAGAGATGAAGGGCAGCTTAAAACATTAACAAAACTACAGGTAATTAGTGTAAACTTTCAAGGGTAAGGTATGCTTGAGGAATAAAAATGTTGTTTATAGCTATTCCCTGTAGTGCCACTATAGCTAAGGGTCTGTCAATGTTTTCATTTATAAAGCTCTATTTTTATGGGATTGTACACTAGTAATAAAAAAAGTTGCTTGGAGCTAAAAGTTGACAATTTAAAGAAAAAAATACTTTTTTTTTTTTAATACATAAGTATATGAATAACAGAAGTTTATCTGTTGTGAATGCTTATTTTCCTTCATATTGTTCAGGCATTGGTTTAATATCAAATTAATTAAATTTGGCAAGCAATTAGTCCTTAACATGGACTAATTGGGTGGGGGGGAAGAATTGTTGAAATTTGGGGGGAAGAATCAACTGATATACTTAACATTTTGAAGACACAATTAATACCTTTCAAAAGAAATCATGAAGATTTCTATGATCTACTTCTCAACATTTGTCATGTGTGCCAGACTAATATTTTCACTCCAAAGAAAGTGTAAAGAAAGCATTATAATACGTTACCTAAAAAAAAGCCAAAATACAAACAAATTTAGCTCATTATAAAGGCACTGCGCTATGTACTGTGTTACATCATGCTCAATAACTGGTTTCTAATGATATCATCATATCCTGTATTGATAATTATTCATAAATTCAATGCAATAAGATCTTTTTACTTAAAACCCTGAACTTTCCATTTCAGAACTTCTCTGGGCTCTTGAAGTTCTTCAGACTTGAGTCTTAAGTAATGTACATAAGCAACACAAAGTAATTTCCCTGAGTCTTGACTTGCTTAATTATCATAGGAATCATAGGAAAATATAGCTGTAAAAGATTTCACAAGGTCATCAAGTTTAGCCCCCTGCTCAAAGCAGAATCACCCCTGGCTAAACCATCCCAGCCAAGTGTCTGTGTCCAACCTGCTCTAGAACACTTCCAATGATGGAGACTCCACAACTTCTCTAGGCATCCTTTTCCAACGTTTAACTAATCTCATAGTCAGAAAGTCTGTCTGATTTCCAACCTAAATTTCCTCTGCTGCAACTTGATTGCTTCCAGTCCTGTCCCTTATCACCACAGAGAAAAGCCCATCTCCATTCTCTATATAGTCATTCTTCAGGTATTTGAAATCTGTTATCAAATCCCCTGCAGTCTTACTGTGACTAAACATTGTTTTCCTATGGCTCTGTATTTGAGTTTTGTGACATTTTTCCTTATTTCAACATAGGAATGTTAAGGTTCAGAAAAATTTCACACATTTGAAAGAAGGATCTTGTTAAATATAAGTATGTGGGCCAAATTGTACTCCAAATCATACTAGTGTCTATCTGATGACAATACCCAGATCTCATAGGCGGCATTATGACCATAGTTTTCAAAGTGCTTCAAGAGGGAAGTTATTACCATTACCTTGGTTAATACATCAGGAAACTGAAAGACAAATAAAGTGACTGGGTGAATTAGCTTCAAGAGGGAATGGAATCCAGGTCTCCTAAGTACTAGACTAGTGCTCTACTTACTAACCTACTCCGCTTATCATAACTGTTGGAATCAATGGAATTAAACTAGCACCAATTCAGAATTACTAGTGGAAATAATGGGCCCTGAAATCCTTTAGGTCTCAACCTTAATACATCTCAGATATATGTGTTTATAGGGCATTGTACACAATTAAAAACTGTTACCATTTAGGAAGCCTTTATGGTTCGAATGGTATATTCGATGCTATGTATATCACATTATAAATGTATTCCAAAGTGGCAAAATTATTCTAAGTATACCAAAATATCAATTATTTTGTCAAGCATCTGAAGATAGAAGTATCATCCCATTACAAAATTCACTGGCTAGACAGTACAAACTTTTGTTTTATAATGGGAACCACTATTTCATCTATACATAATTTACTCCTCTGACCTATATCTACAATATACCTCTATACATAGGTTCAGTGACCACCATTGCAGTCATCACTTACCAGCATTAGCATTCCCTCTAAGCTGCATGGTGTGTGCAGCCACGCAGGCATGCCAGCACAGCATGTGTGTGCCTGTGCAGTCATACATGCCCCTCAGCTTAGAAGAAACGCTGGCCAGAAGTTAGCATACTAGTTTCTGACTTATTTCTTATATCTGCAATAAGAAATAGCAGTTATAACTCATATATTGTATGGTAACTGGTGGTAATAAGTGACTTTGTAATGTTGATGATTATATCTAAAATTGTTGCATGCTTCTTCCAGCTGCTGTTCAATTGCCATCCTTTACTATCAGGAGATGATAGCAAGCTAAGTGTCTCTCAGTCCCTTTCTCAAGCCTGCACCCCCAGATTCATAGATTATAAACCAGAAGGGACTATTATGATCATCTCATTTGACAGGACACACAATGTCACTCAGTGATTCCTTCATCAGACCCTTAATTTCTGGTTGAATCACAGCATATCTTTTAGAAACTCATGTAGTCTAGATTTAGAGATATCAAGTGACAAAGAATCCACATCACCTACATGACATTAAAAAACTACATGACATTAAAAAACTTTGCAGGATAGGGATTGAAATTTTCTTTCTTACATAAGGGTGTAGGTTGTAGCCGTGCTGGTCTAAGAACATAGGCAGACAAGGTTCTTTGGGTGAATCTGATATCTTTTATTAGACCAACTTAAATAGTTGTAAATAATTTTCTTAGCAAGCTTTCGAATTTAAAAACCCTTCATCAGGCTGAGGAAGCATCTGTAGTTGCTGTGTGCTCTTCCTCGATGGAATGAATAGTAAAGAGGCCAAAGTCTGGTCCACATGCAAGACTGGCAGTCAGTGAAGATGTAAATTGAGGAGTCATTGGGTGAGAGACAGGCTGGGAGTGGGGGGAAGGGGGATGAATGTAGCAGGTAAATAGTGCAGAGGTACCTGGGGAGTCAGATGTCAGGCAGGTTATAATGTGTCATAAATCCAATGTCTATATTTAGTCCATGATCCTTTGTCTTCAGGAGGTTGATGAAGTGAAGTTCATAGGCTTGTCTGTGAAAAGTCTTTTGCAAATTTCCCCTTGAGGATTAGAACTGAGAAATTGGAGAGAGAGTGGTTTTCTTGTGACAAATGTGCCCCCACGGGTATTTTTGTCTTTAATAGAGTTCCAGTGTGCATTCATTCTGGTGCACAGTTCTTGTTTGGTTTCTCCTATGTATTTTCCATCGGGTCATTTGGTGCATTGGATGAGATATATTATATTTCTGAAGGCGCAGCTGTAAGATCCAGGAATGCTGATGGTTCTGTTGTGGGGTACAGTAAGTGTGGAAGTGGTGGAGATGTGTTGGCGGGTTTTGAATTTCTTGTCATGGCATGGTCTGGATCCATTTGGTATGTTCTGGGGCATAGGAAGTTTGCTTCTGGTGTGGAGGTTAGCCAAGTTTGGTGCTTACTAGAAGGGTAGAATAGGTAGTTCTGGGAAGATATCTTTAAGAATTGGGTCTCCTTCTAGTATGGGTTTCAATTGTTTGACGATTTTCCGTATGAGTTCGAGGGAAGGGTGATATGTCATAACCAGCGGTGTGCGATTTGTGGGGGTTTTCTTCTGTACGGCAGCAGTTCTTCACGTGGTATCCGGGTGGTTCTTTCAAACGTGCAATCTATCTCTCTGGAGGACTGTCCTTGCTGAGTGAAAACCTTTTTAAGATTTGTGAGGTGACAATCCCGGGTGTTCTCCTCAGTGCAAATTCAGTGGTATCTGAGGGCTTGGCTGTATATCACAGGTTTCTTGGTGAGTTTAGGGTGATTGCTGGTTCTGTGCAGATATGTATGTTGGTCTGTGGGTTTCTTGTATAATGTGGTCTGTATTTAACCATTCTGGATACTCATCATCATGTCTAAAAGGGAGATGTTGGTGCTAGAGTGTTCAAGAGAGAGTCTGATGGAGGGATGATGATTGTTGAATTTCTGATGGAACTGAATCAGAGATTGCAGGTTTTCAGTCCAAATGATAAAGATGTCATTGATATAGCTTAAGTATAGCAAGGGTTTGATGGTGCAGTCCTTGAGGAATTCTTCTTCCAGGTGGCTCATAAAAAGGTTGGCATACTGTGGGGCCATTTTGGTGCCCATAGCTGTGCCTGCAGTCTGGAGGAAGTGTTGGTTATTAAAAGTGAAATTGTTGTGTGTGAGGATGAAGTGTATAAGGTCAGCAATATCTTTGGGTCTGTACTCTGAGTTGTCGTCTTTCTCTCGTAGGTATGTAAGGCAGGCCTAATTATGCCTGCCTTGCATAATGCATTATAACAGGGCCATCCAACTTTTGAGTGGCTGGGGGGCTCATTCCCCCTGGGTCAAAGGGCACA
>NW_005842461.1:815807-837415 GCF_000455745.1 Alligator sinensis
TGAACTGCACCAGTACCCCGCCACTGTACCATACAAACATTTACCTGCTACACCACACAGGTGGCCCTGATCCCCCAAACTCCCTAACTGTGGGCTCCCTCAGTCCATGCCACCCCACCCTATCCCATGGGCACAGACAGGAAGAAGAAACTGGAGAAGGGAGGAAGAGGTCAGAGACCCTAGTGGAAGCTGCAGGAGAAGAGACATGAGGTGAGCGGTGCCCAGACTAGAAGCCAACGACCAACGATTAATCCCTTGGGGGCTGTATGCAGCCAGTAAACCACCAGCTAGCAAGGTCTGTATTTTATGATGGGAATAGAGAGGCCTGAACCTACACTCCAAATCTAGAAAGAAACGAATAACAGCACCTCCAAAATTGTGGCATTAAAAATCCAGATCCAAAATTTGGAACTGGACCTTACTTTATAATCTATAAATCCAGTCCCTCTAATACTGGAAATATTCATATCTCAATAAAGATCAGGATTTTAATTTTATAGCAGAAGGCTATCTCTTCCTGATTAATATTTAGAGGCCAAGTTCTACTTACAGTTCCATGTGTGCAAGTACCATTGACTTCAATGAAAGTTCAGCTTGTGTATCTGAGGGGGAAATTTGGCACATAAACCCGTGTATTCACACTTTCTTTTTATGAACAAGAAGCAAAGTATGGGTGCAATAAACACCTGTCATATTAAATAGTAAAGATACATTGCTTTCTGCCTGCCTTTTGGGAAGATAGCACCTCGTGAAATTATAGTAAAGGAACTAAATTCCAACAATAAGGGGAAATCCCCCAAAATCCAAATATGTAAGTTACAAAAGAAATCCTATTAAGTATAAAGAAGGCATCACACTGCAATTGTGAATTTGGCTGACCTTGGAACAGGTATGTCAAAGCCATTTTGTTTAGTAATGATATGCCTAGTATTAATATGGAAATGACAAAAACTATTTTATAATTTTTTCAGTGACTGACAAATAATGATATCCTATGAAAACCTCAAGCAGAACTCTCTTTCGCCATTTCAACAATTATCTTTTTTTCTCTGAAGTTAAACAATAGATGAGACCTCCTAATGGCTTTCCATGTGTTCATCACAGCTACCTGCGTGAATTTGCAGTAATTAAGCAATCTGAAGTACTGACTGACCCAGAGAGAAAGCTATTCCATACCGGTGGTGTCCTTGAAATGTTTTCGTCATCAAGCAGTCTCACTCTTCATCTCACTGAAACCTTATGTCAGCAGTACTGTGTATAAAACCTTCCCCTACAACAGCGATTGAAATCGTATAAGGATGCTCAGGAAAAAAAAGACCCCACCAGCAAAGCAGCATAGCGAGAGAAATGTCCTGTGCAAGTGTTTTGGTTATAAGGAGGGGGGAAAAGGAACTCAGTAAGGAAATGTTTTTGTCTTTTTTTTTTAATTTAAGGTCAAAAACATAATTAGCATTTGAGTGGAGGTGAAGATACACTTCCTGAGGGACTACAGTGGCCAAATTTGTGCCATTTAATGTCAACAGCCATCAGAGTTGTGATAAAATTAATAGAGTTTTATGTGATTGATAACCCAGCTCATCTGCCACTCCAGTACAAAAATCCCACAGGTTTAGCAGCTAGAAACGATGTTTAGATCACTTTTGAAAGGAAGCTGTTTGAAAGATGTACGTATGGACTTTAATTAGCTTCTGAAATCTGTGACAACCATTTTTTTCCTTTTCAAAAAATAAAAATACATGGTTTAATTACTAAGTGTGGAAAGTGATTTTATATAATTTCTTTAGCACAAGTACACCCTTTGTGGACAGTTAAGTGTCAGTGAATGGTGACAAAGGCAGACTTTCTGGAATACCTTATTTTGGAAACATTACAGAAAAATAATTCCTGGATGAGGGTATGCTTGAAGCAAGTGGAGGGAAAAGACCATGTTTAATATAAAAAGGAGGGATGTTTATAGTACTAAGAAATGAAAACATATATCTATATCTATATCTACTTATAGTATATCTATATCTTTATGTAGCTATAGATATACACTGTAAGTATAATTTGCTATAACATTCAGTTAGTAGGTTGTATTCAGTTTTCATTCCAGCACTAAAAATAAATCTCTAATATTGTGACTTCAAGAATTACATTTTCAAAAATGAAAATGTAAAGGGATGGATATTGCTTATACTTTCCATGTCATAGACTTCTTTGATAGCAATTCACATAATTTGGATAAAAGGTACTAAACATGCAGCCTGTTTCTTAATGTAAAATGAAGTATTATATACAAACATAATTTTTAAACCTATTCCCTTGCCTAAAACATACCAGAAAGCTTTTCTGTACTTTTCAAGAAACTGTAAAATGTATAGCTATATATTTCAGTTGATTGCAGAATCAAACAATAATGCATGTTTTAATAATTATGTAGCATCAGCCTTTCTGCTTTCTTTATATATTATAAATGCTGTGGTAAAATATATGCTAAATTAACAATCTGACCCTTTCTAAGTGGATAACAACATTTGCATGAAATGGAAGTTCTCATCCTATAGGAAATCCAGTAGTTGTATTAAAAAAAATTACTTCACTCATTGAAAAAAAAGTAGAACAGCAACCAAAATGTTCTGTATCTGTAAAAATGTCTATTACATTACTTATATAGGGCTTAAATTGGTGCCTACTGAAGTCAATAAAAGAATTTCCATTGTCTTAAGCAGCTCATCCCAGTCCCTTCTTACAATGCCTATGAGCATGAGACAAAAGGGAGGTCACATTCATCATCACTCAATCACTACAGCAATGATTTAGTAAAGACTTATATTGTGGGTCCTAACATATTCCTCTGCACTGGCAGCAAAGAGAGTCTGTCTAATCTGTCAAGAACAGATTTGGTTGGAGAAAAAATGTAGGTGAGGAGGTGTTTGAGGGACGTGGTTAGTCAAAAATTGAATTTTCGATGAAAAATTTAATCAAAACTTAAACATAAACAAAAAAGGCTATCCATCAAGATCACAATTCTCTTACTCCAGCAGTCAGCTAATGCATTAAATAAAGTGCTGAATCACTGTGAACTTTACTGATGATGGGAAAGAATTGCCAGCTATACTTGAAGAGCATGCACCAGAGGAAATAAACTATGCTATACTATCAATACATGTAGTTCCCCTGCTCTGTGTGTATCTTTTAAAAGTTGTGCAAAAGCAACTAAAAAAGTAACTAAAACACAATTATGCACTTATTTCCTGGGAAATCCATAGTCCAGTTCAGTCATTATTTGACCAGTTTCTCTGCTGGTAAATCTGTGTAACTCTACTTCATAGTTTCATAGTAGCTAGGGTCCAGGAAGGACCTGATCAGATCATCTAGCCTGACCCCCTGCCACAGGCAGGAATGAATGCTGGGTTCACAAGACCCCAGACAGATGATCATCTAACCTCTTTTTGAATTTGCCCAAGGTAGGGGCGAGGACCACTTCCCCAGGAAGTTGGTTCCAGATTTTGGCCACCCTAACTGTAAAATATCACCTTCTGATCTCCAACCTAAACCTATTCTCTATCAGCTTATTACCATTGTTCCTTGTCACCCCAGGTGGTGTTGGGGAGAATAGAACTCTTCCTATTTGCTGATGATCTCCCCTGATGAGTTTGTAGGCAGCCACCAGGTCCCCCCTCAGCCTCCTCTTGCTGCTGAATAGGTTCAGGTCCCTCAGTCTCTCCTCATGAGGCCTGTCCTGCTGCCCTCTCACCAAATGGGTGGCCCTCCTCTGAACTCTCTCCAGGCTGGCCACATCCTTTTTAAAGTGTGGTGCCCAGTACTGGATGCAGTACTCCATTTGTGGCCTGACCAAAGTCGCATAGAGGGGGAGTATCACCTCTCTGGACTGGCTTGTGATGCACCTTTGGATGCATGACAAGGTATGGCTGGCCTTGCTGGTTGCGGTCTGGCATTGGTGGCTTATATTCATCTTGGAGTCAATAATGACTCCAAGATCTCTTTCCACCTCTGTACTTTTGAGAGGGGAACTCCCCAGCCTGTATGTATGCTGTGGATTCCTTCTCCCAAGGTGCAGCACCCTGCATTTGTCTACGTTGAAACCCATCCTACTCTCATGTGCCCACCTTTGTGGTCTGTCTAAATGTAGTTGCAGCCTCTCTCTCTCTCTTCAAGTGTGCCCACCTCGTGCCCACTTGAATCAGGCTTGAATTTTAAAGCAAGAGTTTGTGGCGCCTTACAACATCTTAGTGTGTTATGTATATCTTGAACAAGTAAAGTGGCTGTGTGATAAGCATCATTTATGGCACCCTTACATTTCTAACAAGTAATAATAAGTGCAAATCCTGAGAAATAGTTTGTGTAGGATGTTCAGCTATGTAGGTAAGTAGTATCCTATCCAAAAAGTATTGTATGAAATTAAAAGCATTCATAGTTTAAAGAAGAGAAGACTGAAGGGGGATTTAATAGCAGGCTTCAACTACCTCAAAGGTTGTTCCAAAGTGGATAAAGCTAGACAGTTCTCAGTGGTGGCTGATAGCAGAACAAAGAGCAAGGGTCTCAAGTTGCAGCAAGGGAACTTGAGGTTAAATATTAGAAAAAAACTTTCTCACAAGGAGGACAGTAAAGCATCAGAACAGGTTACCCAGGGGGATGGTGGAATATCCAATCTCAGAGGTTTTTAAAACCTGGCTAGACAAAGCCTTGGCTTGGATGATCTAGTTGGGGATGGTTCTGCTTTGAGCAGGAGGTTGGACTAGATGACCTCCTAGGTTCCTTGCAAGCCTAATTTTCTATGATTCTATGATAGAGCTGGGTAAAATTAAATGTTTGTGTGTTTTCAGAATGAAATATGACCAATCTTTTCAACATTTTTATTCAATTAAACATGTTGGCTATTTGTTTCAAAATAGTATTTTTCATCAGAAGTGTAATAAGCAGGTTTTGTGCCCTGGGAAAAACTCTTATTTGTGTTCAAGAAGAGAGTGGTACTCGAAGTCCCTGACTGCTGCTGGTGTGAAGAGGTTTGCCTAGCCCTATCTGTTGCTGCTCTTGCAATAGCAGTAGTGTGGACTCCCTGCACCTAACTGCTGCTGCTATAGTCATAATGTGGGGCTACTGCTGCTGCAGCACCACAGGCTCCCCAGGGAACCACCCTTCTGGCACCCCCTCTAAGTGCCAGGGCTGGTGCTTTGCTGCCCCCCCGCCCCCAGTTACCCTGCTGTTTTTCATTGAAAAAATGACATAAAGGGCGGAAAAAAAATATTAAATAAAATGGTTAACCAATATGAGAAGTAAGCAAAACTTTTTGTCTTGGGCCAAATAAGGTTGACTTTTTATCTCCTCCCCCCACCTGCCCTGGCAAGTACTAATGGGTTGATAGGGATCTGATCCCCAATCCGAGCAATCATGCTTCCTGCCATGAATATGTCACAGATCTATCATAGAGCATGTCAATAAAAACTGTGGGGATGGATATCAGGAGTATAAATGTATTTTGGCACTAATAAGAATGTTGGTAAGATATCCAAATTCTTGTTATATACATTGCAAAAACTATCCTTTGTAGGTGGTATAAGTAGCAAAGCTTAAAATTAAAGCTGCCCAAAGCTTACCAATATAAGAGCTTTGTTCTTATTTTCCCTTTGCTTTGCCATGTTTATACCATTTCAGCTAAATTGTTCTATGACAGGTGTGTGCCTTAGGCTGGAACTTTTGGAAAATGTCAGCTAAAATGGTTGGGCTGCTTCCCAGAATGAATGGTTGGGAAGAAGGAAGGGAATGTATTATTTTTGGCCAGCTAAAAACATTTTTATATCTTTTCCATTAAAAATCTGTACCATGTCATGGTTATGAGAAGGGGCTTGAATTTTAGAGGGGAGAGAGGCAGTGGTCACATCCACATCTACAACATATCTTTTGCCATTCTTCTGAAAATCTGCTTATATTTATCCAAGTTATAGCCTCTGTAAAATCTCAATTCACATCTTTTCACTGGGTACATGCCAGTTTAGCAGGTTAATTCTGTGAAGAGCCCATCTTGTCCCTTGGGAGTAGCTGGGTGTCATTCACCTAAGGCTACATGGGCCAATCAGAACAGTCCCTGGAGTTTTACCTCCCAGCAGCAATGAACCACTCTGGCATTCGACAGTGCAACTAGTAGTAAAAAGATCTGTACTCTACTTTCTGTACTCTCAGGGGAGGCATCCAGATGAGTGCACATGTGCTATTTGCAACACAGCAAACTGCATGAACCACAAGCATTCACCACACAGCTAATTAGCAATGTGGTGGGAGTTTTTTTATGCCAGGATCTCCCGGTGTCAACAAAAAATACACAAGAAAAAAGGAAGGCAACACATGTGGCAGCAGCATGCACCACACAAAAGCAGAGCGTAGCCAGCCAGAGCCATGCTCTGGCTACCAGCCAGGCTCTGTGCACCCAGATCACCACCACTGCAGCCCTGGGAGACCCCTAGAACCTCAGGTAAGTCTTCTGGGGCAAGCCCAGGTGCTGGCCCCAACCTCTCCTACCCTACCCAGGGCAGCTTGCCACATGCCAGAGTGTTCATCCAGGGGCATTCCCTAGCTGTATAAGTGGTAAAATGTGCCTCTGTTATTTGAGATTGGGGAAACACATATTCCTGTTTCTGAGGACAGGCTCAGGGTGTGTACAAACATTTCTTTTTTCACCATTTAAAGCGCTTTATTACCATGACTTAACAGAAGCACATGGCTTTGCAGCACTTTAAAAATGGGTACAGTGCTTTAAATTAAACCTTGTTAAATGAAGTATTAAACTTGAAGCACTATACTTTACAGCACTGCAGCAACCTACAGTGCTTTAAATAACTTCTGTGTGCTGGCTCAATGCTGGCAGCTGGGGAAAGTGAAGCATGTGGGTAAAGTTGATTGACTTGAATGTAAAGGTGTGAGGAACAGGTTGGGGGGCGGAGAGTTTGGACAAGAAGCAAAGGATGCAGGGTTAGAGGACAAGGGCAGGTACTGTGGAAAACATAGCATGTAGCTATATATTTAAAGACGTAATAAGCTTGCAAAGAACATTTTTTTCCAACTGTTTAGTTGATCTAATAAAAGATATCACATTTACCAAAAGAACCTGGTCTGCCTAATAATAATATAGATGCCCAAGAAGATGAATTGCACAGACAATGTTGACTCTGTCATTTCCTAACTTTTGGTTTTACAAACTTAACTGTTTTTAGCATAGCTTATTTTGGATGGAATAGTGTTACAGCTGGTTGAAATTTTCTGATGAAATGTTTTCCTGTCAGAAAATGACATTTTAAAAAAATCAACAATTTTTCAACAGAAGTACTCATTTTGCTGAAATTTAGCTTAAACATGAAAAAGTATGTTGACTTACTATTTCAAAATTGTTTTATTTTATCCATTGTATAAAAAGTGAACGTCAGAATGAAGAAATTTTAATTAATTCAAACACAATGTTTTGACTGACCTGTTTTATTTCTAAAATTTAATTTCATGAGATTTTTTTAAGTTTTAGTCCAATTTGGGAAATAAAAATAAAGAAAAACAGCCAACTGCCTCCCCCTTAAAACAAAACTTTCATAGGGGATATCTACATGAGACATTAAATGTGCAATAGACTAATTCTACTGTGCATTAGTGCATCACAGCAAAAGTCATGCTAATAAGCTAATGCATACTGTTAATCTACTGTGCATTAATGTCTCCAAAAAGGCATGCTCCAGTGCTGCTGTGCCTTTGCACCAGTTACTGCACATTGATTTAGTACCTGGTAATATGGGGCATTTTTACCCATGCAAGCACCTCAGCACCGGGCACTTTGAAAAGCGCCCATTTCTTTGTCACTTACAGTTGTATAAGTGGCAAAATGCATGTCAGCACTGAGAAAATTGTGGCAATGCACTTTTGAACTAAAACACATAGAAGGTGTTTTAGTCCAAAGTGCACCGCTGCCATTTTCAGCATGCTGACATGCATTTCACCACTTACTGCACGTGGTACACCACAGTTCGCATTAGCTTGCGTGTGCAGCAGACTCGTTTAATCAAAGCAGTGGATCTCCAGCACATCACAGGACAAAAAGATATGTGTACGTACTCATGTGGCTATATGAGTACTTCTTGAAGCTGTCAGTGAGGAAAAGCTTAAGAAATACAGCCTGGAGTTAATAATCAGATATGGGGATACTGAGAATCATTGAATTATTGGTTCAGATGAGATATTTATTTACTTTGGAATATTTGTTAATGATGCCAGACTTAGTTTGATGTTAGTGTTACAATATTAAATTAACATTAGGGTGTCTAGCACTTCCATTTTTATATCAAAAACTTTTTTAGTTTATTACTTTTATGTAGGTACTTATGGATCTCCATCACCATTAAGGTACTCCACACACATATGCCTTACATAATTAACACACAATGATTTAGATCTCTGCTAATAACTCTGTCCTATGAACTCATATGTAAGGAATGAATACATCCAGTCACAATACAAATATTTCAAGTTAATCCTGGATCTTAGTCATTCATTCACTTGTATCAGCTTTTGCTATTTAGGGCCTTTGCCTGGCAGATATCTGCCTAAGTGAAGCTTGGATTGAAGCTTCTTTATATTGTATGACCTTTCTCCTTTTTTAATTGCCTTGCACAGAATCAAGCAGCACTCAGATAATCAAATATGAGACTGTTGGCCCACTGATCATTTTAAAAGGGCTAAAACAAATTCATATTAATATTTTTCTTAATATTTTAAGAAAATTTAAATTACAGTGAATTTCTAATGAATGTTATATCATGAACCCCAAAAGGCTTAAGAATTATGCCTATGAATCATCCATATTTTACTTGATTTTTGTTTGTGCCCATGAACTGTTCATAAAAAAATGCTAATTTGATTGCAAACTCTGGATACTTATATAGCTCTTCAAGCTATCTGCACCTATTTTTAAGCTAGTTCCAAGGTAGAATTGCCTTTACTCTTACAGGTCACATTATGTAGGCTGGCACTGTGTTTTTTCTCTGCGCTTGATTTTGTTATATCTCAAGTCAACAGATACTCTTTTAGGTGTTTTTTTACAGAAGGAGCATAGATTTCTATTCAACTGTCTATTCTAGCTAGAAAAACTAATGCCTGTGTGTATGGGAGAAAATGGGGAAGCCATGTTCTTCTAGTCCTAGCCCAAGCTCCTTTTGTAATACCTGTGGGAACTCCCTATTTTATATTTGGTATATAGATCTTTCAATTTTATTATGAAGAATGTGTCTGATTAAGTTACTTTACAGAGCACCCTAAGTCAGCAGAGTTCTTATATGTTAGACAGGAAGTCTGTGAAATTATTTGTGTACTCAAAGTTAATCACACCCTTGAAGTCTTTGTTAAATTGGGGCCTGTATCTTGTTATTCCTGGAGAAACAGTGTAAGGAGTATAAGGAATATACTATTGTGTCCTGGTATTTCTGGAGTTATTGCTTGGGGTCACTTTATTATTTCATATAAGCGTAATCTCTTGTCAGCTTTTTATACTCAGATTCTAGACGTACCTGGGGATGTGAACAAAGAGAAGTAGTAGAAGTGGAGCTGTCATAGTTACAGATTGGGGGGAAAAAATCAACACACAGCATCATCAAAGACAGTGGTAGAACACAGAAGAATGAAAGCCAAATCAGTTTCTCAAAACAAGTCATCTCCCACTGAAGCATTTCCTTCAGCAATACTCAAATAGCTTAGTCATATTCCTTGTAGTACTAATGCTTGTACCTTTCATGCACTACTTAGGCAATTGTCATAAGCACTTTATGCTATTCAAAGCATGGCCAACCACCCACCAGTAATACCAACACTGGGTGCATCTACACATGTGCTTTACTGTGGAGTAGACTAATTAGCTCCACAGTAAAGCATCATGGTCTACATGTACACCAGTTTTAGGGTGCGGTAAACCAATTAATGCTGAACTAAGATAGTACTGTCAGGGGCAGTAATATTGTATGCTGAAGTACTTTACTGCACTGAAATGCACATGTAGATGGTGACTGGGGACATAAATTGTGCCTCATCAGCCCAGCCAGCTGGAGACCTGCTCCATCCCAGCTCAAATTGCTGCTGCCCCAGGCACACATGTAGACACTGCTCCCCGGAGCACTTTACTGCAGCGTGAACTGCACCAGGATTTGTTGTGTTGCATTAATTTCACATATAGATGCACCCACTGACTCCAATAATTGAGTATATGAAGCAGTTATTATGGATAGGCCAGATTTTCCTACATGATACCTACTCTATCCTCTATTTAGATGATACAGTAAACCAAGATCTTAGGCTCCAGCAAGTGTAACTGCATCTGTTAGAACTGATAAACAAAATTTTGGATTTGAAATCCCAACTCATTTTTTCCCCCACAAAATTACATTAATTATTTTTTGGTCAATTCTATTGGTACATTGGTATACTATTTTCTTGTTTTTATAACAGAGGAGGGTCTACTTTATCCTAATGAACTGTTCTGGTACAAATGCCCCTGCTAACTAAACCAGCTAAATTGCTATTACGGTTGTTGTTCTTTGTTTGCTTTTTGGCATCCTCCCATGACTGTTCTGAGTAGAATTGTTCTTTGTTTGCTTTCTGGTATCCTATGATCACTGCACTGAGACAACAGCACAGGAGAGAAGTATCAGGGGATAACTAGGACAGGGTGGTCAAGACTTGATACTAGAGAGCCATGAGACATTGGAGTCAAGAGCAGGCAGGTCAAGAAGCAAGAGTCCAAACTAGGGCCATGAGTTAGGGAATCAGGAGAAGCAAGTCAAGATGCTGAGGTCTGTATGGGACTGAGACATGGTCTGTCACTGCTAGAGCCATAGGCTGTGATCATGAGCACAAAGCAGGGTTCCAAACCAAAGTCATTAGCCAGTGGTCTGGTGCATGTGGCTGTAGCTTCTGGGATGTGGGTGGTTGCTGAACTGAAGCCATGAGTCAGGAGTCAATGGACAGGAAAGAAGAGTCCGGGCTGAAGCCAGAAGCCAGGAAGCCAGCAGTCAGGGGCTAGGAACAAGGAAGTAGGAGCTAGTGACTCTGTTAATATGCTTTTGCTTCTGCTCATGCTACATTGCACTTCTGCTCTAGCATGATGCCAGAATGACTGCTTCCATCTTGTCCTAGGAATTCCCTGGCTGAACTTATCTTACTTATATTAGAGTTATATTATGTGTAAACTAGATATATGCAAGAGCGGAGGACTGGAAGATGGGATAACCACAGAAAAAAGTTTGAGAAACCCATTCAAGAGGATATATAGATAACACCAAGGAATTCATTATCACAAGAATATTTTGAAATCCAGAATCCTACTATTTTAATACCATTGTTGCCCATAAGCAATGTGTTGATATAAAATATGCTTTTTAGTGTGCTTTGGTTTTTATACATGTCATAAAATACTGTCCAAACGTCCCCAATCACAGTTAAGTTTTGGGGAAGGGCAGATTTGACAGACATTGCATTTTTCTTATCCAGGAGATGCACATTTATTGGTTGACTTTGTTGCTGCTCCTTCAAGTCTTGAAACAATTTGCAAATGCACATTTCATCATGCTACTCTATTGAATTCAAATATTTGAATACTGAATAGCTAAGATGATGGAAAGTAATTCCATTAAGATCCCTGATAAGAAGAAATGTTTCAGTGAGATGGTTTTGAACCTGAAAGCCACATTCCAAGTTGACGAGCTTTACCTCACAAAACTGTCACATATTTGCCGGAATTTGGTATATGGTACACATAAAGATAGCTATTCCCTATTCATCCAGATAGCATCTGATCTACCTAGATGAAGTAGAATGGTGAATTTTGTGCATTCAGGAACGTTTATGGATTAATTATGTGCTTGTGATGAGAACAACAGGTAGCATAGTGCACATTTTACATATATACATAAATAGAGGAAAACAACTTATTGGCCTTTAAAAATTTTTCTATAGGCTTCTCTACAGCTAAGTGAATAATTTGTAAAGAATCATTTATTTCATTTCACAATTTTTTAGCTCATGAATTGTCTATGAACAAACTATGAAACCCTTATATTTATTAATTAGTCAAAATTATTCACAAATTGCTTTAGTGAATAATTGGTTGAACTCCCCATTGTGAATACTAACTATTCAAAATTTGGTTGGCATGTTTTTGTAGCTGTTATGCTCCAGGAAATATATGAGAAGGCAGGGACTTTTTGGTGATATCCTTTATTGGAAAGTGGTATATTTAGGGGAGATGTTAGATAACCCTTTAGGCACAAGATGCCCCCTCGGCAGAATTTGTATAGTATTTACTCGTTCCATAAACAACATAATATTGGTAAGTATGACATAGCTATGCATTTTGTACAGTATATTCCAATATTAAAAAAAGAATGCAATGCAAAAATCTGAAATTCACATGAGCTATACAATTTGATATTCACGTTCAACAAACATTCAGGTATTTTAGTTTGTTGTTTCATTTTTTTCCATCAAATATTTCTGCCGGTGAAGGGGGCCAATCCATCTCCATCATAGGAATAAAAAGACTGCCTTAACTTTAGGGTGAGATGGACCAGACACTAAAACACTTACACAAAATGAACACTGATCTGAATACAGTTAAATCAAATTCATTAAAAAATAAGAAAAAAAGAAATAATTCATTTTTGCAGAATTCTCTTATATCTTGGCCTCTGTGATATGCCAATAGTCTATGCACTAATGGCAATATCTTAGTGATGATTTATTTTTCCTACTTAAAATCTTCTTTTTTTAGTTGATGTGTTTACATTTTAAAGAGCTTTATTACTGTTTATAGAAAAACATCAATTTCTCAGCCAGCATTTAAGAATTCAAAACACACACCCACCAAACACATACACACAGAAACACACACACATGCTTATGGAGTAAACAGAAAATAAAAGTAGTTATGGATTCTACAAGTTCACCTGCATAGACTGTTTATACATTTCCAAGCTTGTCGGTAATCCTGATAATTAGCCTCCTGGTATTGGTTCTGCTGAAGTGCCTGGAGTGCGTTAGAAATGTCAAAATGACTCATGATAGAAAACAGCATAAAAGACCTACAATGGAAACAAAAAAAATGTTAAAAAGCAACAGCTTTTCTCACCTCTTTTCTTGATTACTTCAAAAGAGAAATTAAACCAGAACAAAAATACAGATTAAGAAATGAAGAAGAAAAGCAGGGAGGAAGAGAAATAAAATCTTAATGGCAAATGAATTGAGAGAGACAATAAATTCGGTTAATCTAAAAAAAAGAAGAAGAAGAAGAAGAAAAAGGAAAACCATCTCAGGTGAAAACAAACAAAATATTAAGACACTAAATGTTTATAATGTCTCTACTGGTTACATTTATTCAGTCAGAATTTTAAAAATTCTGCTAGCATGTTTGTTGGGAATAAAAAAGCCTGTAGGTCAAGTCTTTCTGAGAGAATGCCAAATGTCTTTGTGTCCAGTTATTTATGGTTTCAGATAATTGTACAGAAAATATCAAATTTGCATAGTGTGATTATTGCTGATTATTTATCTAGCAGTCAAAATGTTTCAGTGGTTCCTAGGATGACAGATTGACAAGTACTTAAAACTCATTCATTTTATGAAATTTGCATGTAATTAGGCAATAATGAAGGGGATGTTTGTGGACAGCGGATTATACTACAATATGCTGGAAGCGATTCAAATGCTTGACAAAGTGTTAACATTATCTTCAGTTTCAAATAAGTCTTGAATGTTTGGCTCAAAAAATCACTGGAAAAATTAAATGGGTTATGGAGACTTACTAAATGTATCAGTAGAATAAAACACTTTTTCCCCTCCCCACCCCACTCCACCATCTCTTTGCCATTTGTTTATGCATTGCTGATGAATTTGCACTTTAGATATTTAACTCATATCACTTTCAGTGCAGCTCATCTGCAATAGTTTGCCCGCCACTGCTCTGGTCATTATCATGGTGGAATCCCATAAAAATAGCCATCTTTGGTTTCTTGGCATTAGTGTAGGTGTAGGAGCTGAGTATTAAAGCATATGGTTTGGGATTCATACAAAAAATGTTGTTTGCAAGAGTTGTCTTATGATGCAGTATAGAGTTTGTTCCCTATCCACATGCTTGAGCACAGCCAACATCTTTTACACTGAAGTTATGGTAACACTTAAATTAAGGTAACTTTGAAAGAAAGAAAGAACAAAGATCACTTGCCCACACCCAGACTTGAACTGCCAGTCTTTTTATTCCCAGATCATGACTCAGGCCCTTCAACCACAAAAGAGGCATGTTTTCAGATGGAGGCCACCAGACAGACTTTGAGCAGGAGGCATTAAAAGAAAAAAAAGAGAGAAAGAAAGAGATTGGTGCTAATGTTTTAAGAGTTATATTTATGTGCAATGTTGTTTCTTCAGAGGTATAGCAATCAGGTCCAGTACCCTGAGCAGCAGCAGTGCCCTGGCAGGGATGGTGGCAGGGGTCAGGCCAGATGGGATGTCTGGGCTGGCAGTGGCTACCATTCATGTCCCCCCTCCAAGTTCACACCCAGGGCTGTTGTCCTAGTTACTAACCACTTGTTACACTACCCTATGTTTTTTATCATTTTAATATGTTTTTTACAGATGTAGAACTAACTTTGTTGGGGGTTCCTCACAAGAACAGCCTGTGTTCCTACAACCAATTGCAAGATGGGTGTCTATGTTTTTAATACACATAAAGAAAATTATGTAATGTAGACATACTTGCCTTCAGTAGAGCATATTTTATACTTTATTATTTTTATAACTACTACTACTATTTTTAAAATATGGCAAAGGAATTGGACAAAGTCTTGGAGGAAATTTGCATCAGTAGCTATTGAGCATGGAAGTCAGAGATACAACCTCTGAATCTGAGCTTCCTTAGACCTTAAATACTGGAGGCTGCAAGTCAGAGAGGTCCAGTAGAAAACAAAAACCTGGTCATGCCCACTTCACTCTTCTTTTCAGCGTTGAAGCTCTGCCACTGTGTTCTGCAGGATACTGGGCAACATTGGTGATGCATAGGGGATGCACACAGGTGCACGTGCACCCCCTGAGATTAGCAGTGCACCCCATGAAAGAAGTGCTTCCGATGCTGCTGGTGGCACCTGCAGGCAGTTGCCACTTGCCACCCCACCCCACCCGGACGCCAACACCGCTGCAGCCACCTGTGGGAGCTCCCCACTCACTGCCACCATGTCCCCACTGCTGACACCACTGCCATCGCCTACAGGTGATTGCCGTGCCCTGCCAGCCTCGGGAGGCATGCGTCGTTCATGCTGGGCAAGATAGACCTAGGGTTTGACCCAGCAGTCACATCTACATGAGACATTTGCCTACTTAGCTCTGCAGTAAAGTCTCAGCATTTACATGCATGGCTCTACATACAGCGCAGTAAACTAATAAACACCACTGTAGGTTTGTACTTGTAAACACAAGTATTAACCTATGGTGGCATTATTTAATGCACTTCAGTGCATGTGTAGACGCTGACAGGGATGGCTGAGACATGAGGGTGCTTCAGTGCTGGGGCTGCCTCCCAGCCAGCCCCTTTGCAGCATGTTGAGCTGGGTCAAAGTAGCCCCAGGCTAGCAGGCTGATCTCCACAGACCCCCTGCCAGCCAGGGCTGCTCCAACCCAGCTCAGTGTGCTGCGGTCCCAGTTGTACATATAAACATGGGGCCCAGAAGCAATAAATGCTAGTGTGAACTGCACTGGAGTTTATTCAGTTGCATTTCTTATGTAAAGTAAATGGTAATTCTTTTGTTCTTATGTACTTACATGAGTTGCACATGTTAAACTAAACAGATCCCTTACAAAATACATGAGAGGAACTACGTATCTAAAAATGGTATCCACAAAAGTCAGCAAGCTGAATAGGGAGCCTCCTAAACTATTCAGTTGTAAAGACAGAGTAGGCTATGTCTGCAAAGGAGAAGGCTATGTCTTAAAAACTTCATTCCTGCCCCTCCTTCCCTACCTCAAGACTGAAGGGCCTAATTCTTGAATGCAGAGATTGGCCTACCTCCAATGAAAATTCACAACCCTGAAACATCTCATGGAATTAGGTGTATATGTCAACTCACCTTTTATCCAACAGCACTGAAACTAAAACACTCATGGCCATTTGGGCTCAATTCCATGCCTCTGCATGTGGGAATTTAAACTCTCCTCCTATGAGACTGCCCTAGCAACCAGAATATATAAGGTAATCTTTGGTGGGTCTCTCACTTCCTCCTGTTTAAGTTGTTCTACTTGGCTTAAGAAAGAGAAATTGAGAGACAGCATGGGTCTATAGTTTAGTTCTTTTGGGCAGTCCCTAAAAGCTGGGAGCACAGCAGCCCCTGAAAGACTTGGAACAGGGACTGAAATATTTAAACATTCTTTGGAGCGGAGACTGGAGCCCAGATGTTCCCCCTTCCAGGTGACTAGGGCTGTGCAAAATGGGCCCTATTCAATTCAGATTTGGATTCAGCCCAAATCAGGGATAGTGATTTGATCTGTTGATTTGGATCACTGTTCCTGATTCGATTCGGCCAAATCCAAATCTGAAGCTTCAATGCAGATTCAGCAAATCAGTGATTTGGACATGGGCACAGCTTTAAAAGTTTTTTTCTACATACCTTGAGGCAGCAGGCATGTGATCACTGTGGTGCTGGGTGGATGGACCATCCCACAGGAGCACAGGGGGCTCTCCAGCGTGCTCTGCAGTGAACCCAGAAGTGGACTGAAACTACTTCCGGCCCACTTCTGGGTCTGCCAGGGAGTGCACTGAGGGGCCCCCCTGCACCCCTCCAGCTTGGCAATTGGCTGTGAGGGGACCCCAGGTGCCCCCCCAGACCCAGGAGGCACCCGTTGTCAAGCTGGGGAGGTGTGGGGGGCCCCCTATGCACTCCCCATTGGACCAAGAAGTGAACCAAAAGTGCTTCTGGTCCACTTCCAGTTCTGCTTGCAATCACACTGGGGAGCCCTCCATACTTCTGTGGGATGCTGAATCTGCCCCAGCACCACAGCGTTCAGAGCCCCTGCTACCTAGAGTTATGTAGAAAAAACATTTAAAGCTGTCTATGTCCGGATCACCGAATCTGTCCAAATCTTTCCAAATCGATTCAGAGGGTTCTGAATTAATTTGGAGAGATTAAAGGGTCCTCTGATTCAATTTGGATTTGGAGATTTGGCCACCGAATTGGGCCATATCTCAGCCAAATTGAATCAGGGACTGAAGCTTTGTGCAGACCTAGTGACTGTCCTAATCACAAGGCTATAGTGTCATTCTCATTTTGTGGCCTGATGAATGATTATTCCATGCAAAAATGAACAACTTCAGCAGGGAAGACTGAAGAAAATCTACTTTGGAATACATTATACCCTGGTAACAAGAACACTGCCCCGGAAGTACAAATTTGAATCCCTTCATCCCCTTCAATCTACCAGGTGCTGGGTGAGTGCCTTAACTAGGGACTAGCTGGAATAAAGATGGGGCTGAGTCACAACCACTCTGACTCTGACCGACTTTTATACAGGATGCATTCCAATAAATAGGCTTTGAGAATACCTAATAGAATGGGCATTGCAGGCAGGAAAGGCAAAGGAATACCTAATTTTTTAATTCCAACAGGATTTAGGCATGAGGTAGGCAGTCAGTACTCACCGCTGTGAAGATAAGGGTGCTTCTGAGCATGCCCAGAAACAGACCTTTATATGCCTTGGGAACTTTCTGGTGAAAACACAGCCACCTTTAGACTCCACATGTCTCTAATATTTGGTGGTATGTTTTGAGAATACAATTGTTGTACTTAGGTGCTTAAGTCTCACCTGAAGTCCCTTGTGGATTTAATGCTTTGTACCTAGCACTGTTATGGAATGGACTAACCCACTGAAATTCTGCATAATTTCTATAAGACTTTTCCTTTCCCCAGTAAAGACTGCATATCATGTAACTCTCCCTCATTTAACGAACACAATCTTGCAATCTGAGGCAGCACACTTGTTTGGGTGAAAGATGTCTCCAAGGTTATCTGGTGCTATCCCATGGCAGGTATGATCACATGCTGGTGATCCTTAAAGAGCATTTGGGCTTCTTACAGATATGACCCCCCCCCCCGCCCTCCAAATACCCAACATATTCCTTTCAGCTTCGTACACCCTCACACCTTTGTGCATACCCAAAAGAGGCATTGCATTAGTTTGACCCAGCTTGTTCAACAGCTGTATAGATCACACACTTCAGTGGGCTTTTTGTCACTTTTATCTAATAGCTGATTGAATCAGTTTGGTTTAGTTAAGGGTTTAGTTAAGATCCATGTCTTGTTAAATTTCTATCTGGGCTATTATGACTCCTGGATGCCCATCTATTCAGGTCACCCATGGTTCATGACATAGATATATAATAGACACTAAAGCCAGCCTGGACTAGTATAGTGCCTGCATTAGAGTAGGATTAAAGATAACCTTAGTTTATATACATACAGATCACCTTCTTTATGAGCTCAGCAATTCTGAATTTCCTTCTCTCCCTTGTTTGTGTCAAGGTATACGCCATGGTTTGATTCCAGTCAAGCACGCTATTTCCAGCAAATATATTTCACCCTTCTTGCCAAAACAAATGGCTTAAATAAATGGCTTATAAACATGAAAAATATCTCTGTGTACACCAATTAATATATACTGAAATAGACTTTTCTTTCAAAATTTCTAATACCATTTTTCAGAAAAGATTTCATACTAAGGAGGCAAGAGGGAGGGAGGGGGGAAGAACATTTAGACCCCTGATGGGCCTTTCTCAATGAGTTATCTGCATAGTATTCTCAACAGCTTTATATAACCTGAATTAATTACTAAATCTATCCCCTTCATTATCTAATTAACTCATTCCACCGATTTTTTTTCTGTCCTTAAAAAGCTGTTCAGTTACTAACATTTCAGCATCTGCTTCTGTATTTTGAAAGAAGAGATGATGAGCTGGTAACTCTTTTAACTCATTCAGACATGTAGAATTCCTGAATCCTTGCAATCTTTCTATGATTCAGAAAGTTACCCATGTGGTAACTTTCTGATTAAAAGATTCTCCATTGTCATGTAAACAGGGAACCTTGTTTTCTCTGACAAAAAAAAAAAAATCCCCATTTTTTGGATGTAAAAAAGTAACCCAAAATCCAAATTTTTCCATAATTAAAATGAAATGTCAGTAATATATAGATATATATATATATATAGTAGTGTTTCATTTTAATTGTGGAAATATCATGGAAAAATGGGTTTGGCTGGGGCTGGGGCTGGGGCTGGGGCTGGGGCTAGCCTAACAATGATTTGAGGAGTTTTCGGTATCTTGCAAATTCCAGACATGCCTGTGAGAATCTTCCCTCCAATTGGCTGCCTCCCCCACTTGCCTGCTTCCTGGAGAAGAGCAGCCAATGAGGGCTTCTTCGTGGTGGGAGAATTGGCAACAGTAATTGCTGCACATATGCAATGGAGAGGTACGGGGGAGTCAAAAAATCAAGAAAGAGGCCCAAATTTAGAATACAAACTTTTGGCCCAAAAATCATGAGGGTTTTTTCATCTCTTGGCTTCTGAAATTTTGGGGTTGGCAATATTGCTGTCAAGACCTCTCAGTAGTATGAGTTCTAACATCCATCCTGAAGTTAGGGGTATGAACAGGACATAGGCAGTTGGGTAGGCAGTTGGGTTTGACACCAGAGAGTCATGAGCAGGTATCCTGGTTTTCTCTGTTTAATAATCACAAATTCTCTAATTAGAAATCTCCAAATCCACATTTTCCATGAGTAAAATTAAACACCACTATATATATGTGTGTGTGTGTGTGTGTGTGTGTGTGTTGAACACAATATTTTATTGATATCAATCATTTTTTTAAGCAATTTGGAAGCCTACCAGTGCCTCAATCACTATAATGAAATATGTTGTAAATACCTATACATTTTGGCATTTGATTTAGGGTTTTTTATCATGGAAAATAAGAGCTCTCCCTGACCCCTTTGCTTACCAGCACATGGGTCCAGCTGCAGTTGTCGCCCCTCACTGCTTTGTGGCCCTGATATGCCAGTGCCCTGCCCATGCCATTGCCTCTCACTCCTGACCCAGTGCCCCCCAGTCCTGCTGGTTTCCCTCACTCCCCACCCACAGCCCTCTAGGCCCTGGTGGAGTAGTCAGCTGTAGCTGTAAGGAACCGGGGCATAGACAATTACCTGAGTTGGCTTCTGTGAAATACATATCTAGACTGGAATCAGGAGCAAGAAGCTGCAGGTTAGGGACCAGGATTTAGGAGGTAGCCTTGGATTTAAGCTGGCTGGACCTTGGAGCCAAAGGCCAGGAGCCAGGAGTCAAGAGCCAGACTAGGAACCCAGGACAGAGATTCAGGCAAGATTGAGGAGCAAGAAGCCAGGAGTCAGACAAAGAGACATCTGTCCTGTTGAATAGCCTGAGAAATACTGAAAAATCAGCTGCCAGACACGCACAGCAGTGCAGGTAACTAATGCCTGGCTGGTGGTAGTTAGGCCGCTGACAGCAAGACTCACTCCAGTAATCACAGGCAGCTGGGGACTAAAGCCTGGCTGCTGACCGGACTCTTGACATTGCTGGCCTAGATTATTCTGGGGTCCCATTCCAATTCTTCCTTCACTGCACTTCTGATTGTAAAACAGAATTTCATAAAGCACCAGGCGGTTGAACATGGGAACAAGAATCTGTCCCATTATCTTGAATACAAACAAAGATGGATTGAGATGTAACATAGAAACAAAAGGCCCATTTTTTATCTTTTATAAATGTAAATCAGGTGGTAAATGCATGGCCCACAAAGCCCTGCTGCCCCTGAGTCTGATGAGACCCACATGGGGCATGAGCAGGGCCCAGGGCTGGTTCTCAGGCCAGATCCAGCTCAGGGACACCCACACCTTTCCCCTCCCCCAGTATACCTGATCTGGCAGCTACTCCAGCTGGCCTAGGACCTGCACTGCATGCGGCGTGGATCCTGGAGTGGCCAGAACAGGCACTGCATGTCACATAGTCTTGCAGCAGCAATAGCTGTGCTCCATACCAGGGGCTAGATGTGTTTGACACCCCCACCATAAAAGATGCCAAATGCCACAGACAGCCTTATTGACTTCAATGGAAGGTGCTATTCCATATGAGTAAGGATGCATCTACGCGTGCATTTAAGCACAACTAAATTTACTGTGCATTAAGCTAATGCCCAGTAAGTGATTTTTGGAAGGTGACTCCATATGCAGGGACTTGTTACTAAATCTAGTGCCAAATCCCTCCAGCCCTGCCTTATACCTCTGTGGCCAATGGGTGGCAGGGGGGGAGGGGGGGACACTCCAGCCTCCGGCCACACGGTTGCCAGCACTTGGCAGCCATGTTGAAGCCAGAGCCAGCTGCCAGCACTTGGCAGCCATCTTGGAAACACAGTCCTACCCGCTAATCTCTGGGCAGCCCCTTTCCTGCCCAGTAGCCAGGTGCCCAGCACAGGGGCAGTATGCGACAGCTCCCTCCTTGCCCATCCTGACTCCCTGCACCATGACTGCCCCTGCTAGTGATAACCA
>NW_005842461.1:837425-872098 GCF_000455745.1 Alligator sinensis
GGCCATGGTACTGGCCCTGCTGGCCCCAACAGGCCCCCTCCCCCAGGCCCCAGAAAAGATGAACATCTGCCAGTGGGAGGCAGGGCACCAGGTGCGGGAAGCCCTGGTTGGTCCCTTCTTCCTGCACTCCCCACTCCACCCTTCCTGTCCTGCCACTCACATACCTCCTACCCCCTGCCTACCTCCAGCACCACTCTCAGGATATGCACATAGTTGAAACAAAAAAACCTTTTTCCCCTAACACTCACCCCTATCCCTCTCCCCTCGACAGGCAGAGCCCCCACCAGCAATAAAAAAACCTGCTTACAATCTGAAAACTAGTTACAATCAGAAATCTATTTAGAACATCTCTGCTTTTTGAGCCAAGAGTGAGGGCTCGGGGAGAACCCCAGCCTCGGGATGTTCCCATGAGGTCCAGGGGCCATGGCAACCCCAGCAGGTGAAAAAACAATTAAAGCATCATATCTTCAGATGTGGATTCAGCCAATTCGAATCAGAGACAATGACCCAAATCAATTAATCAAATCACTGTCCCCGATTTGGGCTGAATCCAAATCTGAATCAAATATGGCCTGTTTCATACACCCCTAAAAATGATGCCAGTGTGAGCATAAGAACTCTAATAGCAACAGCGTTTTGTAACAGCTGGAAACTTTGCCAGAATTTGTCAGGGAGGCACAATAACCTTCAGTTTACAAGAGTATGGATAAGACTGGCCATAGTCTCAGTGTGTTCTAAGGGCAGTGGGACAATACCCTGCCCATAGAAGGATGTGATGTTTGAAGAACGGAACAGGGCTGAGTGTTCCTTTCAAATCTAAAACAGCATTTGAACATTTGGTCTCTGGTACTGTGACTAGTGTAGAAAGGAAAAAGGACTGTGAGGCAGGAGTGCTACAATTACAACAGTATGTTCTGAGTCCTGGAGTTGCTGAGTTCTGGGGAATTATAAGGCATCCACTTTTGGGCATTGACCAGACAAGATGACAGTATCAAGAAAACCCCCACTGATCACAGGGGCAGAACAAGAGAAAACTGCTGTAACAACTCAGAGAAAAGACTTGACAGCTCAATGAAGCCCTCTGCTCAGTGTTCAGTGGCAGTCAAGAAAGTAAGCAAAATGTTAAGATTAAAAAATAACTCAGAGTTTTAGAAAGGACAGAAAGCTTCATGCTCCACAGCATAAGCTACTTCATAACTAATGGGGGTAAAGAAGATGCTTTCCTCCTGGGCACATTTTAACTGCCTGTGCAAGATATTTTTGTACCTTCTTCTGAAGCAGCTGGTACTGCACAATGTCGAAAAATAATGTAAGGACTAGATGAATGCTGGTCTCATCCAGTATGCAATTTCTCTGTTGCTGTGAATTGTCCAAAATCACAGAGGAAGTCTGTGGCAAGATCAGGAATTAGATACATATCTCCACAGCCCCTGTTCAGTGCTTTAACCGCAAGACTATGCTTCATCTCCAATTTCCTCTTTCCATTTCAGCTGGAAATATCAAAAGAATCTAATTTCTCCTAAATTGCAGTGTTCCAGTGCTGACCAAAAACAAGAAGCGAGCAGCAGGTGAACAAAAATCGAGCTGACATTTTCAAACTTCAGACAAGTTTTGTATGATTCAAGGCCTGAGTTTTCTGTTTTGCTCAAATGGGTTCACTAAGCTTTAGTGATAATCTAGTCTGTATTGCAACAAGATTGTAGCCAAAAAATGAGCTGGATTTTGAATTACACAGGACCCACAATGAAGACAAAAAAATACTTTCTGTGGCTGTATACTCAGAAGAGGAGGACTGAGGGAGGGAAGGATGGTGTGGTGGATAAAACTTAAAAGCATTTAGCCTGGTGCTTAACAGCACTTTAAGAAAAAATAAAGCAAATAAAACTGAGGTATGTATAAATGGGGGTATTGAACCTAAGTCAGAGGAAATATTCTAGTGCTATGTAAGAAGCTAGTGAGGCCACATTTGGCCTCACTATGCGCTTCTCACGCCATCCTTTATTAAAGGGATATTATCCAAATAGATCAAGTGTGGTGGAGGGCAGTAGAGGATGGTGGGTATATGAATATCTCCAAAAGGTTAAGAACTGACATCTGTGTTACTGAGAAGGGAAGGGACTTCACTCAAATTCCACGCATGCTACTTTAAAGAAAATTAAGAAGATAGATGTTCTAATGGTGAGTGAGCCAGTCTTAAATAAATTAACAAAAACTGAATGAGTAAACTAAGCATAAGATGAAAATGAAGCTAAGAGAATTCTGAAAGAATTTAAAGAGAATTTCCTTTACAAGGGCCAAATTCTGAAATTCTTACTCTTTTTTTTTATTGGCTGTTTACTCAGGCTCCTGCTGACTTCAGTTTGAGTAAGGACCAAATGAAAACTGAAGGTCCAATAAGATCCATGCCCAGAATGGACCATTTCTGTATGGAGATTTTCTCTTCTTCATGTAGAGAAAAAGGTTTTCCACATCTATTGCTCCATTCTCCCTAATCTTGGGATGTAATCGACTCATTTCCTTCAGAAGTCATCATCTCTTCCTCAGTCCCTCAGCATTCAGTAGAAATTCATCTGCTGCACCATTCCTTTAGTATGCTTGCCCCTCTTTCTCCTTATTCTCCATTTTGGGGTCCTATTCTATGTTGTCCATGTGCAGGGAATATGTACATGGTGAAAAAGGAAAGGCAAAGCTTATTTTATCCTCTTTCCTTACATCTGCATTTGTGTATTAGATCCAAACATAATCTGGCCTTGTGTAACACCCCCCACCCTGGAAATTGTAACACACCTGGGATCATATTCTATTTCACCTACAAGGCATGTAAGTGGACTTGGGTGCCTAAGTGCCATTCTTTTCCACCAGACTGAGTCCCTGAAAAACTCTTAATGCAAAAGGTGGGTGAGTCCTTCTCTTCCTTGCTCCTTTTTGTGACTGTCTTAAGGATAGGATGACAGTGTGTTTGAAAAGTAGATGCATTAATGGATTTTCAGGAATTTGAGCAGGGAGGAATAGAATCATGCTTATGCCCCTAAATCTACTTAGATACCCAATAGGTGGAATAAAATCTGTCACTATGACCTCAGAATCTGGAAAAAAAACGTGTAGTGCTCCCGGTGCACTAAAAAGTTACTGACTCAATTTTACCACGCCACATTGTAGTGTCTAACTTGTAGCATGCTGAATGAAGGGAGATGAGAATACTAGTCCATTGCTCTGCCATTAGTTTCTTAATCATTTATCTGTAGCCAGAGTTGAAACTCAGTCCATTCACCTTTAGAAAACCAAAGAAATTGTTCTTAACCCTTTTACAGTGGTTAAAGTATCTTTTAAACTATGTTAATTGAAAAAAAGATGTCCATGTGCCGGCTACTAAAGTGTTGTTTTTTTAACACAAGAAGCTACTTCAGACTTCTAGTCAGACCTATATTGATCTCTTTTCCTATGAACCAAATGCTTTATTCATCTCTTCCAAGTAATTTTTTCTAGCCATTTGTCATTTACATAACACTGAGTAACCAGTCTTGGGAATGTCCTAAACTACAGAAAGCCTCTATAATAATTTTTGACACAGGGGACTTCACGGAGAAATCCTTATATTCATCAGCTGCAGATTCATTGCACTTTCTGTTTAGCTAACCATTTCCTAGTGGAACAGTGATATTTTATTTGGCTTGCAATAGCTCCTAGCACAGGAGAACAGTTGTATTCTTGAAACTGGCTATCGGAAAGAATTTCCTTGCTTATTTTTCGTGCGTGTGTGCATGCGCGTGTGTGTGTATGTGTGTGTGTGTGTTTTAATTTACAATACTAAGTGTAATATTTTACTAATTCATATGTTAAAAAACTTATTTGCATGAAAAATCTGCTTGCAAAATGCAATATTGTTACCATTTCTGTGCCTACTTAAGCAAATTTGTTTAAAATAATATCCTTTTCCTTCCTGTTATTTGTGAAGGGATACAGTTCTAATCAGATATGCTATTTTATTAACGGTGGTACAATTCCTGCACTGTTATTGCATCTTCTTATATTCTTCAAAAAGATTTGACATGGACAATTTTCCATATTAAAAATGTAGTTTGTCATATATCACTTCTTTCCTGTCCTATATTAAGAATTTCAATAAAGCAAGAACTAGATGTTAGTTATAAGCAGTATAAACTGCTCTACCAATTTTGGCATTTGCAGTTTTATTTTTCCACCTTTCCTGGAAGCATGGAGTATCTTCTCAGTCCTCCCTATTCCTATTTATCAATCCACTTTACAGGGTTCCTCTGGGGGAAAAAAAAAGAAATAAGGAAAATGACTGAAAGCAAAACTCCAAAGAAGAAACAGCTAATATATATATATTTGTGTAATACTTCATATATATCTCTGTCTCTATATAGATAGATCTATGAAGTATGTATATGAATATAGAGATAGATATAGATATATGAAATACACACACATGCATATATATGTATATAGCCATGTGTTTTACTATGGGACATTATTTGACTTTGGAACCCACTACTGACATTGCATGTTGCACCTTCAGAAGATTACAAAGGATTTTTTGTTCCTCTCTGGAATTAGGACATCTCTGGTCCTTCAAGTCTGAACCTCAGCAGATCTACCCTTCTGTAGAATGAGGTGCCAGCATGGATGTCATTCATGTTCTGATATCATCAAACAGGGTCTGTTAAGCCTTAGCTGTCTCTAGCTCTTCGGGGACCACAACATTCACTCACATTTTCGTCTCTTCTTTTCCTTCACTTAACTGTAAGTTCTTGGGGGCCCTTTTTTCCCCCTTTTCTAGCCATCTCTTCCTTGCATACCAAAACACGAAGCCTTGAGGAACTTGGCTATTTTTCACTTTATCAAGATTATTCTGCTAGATCTTTTCACTAAGGCTAGGGACAGAAGTTGCACATAAACTGGTTTAATTAATCAGAGACTGGTTTACACCTGTAACAGAATAGAAGCTCAGTGCACATAAACCAATTTCAAAATGGCTGAAACTGGTTTAAGATAAACCTGGTTAAATGTAGTATCAGACTTAACTTATTTGGGTCAAACTGGTTTATGAAACTTCTGTCCCAGACTCCTTCTAGTTCAAGTTAAATCAGAGTCCCCCAGCATCGCAGTATGCTTTCCAGGCCTGAGCTGGGCTGTCTGCTCCAGAGAGCAGGGCTGGCACAGTAAGGGCTGGCAAACAAGGTGATGCAGGGGGCAAGCCCTGCTAGGGATGCAGCCCAGTCCATGGGAGGGGTAGGGGAATTGCCCCCCCCGCAGACCCTGGCTGGGGTCTGGAGCCAGGGAGGGGGGTTAAACACCCCTCCCCCTGCTCAAACTTACTGCTAGCTGCAATTGTGGACTACAAATCCCAGAGGTACCTGAAAGCAAGAAGAGGAAATAATGAGCAAATCCAACAGAGTTCTGCTGCTGTAATTCTGGACTGCAAATCCCAGAGATCTCAGGGGCATCAGGAAGAGGAAGTGAGCATACAGCCAGAGAGCCATGCTCTTGCACCCCCTTGCTTCTGACCTAAGCCACTGAAGGCATGTGTCTGCATTTCCTGATTCAAAGGTAAATGTCTATTCACTTCTATTTTAATTTAATCTGTGCATTTTAGACTAACCTGCAGACTTAATTGATTTGGCCTTAGGCTTTTTGACCATCTGTGTCTAGCCAATGTGTAAGTGTGTGTGCCGTGAAATGGTTGATCAACTTGTCCTTCTTTAGAGCAATAAATAATGCTAGAAGAATCCCAGTCCCCTCATTGCTTAGAAGTTAGTTTCACTGTATTTTTTTTCTTAAATATGATATATAAGGATTCTAACAATCCTCCCACTGTCCTCACTGTTCCTTTCTCTCTGTTTCTTTTCTCTGAATTGATTGTATTAGGTTCCATTGTGACCACTCTCCACAATCCATTTGCTATCAACACTCATTTAAAATCTGCTATTTCCAAAAGTATTCCTTCCATTTGACTTAAATCACCAGGACATTCATTGGAAGCAGACTTGAAGGGGAATGAGTTCAGACAAATATTTACAGAAAACTTTTCCTGGCTCTTTATATAGGGACACTAACACCAACACTTTGAACACTGTCACAACCCAAGGGTGTGATTTTTGTTTGTGTGCGCTTCGGCACTGCTAAATTATTTCCCGCCACTCGTAGCTTTCTTTGCAGGGTGCATTTCTTAGTTGCAAAAAGAGAAATGCACGCTGCAAGGAGTTCCCGCCATTCGTATTCAGATTTGTGTCCCACTATTGGCCAGTTCTAAATTATTCCCACGTGGCGGCTAGCGATTGGCGTTTTTACCGCATTAGAGGCTTGAGCGGTTTCCGCCCAAGTTGGAGGACTCCACGACTATCAGGAGGAGGAGAACTTCACGTCTCATGAAGATCTCTAAGCGCTGTGGAGCCTATCGGACCCAGTGTGTATCTCAAGAAGGCTATAGGGGTCTGATCAACCTCTCGCCTCTCCCCGTCACCGCCTGATCCCTCGACGTACCCTTCCCTGTGCGCGAGTTCCACGGAGCCTAGCAAACTTCGTGTGAGTGAATCCAGAGCTCTACCCGGGTTCGAGTCCTGCAGGTTTATCTTCCCGTCGCCAAAACCCCATTGCGACGTACCCTCATGTTCTGCAGGTTCGAGTTTTGTTTTGTTTTGTAACTGCAACTCAAGCAAGTTTTCCTGCCTGCACCACGACCATCTTCGGTGTAAGTAAAATAATCTTAAATCAACCACTAAGCCTCCGTGCCTAATTCTAGCATGCCGCCTGTCTTCCCCGACCCGGCGTGTCCAGGCTGCTGGCCACAGCCCGCCGCGCAAAAAAACCCCCCCGAGGACCGAGGACCGCTCCCGGCCCGCACAAACACTTATAGGAATCAGTGCACAAACACTGCATGCATCCACGTAGACCTCCAAAAACTTTGCTTCCTTACTCTCCCACACAGTCACTCTTCCATAACATTATTTTCCTTTCCCTTTCTCAGAGTGGCATAGTGGGTTCCTTCACAAAGGAAAAGGAAGATGCTGTCTCCTTCATGCACCAAGCCCTCTCCTTGAAGTTTACCAATAATGTCCATTGACTTCTCAAATTGTTCAGTGGGAGATTTCTGTAGTCTCTGAATACCATCCTGCCCCTCCAAGTTTCCTTCTTTTGTCACCACCACTTAAAGCTCTCCCTTCTCTGCTCTTACCTGAAGAAAGGCAAATTGAAAAACAAGATCAACACTGTCTCTCTGCCAGAGCTATTAATTGGAAGAGTTCAATTTTCAGAACATTTTTCGATGAGTGGCGATTGCCTTCTCACTGAACATTCAAAATGAGCCTACTTTTGATCTGCTAGGAAATGTATCACATCATTCACTTTGTGTCAAATTAGCCTTTGTTACCTACTATCTCATCTCCTAGGTACACAGGAGGAATTTACTAGATTTAAACCTTCTTTATCTTTAGTTGTTTTGGACAAATTTCAGATTTCCCCTGGATTTTCATTCCTAATGTTGTCAGAGTGTTTTACAATTCAACCTTTCAGCTTCATATTTTTTTCTCCTAATCTAGTTACTTCTAGGCATAGGAACTCTGTACAGTTTAAAAAACAAACTGAGTAGAACTATTACATTTTATTTAGCCAAAATAAAATCCACCCAAAACATCTCTAAAAATCTTCTTTTTTTTTTCCTATACCAAGAGAATATATATTTAAGGTTCTTGGGTCATTATTCTTTAGTAGATTAAAACCTATATTATAGGTCCTTTGAGCATATACCAATGAGCACAATGTACAGAGGCACATGTTTCCCATTGGACAAATAGCAGTGGCACATATTTATGCCACTGCTATTTGTCCCCAGGCACACCTCTGCATGCATGCTCGGGAGCGCATGGCATACTGACCTGGGTGGGATAGGGGAGACTGGGGCCAGCACTTGTGCTGGCCTCAGCAGCCTTGTCTGGAGTCCTGGGGTCCTCCCAGGCAGCAGTGGTATCAAGCTGGCTGCTCAGAGTCTGGCCAGGAGCCAAAGCATGGTTCTGGCTGGCCAGGCTCTGGTTTCTGGCAGCACATACTACTGCCACATGTGCTGCACTGCATTTTTCAGAGGTGTTTTTGTTTTTGACACCAGGATCTCCCAGTGTTAAAAAACCCACCGTGCTGCAAACTAGCATTGCAGCACATGGGTACACTTGCACTGCATGTGGTTTGTGGCACTTGCACTGCATGTGGTCAGAAGGCTTTGAGGTGCGGCAAACCACACATGCAAGCTCATGGGGACAAGTCCTCTGTGTTTTTCTTCTTATGTTTCTGTGGACTATCTCATATTATCCCATTCTTTGGGACACCTCATCCCATTTGGCAGCAGAAGAGGAGGTGTTGGTAGAGTGTTCATGGAGTCTTGCTATAAATCTCGAAATATGAGTTCAAGCCTCACACCAGCCGTGTGCCAAAGACTGTCCCTAATTTGACCAGCTGCAAAGGCAGATGGATGTGATATGAGCTGTGTGATTTTGTTCTAATGGCTTTAGAGACCAGCATGCCTTGACAGTATTCACCTGCAAGACTTATGTTAGGCCCCTGACTTTCTTCTTTTTGCTCATTAGGTAAAATGGACATAAACACAATAATCTGTATGTATAGCACTATTGCATAGCCTTAACTCATTCCTCATTATTAACAGAACCAGTCCTCACTTTTCAAAGCTGTAGGCATGCCTAAAACTATTCTGTTCTTGATGTCACATTCACATAGTGCATAAAATTCATACTGTAAGAGAAGGATTTAATAATGGGGGAAATTTCTTGGTTCCTGCTTCCTTGAGACTTGGTCTTGACATATCATAATTATGATGAGGGAAGTTGGTGGACCTGGAAAAAAATATTCATCAGGGATTTGTTAGATTACTAGTTAAAGCAAACAAAGATTTTCAACCTGAGGATAATGGATCCTAGGATGACCAAAAGGACACAAGCTAAAGGTTTCATCACATCACCAAAACCAGGCAGCAGGCATTGCAATTCATATTCCCTGCTTAGAAGTATTCACATCTTTGCAACAACTAGCACCCAAGTTCTCCCAGAGCCAAGCAGTACCTATTTACAAACTGACAACTAAATTGCCAATCTCACAATCTCTTGCTGCCATGAAACACCACGAGATGTTAATACAAAGCATAGGGAATTGGAGTTATTACAAGAAATTAGGGCTTGTTATGGTGTTCCAGAGACAGAAGGTTGAAAATCCTTCGGCAGGTCCACAAGGAAAGAGCCATTTAAAGAAAAATATTATCTGCATTGGAAGTTTAAGTGTATACAAGGAAAAAGTCTCACATACTTATTTATAGGATATCATATTACTTTAATAAAATATCCTACTATAAAGCAAGAGAGAAGAGTTGTTATAGTGGTCATTATTCTCCATTACAATTCTGCTGAGAACAACAGAATTGTACAGCCACCAGGGAGCTAGTTCTGGCTTTTTGGTATTGCCCAACCCACCATTGCTCATAGTGCATTCATGGTTTCTCTACCTTATGCAAAACCATCTCTGCTCCTTATAAGCTGGTAGATTTAATTAGAAAGTTCTTCCTCATATCCAACCTGTGAGAGTAGTTAAGCCAGGGAATAAATTATCTGGAGAGGTTACAAATCTCTATTTTTAGAAGTTTTTATTCAGGTTAGTCAGACTAGATGTCCTTATGGTCTCCCTTCTAGCCTTCTTTCCTGTGTGTCTACATCAGTGGAGATAGCTAAAATGCATTAATATTTCAACTTTACCTTCTTCAGTCCCCCAGCTCCAACCCTTTCAGCTGCACTGGGGCTTCCAAGAGGGTAAATTAAAAGTACTTATTAGTTTTACATCATTTGGTGACTCCTTCAGACCAGGGCAATCCAAAACTGGTGTGAGCATCTGGGGAATGTGTCTTTACTAGAGGAATGTGCGATGTAAACATTTGACTTCTGGCCTCTGAACCCTGTTTTCCTCACCTTGCTCCATCCTTATCTCCTCCCCACCAGCTCTGTCTCTCACTCTTATGTTTTAAGATCTATTTAATTATGCCTGTAGAAAAGAAAATGCTTATATCAAAAGTGCAATTCCCTCTTTTGATTTCCAATTCATTTTCTCCTCTCATTCAAAAGAATAGAAATATACAAAGTAATTTAGTATATAAAATGATTCCCCATAATTTTAATCCTTTTAAAGTGCTTGTGGAGATTATCATGATTTGATTTATTTTGACAAGGGGTGGTAAAAATTTTAAGAACAATAGTCTAATAAAAATGTTTTAAGAGCCTGTTGCAATGCTACAAGAATGAATATTTCAGGTATTCCAAAGGTTTGGGAGATTATTTCTTAATGTAACTAAGTGAATTAAATCAATACAAGGCAAGACTTCAGAGTAAATAGAAAAGGACACCCCTTTTGGTATTACCTGAGGGTAGTTTTCAGTACCAAAGTGCTTGCCATTTTTACCTTTGCCTCTGTTCTATTGTTTAATGGTTTCCTTTTGGATTTGAAAATAATGTGGGAATATGGATAACAATGAATGAAGAAATTCCCACAAGGACTGATCTAAAGTACACTGAAGCTGATGTAGAGAATCTCATTAACTTCACTGAGCTTTGGATCAGGTCCCTAAATGCAGATGGCTTGCACAAAGCCCTGTGCTCAAATTAAGCTCCCCTAATGACCTCACCATATGTGAATTATATCCTAACTTCATATCCACTTAATTCCAGTCATAAATTAACTAACTGGTGAGCCAGAGACATTTCATTCAAGTGTACCAGGTATTTCACTGGTGTTAAAAATCATTACCATTTTATTTAAAGGAGCATTTAGCCAAATAACAGTTCAACAAATAGACAGCACTATGGATGGAACTACTCACGTGTTTTAAGTATGCGATCAAGTGTTTTATTGGGCTCGGGTGGCATTAAGGGTTGATCCAGGGGGAGTATAGTGGTGTAGTGTGTGTGTGTGTGTGTCATTGTTCCCTGCCATCCAGAAGCAGATCCAGGAAGGGATGACCCACCTGCCATGGCCCCTGCCACTGCCTCTGGATGGGCCCGGCTCCCTGTGTACTCATTTTCTACAGCCCCAGCTGGAACAGGGAAGAAACAGCCAAGACAGTAGCAGCAGCAGGCAGGTCTCCCCTCCTTGTGCCCAGAGGCATAAGGGGGAAAAGGGAGGGAAGAGGACATGCTGTTGAGCACAGAGGGGAACATGTGTATACCAAGAATAGGGAAAGCACGGGTTTAAATTTGAGGGCTTAAAAAATTTCCTGGCTGTTGCTCCTGTGGCATGGTCTGCCTGCCCCGGTGAGGCGGGGAATGCTAGGAGTGGGGCATGCCCTGCAGCACCAGTTGCTGCTCCTGAACCATCCTTTTGAAAATCCTGGATTCTCCTATGGACAGTATGCTCAGAACCCTGCAGGCTTGAATTTCAAAATACTGTGAACTTCCAGTAGTAGAAAATAAAGTGCATGTTATTAGATTGAGCACCAAAATAAAGTCACAGGGTTACTTTTGTGAGCCTGGTATTTTTCAAGAAAAGTAGGGAGGTTTAATAGTCACTACAGTCTATTGTTCTTATATTTCTTTGGTAGGTGAAATGTCAGTTTCCGCTGCAAACTCTGTACATCATTGTAAGAACATTTTCCCTATTTTTGGTAAATGTTCTGGGGTGTTATATTTGCTCTCTGAGGGGAATTATTGTGCCATATATTTTAGCATTTCTGGAGTAAGATGGAGCTACAAGTGGGATTCGTGGAGAGAAAAAGAGATTCATTATTGTATCTTTCTTGCTGGCTTTCTTTAGTTCCAACATTTCATCACACTTATTTTTGGAAACCCAACTTCAGAATAGCCTAAGAAGGAAAAACTCTTTCCTTCATGCTAGCTAAATCATGTGCAACTCATTTAAGGGATTCTACCAATGCAAATGGAAGAAGTAATAAACATGGCAACATGGAGAAGTAATAAATGCATGCAAGTCAAAATAGTAGTACAGTCTTTACTTTTGCTTATAATGCTAGATCCGTATTTCACTTGACCTTTACCTTGATTTGTTGATAAATAGAATTTACTGCCCAAGTTAAAGCATAATTATTTTTAAACTATTGTTATTTGAACCTCAGAAAGAAAATCTTGGGTATGAAACTAATGGAGGAACTAACTTCCTGAAGAAGGTAGCACAGAAAATTGGGATCTTGATTAGCTAATATCACTGACGAGTATGAATGGTGAATCATTTCAAAGAAACAATGTTCTGTACAATTACATTAAAACACACAAATGAAAAGAGGAAGATGGTGAATAACAGAGCAGGCAAATGACTGATCTTTCTGTGTGGTTTTCACTAGAGTGCAAGAAGAATGATTACATCCCTACAGCAGTCTTCAAAGTCTTGGAGTCAGAGAGTGGAATAGGAAATGAACTGCAGTTCAGTGACCCTCTGTGGCCTGAACAGTGGGAGCTGGTAAGCACAGCATTTCCACTTTATTCACTTCTCTTTCTTCAACCACTGTCAGCAGAAGGCCTTCCCCCCTTTCTCCTTTTACATTACTATTGTTCCCTGAAAAGAATTTACTGCAGTACGTATATCTATTTATAGATCCATAGATAGATAGATACAATCTGTCTAGATAGACATGTCAATATTGTACATACACACAGGCTTATAATGTGTGTCCTGTATGATGAGCTAATATATTTTTTTCCTGTAGAAGCCTGTTTTGTGGTGTCTGAAATAGAGTGTGTACTATGCCATACAATTTTTGTTGTTTTATTGCTGATAAAACCACAAGTTGGTCACCTAGTTCTGCTTGAGGAATGATACAAAGTATAGCTTTCAACCCAGTCTATAATTTTCTCTCTAATAGAGGTGCTTCCTTTGTCAGAATATATTGGCAAAAAGCTCTAGCTTCAAGGAAAGGAGAAATTTTAAATATAGTCATATATTGTGATGTCACTTAAGGGATGCATTCCCTTGCCATCTTGATCTATTTTCATGCTCTAGCTGAAATGTGTATTCTAACATTTTAATAAAAGGTTTAACACACATCACATATCTAGCCATAAAATCACACCTTTGTAATTATATTATAAAGCCATGTGAAAACATAGCCAGGAAGTAAAACTGCAAGATGTTAAAGTTTATGGTTCCTTGCGTGTATTCTTTGAGGCCATCCAAAGAGGCTATTGATGATCCAAGCGAGAAATTTTTTGTTTTACTTTTTTGTAACTGGAGATCTCTTGATCTTTAAAAGGGACTTCCAGACTTCTCAATGTGTTTGTTTTAAGATAGAAATACATCCTTAATCACATCCAGATTTACCAGACTTTTTTATAGGGGTACATAAGCATCTTAGATTAAATTAACATTTGAGCCCATTGGGAAACAAAGAATCTGAAGGAGCTGTTTCAGTACATTTTGGATAATCAGTTTTTATCCTGACCTTGGAAGGTGTGGCTCAACGAATCAGTTAAGACAGTTTGTTAGGGAGAAACTTAAAATCCAAACCTTTAGCCTTTTAGTTACTTTTCTGCTATGAAGTAGTCCTCTTCCCTTAGAACCCTCTCATTCACTCTCTTCCCACCAAGTTAATTGCTATTTAACACCATTTGGGCTGTTGGTGCAGAGAAGAGAACAAGCAGTTGCCTTTGCCAGAACCAGTTCTAATCAGACAAGAAGGAGAGAAGGGTCATTACGTGAAGGGACATCAGATACGGTTTAGAACAAATCTCATCTAGCATTGGCCCTTCAGGTGTCACAGGGGTATTGTACACTCTATTTTCTACCTGAAGCTTTTCATTATAACACTATCTTTCAAATACAAGTCTTCTTTACCTTGACTCATTGGTACAATTCATCAGGATCTATTGTACTTCCCCTCTTTATAACAAAAGCCATCCCTTTAAACACAATGCTCAGCTCCTGCTGATTGTATTCTAAAGTGGGAGCCAGAGTCTTCAAAGCCTGACAGATCTCCTTTGTTTTGCCTAATATTTCTGAAATGCATAAAGAAAAGTGATTATTTCATTTACATATGAGAATCTTGTTTAAAGACTTGCATATTTTATAATGTTTCCAATTCATATTTTTGCTAATATTAATCTGATTTTAACCTGAACAGTCATACGTAAGTTTTAAAAGAGGAGTGCAAAGAATATGACATCTCAGTCTATCAGCATATGTTTTTGGAAACTCAGGTTTGAAGTTAAAGGTTTGCCTGTTTCCACATGGCTTTAACTTTAAATCCTCAATAATTTTACAAAAGAGTCTGAATCTTCATTCTTTTTGCATTCTAAGTCTGTGTTCTACAAAAGAAGTGCCTAATATAGTACTCTTGGGAACCCAACAAAGAGATTCCTAAATGAATAATTAAGAGGTGAATTAATGTTTTTATGATTCAAAATCTGGGAATATAAATGGAGGGATGTTGCGTCATCATGTGGGCTGCAAACAGAATAAAGGGTTGTGTTAAATGCACACTGAAAATAGAAACTTTACCTTTTCTTCTATAGCTTCTTGTTGAAGACAACCTCTTGGTAATTACTCTTGACTGTTTCCAAATCCCATCTTAAGATCTGCCTTTTCCTCAGCCTAGGCATCCTAATTCACTTTTGCTGTAATTAAAGAATCAAACCTTGCTCCCTAAGTTTCCATTCCCAGGACAAAGCATTATTGCAAAAATTTGTCCATTACATCCTCCCCACCCTTGTCTTACCAAGCTCTACATGCCACCCAGTTTGCTTCAATTTGTATGTGAAAAGAATAATTCACACACTCCCTCTGCATTGTGATCAAGGCCTGAGCTCACTCTTCATGCTGGTCTCATGCTGCATCTAAAATGATCTTCAAGGACTTCTGCAGCCTTTCGAGGAATATATTTTATCATTTTAAAAGAGCAGGTTTATTAAAGAACAATTCTACAACTTTAGAGCCTGTGAATTTTAGAGCCGTTAGAGCCAATTCGCTTTAAAATGAGTAGCAAATATTGAAAGGATGTGTCCCTTGCCTATTTACTTCTATGAGCTTCTGAGGCTCATACCAACAACCTCTCTCTAGTTAACCGGCATATCAAAAGCCCCCTATTACTTTTATGGTTCCCCACCACCACTATCACCCTTCTCTTCCTTTTAAAGCATGGATTGATATCTTCATTGGGCATTCATTTTTATGATGGGCAAAAATATATTGTACTGCCAGGCAGTAAAAAGAAAGGGGCTGTGTCTCTGTTCACTGCAGAGGAGCTTTAACAGGACTCTGCCTAAGTATAGACTAGCCTTAATAACAGAAAAAAGACAATTATCCCTTTTATATCCTCAGACATTAAAAATTAAATTATGTCATTTGCAAGGATCTACCAGTCTTACTTTTTAAAAAACCTTTTAGCCTTTTTTAAAATCTTTTAGTCTTTTAGCCTTTTAGCCATTTTAGCCTTTTCCGTAGGAAACATGTTCCAACAACCTTCAAAGTGCTTTAAAAGTAAGACCAAAACCTCTTTGGATTTGAGCCCCTACCTAACTTGGTAAAAAGGTTAGGCCTTCAGAAGGTTTATGATGGCAAGTGTATTCCCCCTGTAAATATGGCATATTACAGATAGATTTGTCTATAGGCTATTTTCCTTGGCACAGGTTAGATCGATTAAGTTAGAATAGGGACATGAGGACATTGTATTACAAAGCCTAGGTTCTATGCATCATATATTTGCCCTCCTCCTCTATTTTCATTTGGATAACCCGGCCTTGCATTCTACGAAGCCCAAGTCTATACATTAGCCGGTGTCTTGTCTTAGTTTCATCACGGCTTAGTTCTGAATTCTTCTCACCCTTCACCCCTGATTGTAGTTCTGCCTTTTAGTAAAGGACAATGGTTCACTTTGTTTCTTTCATGTTTCATCACAGGGGGTATCTATATCAAAACTTTTCTGCTTCAGATTCAGAATTTGGCCTATTATGGACTATGATAGCATGTTTGACCTGTTTCTCAAGCTCCTTTACTTTAGGCTAAGTGCTGATGTTTAGGGGGAGGTTAGATCACCTTGAAAATGGCCACCAGATCTAACTTAGTTCGCCCAGGTGCACACATTACACTTAGACCCTGTCTCAGTGATAGGAAATCAATCTTAACCCATAACAGTACAGAAGTTCCACTCTCATAAACTGGTCTAAAAATGGCAGAACCTAGCCTAAGAAACACTTGGATTGATGTGGTGTTGGTGGCAAGGGGGAAGGCGGGGTGGTGAGTGGTGACCGCCCACAGGCACTGCCGGCAGCACTTTTTGCAGGGGGTACACCATCAATCTCAGGGGGTGCATGTGCACCTGCATGTACCCCTATGCATTGCCAATGCTCCCAACCCCTCCTGATCCTTTGCACAGATTCCACGTGCCCCCTCTCCCATTACTTCCACAAATCCTGCCAGCCCTCTGATCCCTACAGATGCTGTCTGTACCCCCAGTCCTCCCAATTGCTCCCACAGATCCCATCTTCCCCTCATTCCCCTAATCACATCTGCAGATTCCACCTGCTCCCTTGATCCCCCCACATGGATCCTGATTGCCACACCCCCATTCCTCCTGCAGACCTCCAATTTCCACCCCCAAGACTGCTTGGCCCCCATTTCCCAAACTGTCTACTAGCCCTCCTATCGCAACTTACCTTAGATCAGGTGGCCTTTTTTAATGCAATCTAACTTCCTCCTAACCCCCCCACCCCCCGCCAAAGTCTGCATTTATCCTAGGTGCAGATCATGTGTCCATAACTGGTTCTGGGGTTTTTTTTTGCTGAGCCAACATAAGCCCTTTCTGGACTAGTACTTTGCTGGCTCCTTCTTATAGTTTATATTCCCTTGAATTGCATAGAAGGAAAGAAAACTTTTTCACAGGCAAGAGCATGTCTAGAGAAGTGAGACAGTAAATATAAAGTAGGTAGTTTGCTTAGTTAGCTCTTAGAGGAGAAAGTTCCACATATATGTAATAGGCAGCATGTGAATCATGTACAGGATCCGTAGAAAATGTCATACTTCCATATGTCATACTTCTTTATGAATGATTGTTATACGCTTTAGTCATTTTAAGAGTTTTCAGGTGCCTGTAAGTCTGTTAATGTATCTATTTTTATAACACATCAGCATCTGACCCTTCAAGAACAAGTCACAAAAATGCAGTGAGGAAGAGGAGAACCCACCTACTTTCTTTACTAACTGATTTTCAGGGGCCTGAGCAGGGTGGAATGGAATTACATTTAGGCAAATAAATTCACATATGTGTCTAATAGAATCGAATCTGACCCTGGGTGAAAATGATAATCATTTACATAAGAAACTATGTAGCTATGCTTCAGCCAAGGAAATCATAGGAAGATGTTGTTCAAGCCTTCCTATATAATTCTTCCAGATAATTCACCTTCATTTTGTCACTGGATAGCACATGTACTCTTTCTGCTTGAGTCACTCTTGCAAGAAGAAAGTTCAGTCATGTCCAACAGTATGGATTGTTTTTGTATTTTTTTTTCTGTGCCCTTCATATTAAATTGTTACTCTTTCCTTCCCCTTCCTTAATGAAGAGTGACTTGTGTGGATCTATAAACGAAAAATGACTTCATGCAATTGAAAAAGGACATACTGGAGCTAGTGAGTTGCAATGCCAGAAGTCCTGTCCTGGATTAGCTATTGGCCAGATATGCCTGGATCAATGTATATTCAAACTTAATAGATCTAGGTTAGACCAGAGAATAATACTTCAGTACAGTTACCTACGTAGAACTCAGGGCTGGGAAAGCTCAACCACTGGCCTCAGTTTCAGGAATAAGACAACATGAGAAAGGATATTGGAAAACACTGAATAAAAGACGCAACATTTTTAAAGCAATGCAACTATGCAAATGTGTGGCATTGATGAGCTTAAACGAAATATTATTAAACAAAACAATGAAATGAAATGATATTCTTATAAAAGTAACTAAAAGGAAATCTCACAATTATTGTGTTCTTTAGAAAAATAATCCTGAAATCTGTTGTTTTCTTTGCATCATTTCTTTTTCTCTAAGGGTAAGAATAGACATTGAATTTGTCCCAGGACAAGTTGTGCCTCTGTTTATCCCATAACAGAAAAGTTCCAGGACTGGTGTATACAAACATCAACTTTCCAGTCAGGATTTAGTGAGCAGCTGAATGTATTGTGGCTTTTCTGTCATTGATTCAATGATACAATCCCAGCACAACTGCTCAGACACACTTTATTGTGTCTCAGGATAAATTGTTAGCACTTCTTATCCCATAAACCTTTTTAGGGTATGTCCTGGGATAATGGACAGGGAAGCCTGAACAATTGCACTTTGTCCCAGGATAAAATGGTTTCTCTCGAGACAAATGTGACATCTGTTTGTAGGCCCAGTAAATTACATTTAATTTAATATGCAAGAAAAAAGAATATATAGAGAAGCTGCTCATTCTCATGTCCATGGCTAACTGAAATATTACCAAAACTTCAAATAATTCTCTTGATAAAAATATTTGAAAAAGATTAAGGAATTAGCATGTTTCTTTTCTCATTGTTTCCCATTGTTTTTTATACTTCTTTACCTTCACTGTTTTCAGTCTTGAACCTGATTTATGCTGTCCTGAAGGCAAATGGGTATTGAACCCAATTTTATCTAAATTCTTTTAACCAACATTCATCAGTCAGGAATCTTCTGGCCTCTGAATACCACTGTTAGATGAAATTCAGTGTCTCTAAAAGTTCCACCTCAGACTATCTGTATAAGGACTCTCCTCTGACTGCATTGCCAAACTTTTCCGTACTGACCTCAGCCTAGTTAAATAAATTACTTCCCAGAGGAACTTCTTGAGAGTTGTTACTTTTCTGTGAAAAATCGAGACTTAACTCTCCATGGCAAAGACACTCTGTATTCATTGACACATACTAGCAACCAAAGTGTCTGCACTATCTTCTCATTTGGGGATACATAGTGCCAGGCTCTTATGTAGATATGCAGGAAGTGCCTGAAAGGAGCATGACTCCCTTTGCACAGACAGTGTAAAAGCCAGCTGTCATGTTAGTTCCACTCTTGAAGGAATATAGGGACTGCTCTGTGTAATACAGTAGGGTGCACGGCATTCCAGAGAGGATGGGAAGAATACAGAACCCTGAAACTTGCATACATAGACTCTGCTCTCCTTCCCTTTACATAGTGGCCAGCCAAAGAGAATAATGAAATAGTAGCAGGCATGGTATTTCTGGGCATTTGCAAGCTTGGGAGACATTCCACTTAGAAACAGAATGCTCCCACTAGATTAAGGTAGCACAGTACTGCCCCAGGGTCGGGTTCTGCCTTACAGAAAGTCTTAACAGGAAGGCTGAAGCCCACAATGAGGAAAAAATATTTTGTTTTACTATTTCTTCCATGGGTGAAAAAAAAAACCCTTAATCCTTTGGGCGAGTGCAAAGTGGACTAAAGATGAAATGACCATATTTATCAAGCAGAAAACACGATAGTTTCGCACCTTATAGACTAGCAAAACCAGAGATGCATATCATAAGCTTTCATAAACATATGCTTTCATTAAGCCACCACTGCTGCAATTGAAGGATATATAACATACAAGTTACACAGGTAATGAACGGAAGTGTTTCTCTACAGGTCTTCATACTAATGCACAAGCAAAGCCTAATGTTAGGAAGCAGGGATTAAGTATTAGTATCACTAGTCAGATACTTTGAAAGTATCTTTGAAAGGAAGGTATTTTATTTGAAAGTATCTTTGAAAGGAAGGTATTTTATTCCATACTGTTACCTATGTTCTTTACTGTGGACAAGAATGTCAGCTCTCAGGGGGGAAGAGGTCATAACACAGGATATATTGCATCTATGTAGTTACTGACCACACATGCTGTTTCAAAATATTGAGCACTCTGTAATATCCCAGATAAAACTAAACAAGTGTGAGGTATGCAAATACACTGCAAAATAGCAAATTTGTAATTCATATGAATCTTATTATTTCACCCTGCTCAGTTTTCTTTGACACCTGTGCTTCAGACTGTGCTGTGCAAGAGTGATGATCGGTAGACAATCTGTCTTGACTTTGATAGTCATGACACACCTGTTTTTGGAAATGTAGCACTTCATCTTCACAGTTCCTGATGACATATTACCACTTTTGCTGTGGTAAGCAAAAAAAAAAAGTTTAAATTCTCAATTTTTCATATCTGAATTTAAGCATTACTAAATGCACCCCCCTGAATGACATAAGCTAAATATAACCACAAGAATACATTGAAATAATTGTCCAGAAGCAGAGAAATGTGATGTTAAGGTTGGAGCACCACCTTGGTTTTCTTTTGTGGCTTTTGATGTGAACTACAACCCTGAGAGGTGGTTGGGGCTAGAGGGCATGAATAGGATTTTAATGGTGACTTATTGGTTTTTGGATTAGACTACATGCATTTTCCAAAGCTCTGTAGTCCAGAAACCCCCATATTTTCACAATTCTAAATTTCTTTTCTAAGAGGAAATTTAATTCATGTCCTTTGAAGAAAGTCTGGGGATCATATTGCCATCTGACCAATAGTACTATTTTGAGATATTTTAGTGACAGATCAGATTCTGTACATTCTGGTACTTTGACTTGAATTGACTGGGAATTTTCTGACAAAATGCAATAATTTCATCTATAACATCAGTTATTTCATTCAAAACATTTCACAGAAGTTCATCAGGTTCGGCACATTTTTGACACACTACAGAAGGTTTCAAACAGAAATCAGAGCTGGTTCTCTTGGGAGTTCCAGGCTCCCTAGTATGGCACCTAGAGCCTGAAAAGCCCAGGACAGGCTTCTAAGCTGAAAGGTTTTGGACCACCTCTTCATGAAAATTTATCTAACCCAGGAACCCTAAATTTTTCAGAATCCTGGGTCAGTTTGTTTCTCAGGCTGTCCAATCTTTGAAGTCCTGAAATTCAAGTAACCACAATGTCACAGATCATGGAAGCCTTGGTACCCATGGAGTAATAAGAACAATGATTTTGGGGAGTCCCACTGCTACCCACCACTGAGTTGTGTGGCTGCTCTCCAGTGGCAGACAGCAGCAAAATGGAGAAAAATTATGTTGAATTCATTCAGCAGCTACTGGAAGTGTTTACAGAAACAAACTCAGTCTTTTCAAAAATTGCTTTTGTTTCACACAGAAATAACACTTTATTTTGAAAGGTGCATTTTTTTCCAGGAACTGAAAATTTTGTGTGTTGGCTAGCCATAATGTAATTTTTTTTCAAAGTTTTATTAATAGTAGTTGAATCATATATAGTCATTTGCTTTTTTTTTTATATATATTTAGTTTGTACCACATTTTCCAAATCCCCCACTCCATCCTACTCAGTATTCAATATAAATTAATTACAATAACGTTTAGTCAAAAATGTCGACCTTTCTTTTCCTATTTGCCAGTTTGCCATACATCCATAACTATAATGTAAGGGCATGTATAGACAATGATACCCCTCCCCCCCTGCAGCCCAGGGACTGCTCTGCCCGCCGGCAGCTCGCCCTCCCCTCCCCTCCCCGCCACCAGAGATACAGGCAAGATGCAGATGTACACAACACGGGGATTTACTTCGTGCTGTGTACACCCCTTCAATTTAGGGTGAAGTAAACCCCTGTTTGGCTTACACACGTCCTTATATGCTACAGTAACAAACTTCTTTGAAAGTGCATATTATTGAGTATATAGTATATTGAGACATTCAAATTTAGATCTTGCCTTTAAAGGGACTTTTTAGTTTTTACCTATCTGTTATTCAGTTTGGGCCTGATCCAAAATCACTGACTTAAATGGGCTTTTGGGTACATCTTTTGTATTTCATTTTCTTAAAAAAAAAAAAAAAAAGACAAAATAATAGTTCATGCCAAATCATATGTACCAAATTGTAACAAGGAACCCCTACCCCTGTTAACTAGAAAGGAAGGAGTATAGCTAGGGGGGTTGTAGAGAGCCTGAGGGCAAAGGAGCAGCAGGTATGAGTCCCCCGTGTAAACTGAGCCAAGGACTGAAAAAGCCTAGGCTGTTGATGACTGAATCAGCAGCATCTGGTCCATGGGACCAGAAAATTGGGTCATGTGACTGGAAGCGGGGTGGACTTGAGGCCTATAAGCACAGCCTCTGGTTATGGAAGGGTTGGTCTGACCCTGGTTGTTACAGGGCAAGGAGCTTCGAGTGGAACTGGCTGCAGGCAAGAGACTAGAGGCGAGGTGAGATGGGACCAGAGATTGCAGCAAATGGGTCAGACCCCAGGGGGCACCAGATGTTGGTGGGGCAGGGGCAGACCCATGAGGCTGGCTACACAAACTCACCAAAGAATCCTGTTAAATTGTCATTATACACTGGCATACAGATATTTTCACAAGTGGAAGTTTAAATAGCACACTTACCAGAGTTTTGATAATATATTGTAATGTGAGGTATACCACTATATTTTTTGGTTTGTGACCTTTGGCCCTGGGCTCCATAGGAGTCAATGTATAGATAGCTTGGCTAACTGTTCCATTGCCTAGTATAAAACCTGCTTCTAAATATTCTGCCACTCTATCCAAAGATAGTCATTGTAAAGGACTTTTATTTTTCCTTGAAAATTTGGTCTCTCTCTCTCTCTTACCTGAAAAAGACAAGTTACAGTGTATTGAATCCCAGTCCCTAGAAGATTTCATAACCAATATTATAAATGGGCTGTACTTTGATGACTTTGGTGTATGTAGTGCTTGTGGCTATATATAAGGCAACTCTCTTCAAGATGTCACTAAATACCTTCAGAAAACTAAACTACAAGCCAGACTTTTTCATCAGATCACCTCTCTATGTTCCCATCTCATTGGTGCCAGTGGACTTCTTCTCAATTCTGTTCTTGGAAAACTGTGCTTCAGTTGTACTTAACTAGCTTCTCTATAAATGAAGAATCATTAAACCATGGAGCCTTGTCATCAGGAAAAGAGAGAGACGTTAGAGATCCCAGGAATAAGATATGGCATATCATAGATGGGAGGAAAACTAGGAAGCTGTCAGATCTGCAAAGCTTAGTATCATAGAATTATAGACAAGGAGGGCCAAAATGGACCTCCACAGGTTATCTAGTCCAACCCCCTGCCAGAGGCAGGATCATCTCTATCCAAACCATCCCATACAAATCCATTGTGTAACCTCTTAGCAAAGCTACAGTCAACTCTGGCACAATGTAAAACATAACACCCTAACCTGCCACAGGTAAAGCAGGGTGACCATGGAAGCCACCATCCTGCTGCTGCAAAGGTTCTTAATATGCTCAAGGGATCCCAGAAAGAGGGCTATGACCCCCACACTTGCCTTTTGTGCAGCTGAATCACACTGCAGATTCATACTGAATCTGTGATCTACCAAGACTCCCAGATCCTTCTCCATAGTGTTGCGATCCAGTCAGTTGTCACCCATTTTGTATTTGAATTTTTGGTTATTGTTCCCCAGGTGCTGCACCTTGCATTTGTCAGCATTGAACTTCATCCTGTTAATTCCAGCCCCAGCTTTTCAATCTGTTGAGATCCTTCTGAATTGTGCTCCTATCCTCCAACATGTTTGCAATCCTTCGCAGTTTCATGTCATCTGCATACTTGCTCCAGAAGCTTTCTACCCAGAATTCAAATCATTAATAAACATGCTGAACACCACTGGGCCCACAATAGACCCCTGTGGGACTCCACTTGAAATCTTCTGCCATGCTGACATGGATCCATTTATAATTATCCTTTCCTTGTGGCTATTGAGCCAGTTGTCTATCCACTTTACAGTAGTTTTGTCCAGCCCACATTTCTTCAACTTGTTCATAAAAAGGTCATCTATTCCACTCCCTACTATTTAAGGTATTTAAGTACCTAATCCCGTTAGTCACCTTTGACAATCCCCATTTCTCTCTGAAAGATATGTAGTTATTATACTGGAGGATACTCTTCTAAATGCACTGAAAAAATCTCTTTCTGGAGCACTGCTTGGGGTTATAAACCTGTTAAGAAACAAATCATCCCTTACAGAGGCTATTTTAAAAAGATAAGCATACTTGTAACCAATTAAAAATATATAGGGAAAGCAGCAATTTATGTCACTGCTATTTGGTACTATGGTACTTTTTACTAGTACTACATGGTCCTATTTACCTTGATAGGTGCAAGGGGTGAGTCCATTTATCACGGAGGCTCTATGTGGTAGAACTACTAATATTTATAGTACAGCAGTACTCAAAGACCCTTAGAGCTGGGTTCTTTTCAAACATAGATAAGAAAGGGGTTACAATTTAAAAGACATGAGCAAAGGATGTATATAGGGTGGGGATTTAATTTTTGTATCAGAAGAGGTAGAATAAGGAAGAGCTAGAATGGAGGGGTTATTAAGAGTATCAGAGGGAGGGAAGGGGAAAGGAACTGTCACAGCATACCAGCTGTTTCACTGAGCTATAATTAGCAGGAGAGGTTTTGTAGGCAATTTGGGGAGCACCACAGGAGACATTGTTTTGTTGCTGCCTGCCTTTGGCAGACTTGAAAATGGACCGGACTAACTCATCTACATCTTCTCATTGGCAAAATCAAGTTATTTCATTAGAGTGTCTGTTGCAGTGCTTCTGCCTGCTATTAAAACTGATTCCTGATCCTTAAGAAAGTATGCCTTAAAACTTACTTCTAAGCTGTATAAAAGCTACTGTTCTCTTGCAAATGAGAGAAATTCTATCATCTGACAGTGTGATTCTATCCCCTGTCACTTTGATATCACCTTAACTCTGGGGTGGCCTAGAAGGCTCCTTCAAAGAGAAAATAGCTCTTTACTGCTGAGAATTCTGCAAGTTTTTAGTAATAAAAATTTAATCGCCTTTTACAAACATTGATTAGTAGATATAAAAAAAGCAGCTAACTGGGAAGTTTGGTTAAGATTTTGTTTGATTGTTTGGTTTTTTTTAATTACCGTCCTTTAAATGGCTGTAAAGTAATTACCATTATTGTGTGGTTTGTGCTATTGCATGAAACTAATTCATTGATATTTTAACAGTGGTACATTATACTTTTACTATGTTAAGGATTAAAGTACCATTCAGCTAATGAACTATACTAGCTGTAGTTTTACATTTTAATGTACAGTGGTATAGTTTTAAAATAGTAGAACTTAATTACATTTGAAATCAGATAGCCTGTGTGAAAAAAGAGTGCCTCTAAATTACTTATTACTATTTAAATACTTACAAAGACGGCATTGGAAACACCACTGTTTTGCTATCAAACCCTCTTAATTTAAGTCTTATATTCCACATTCAGATCTAGATATAAGTTTTACCCCAAATAAATGGGTATATATGCAGTGTTTTAGGTCAGGTTTACCTCTAATTAAAAGTAATCAAATTACCCATTCTCAAATGGCTGAGGTTTATAATAAAAGCAAGACTTTTAATAAAATATTGCCAAAGCAGCTTCTCCGTGTATTTAATGCTATTCTCATTTTTACTTTTTCAGAATATTATTACATATTATACAAAACATTAATGCAAATACATATTTTGGTATTCAGTTTTGATTGGGTGACTCTTTTAAACATAGAGGAAGAATATTTTTATCCTTTGTTTATTATTTGTATTGAATTGTCATCAGTGTTCAGGGCCTAATTATATTAGGTGAACATAAGCACCACCATTTCATGGGTCAGACCATAGGTCCATCTTGCCCAGTGTCCTGGGTCAAACAGTGGGAAAGGGAAAGTGAACTGGGTATGCCCAAGGTGCTATACAAACAAATAAAGCTTCCTCCAGAAACAGTTACCTGTCTTAAATACATCAGTACATTTAAGTAGTACTGCCTTTCTGAGGCTATAAAAAGATGGGGGGGGTTTCCATTATACAGCAAAAACAAGTAATAATAACAGCAGCTGAAAATTCATGTAATAAGATTCCAGTTCTGAAACCAGATCTGTGCAGTGGACTCCTACACTCCTATGAAGACTTGCTCATGCCAGTGGCACTCAACCCAGAGCATGGATGCACCACACAAATGCAAGGGCCTGCTCACATAACTATTGTCTTATTCATGGTCTGGCATAAGAATTGCAAGGTCGGGTTCTCTCTCTGGCGTTAGTACAATGAACTGAATAAGTCAATGTTCTGCTGCAAGGTGAGATGTACCCTGAGGTGCATATACTAATTTTAAAATGGTCATACGGATGAAGGATAAGAATGGATTTTTCATTCCTTATTGCTACAGGGTTGTTTTTTTTCTTATAAGTGAATGTAGCAGTGTCAGAGTGCACCATCAAATTTAGAGTTGTGGAACAGTAATGTGAGCTAAAAATCTCCTACTGTCTTCACCTACAACCTTCGCCAGACAGAGCACATAACTATCCTCATTAGGATATTCCATGAAGTAGGAGTGCCCCCTCTACTAGAGATAGGGGAAAAGAAAAATGTCCCTCTGACCACAATCTTCATCCAGTGAGTGGTCTTAGAAGCCCATATTCTTCTCTGAGGAAGTAGCCTTCCCGTTTCTAGCTAATATTAATCTTGTAGCAAAGAGATTGAAGTCCATAACGCAGTGCTGAATATTTGTGGTTCAAGCCTAGCTGATGTCGTGTGATGAAACAGGTGTTACAAGTGTACATACCAACAACTGGTTTTATCTTTTGTTTTGTTTATCTATCAAAGCTTTGTAATTGCATACACAATGCTTTTAAAGAAAAAATATTTAGGTTGCAAAGTCAAGGATTCAGAAAACAGGAAATGCTGGGATTACAGTTGCCACTTTAACTTTAATTCTGCTTCTTATGTATATGCAGTGTAATACTAGGAATGCAGTATAGTAGCAAGGCATTAAATTTGGGTTTTCCATGTTCTCCATGATTACAAGACTTTTCTGTTTTTCTGGTTCATGCTGCCAGTGGGACTTGTTCCACTGTGTACAAGGAATTGAATGTTCTTGGAGCAAGTTGGACATGATAAGCAAATAGGCTGCATCCAGATGTGTGTGGCCATGTGGTATGTGTTGAGGCAAACACATCTGCAGCACCACATACTGTACATTTAGATGTTCTCTGCACTGCAAGGGCACAGAGAAAGGCTTTGTTTTGTTTCCCCCATGAGTTTTTTTTGCCCCCTGGATATCTGGGGTCAAAAAAACCCACGGAAAAAAAAGCAGAGCAGCACACACACAGGCAATGAGCGCTGCTCAAAAGCGGAGCCGGGCCACCCAGAACCATGCTCCAGCTGCTGGCCAGGCTCTGCATGGCAGAATCGTGGCTGCTGCAGTCCTGGGAGGCCCCCAGTTAAGGTTGCTGCTGGCCCCATCCTCCCCTCCCCAGCCCGGGGTAACTTGTTGCGTGCCAAAGCGTGCATGATATGCGCGTTATGCAGGGACAAGTAGCTGCAGCATAAGGTGTGCTGCCACTACTTGTTCCTGGGGAACCAAATGCCCACGCTCGTCTGGATGCACCCATAGTGAGGACACTTACCTTGAACAAGACCCAGAATCAAGATTTTGCTCCAGTGACTATATATAGATTTGTGAAAAAAGGTAACAATTCTAAGAAATACTCAAAGGCACCCTGACCCTGATTAGCCAGTAACCTGCTTATTAGGTCACTCATGTGGGACGTGGCGGCAAAATGAGGATTTGAACCTGTGGTGCAGACATCCCAGATAAGTGCCAAGCTAGCAAGTAAACTGCTCAGGATTGGCTCCCTTTTTTTTTTCATTGACTAAGCATTCCATATTGGCCTTGGAAAAACTTTTCTCAAAATAGTTTTGTTCATGTGAATGGCTCTAATTGAATGAATTGGTGTATTCTGATGGGGGGGAACACACTTCATAGAAAAAAATCCTGATCAGCTCTGATTATTATACTTTTTTTGTTGAAAGGTTGGCGAAGTTTTGAAAGTATGGCCTTGGGGATAATTTTTCCTAATATTTTCAGTTGATTTGACAATGCTATTCAGACATCTTCCCACCCTCCATAATATGAACAGGTTTTATTAATGCAGCAATAATTTAGATCATGTTTTCTAATTTTTCCATTTTTTCAAAGGTCTTTACTTTAAATGTTTTTGTAATGCTTTTATGTCTCTGTTTGACTCTTTCTCAAGTAACAGACTTTTTTTTCATGTATTATTTGGATAAAGATGTTTCAGAATCCCTCTAGAATTGTTCAGTTTGGAAAACATCCTATAGACATAATTTGCTGGAGGCAAGCTAACATTGCATATTAGAAGTTTACATGAAGACAATAGAGAGAACAGAGTTACTTTAAATCAAACTGAAAGAGAAAAATACCTTTTTACTAGGCCTAAAAAGACCTTTATTTAGTATCTTGTCAGAAAGTAAAGCATATTATAACACGCACTATAAACTATTGATCTCTATTCATTTGTTATGCCCTCCATTAGTATTCTTTTGTCAGTCCTAGAGCATTTCCCATGCGCTCTTAGAAATTCCTTTCACTCTCACTGGAATTAGACAGATAGACCACAGATAGGACCTAGTGAAATATAAAATTAAACCAAAGGTTTCCTAATTCTTGCTAGTTGTAAAGTATATAAATTTACCTACCCCTTGAAACAGATGTCCTAATCTAACAACTGAAAAACAGTGTTGTAAAACCATGAAGAACATTCAAATTTCCCTGTATCTTGTCATTGGGTGCATCTACACATGTGCTTTACTGCTCAGTAAACTAATTTACTACACACTAAAGCATCACCATCTACACATGCATAGCAATTAGGCCAGTGTAGACTAATTTACTGTGTTGTCAGATAATCCCATTAGACACAAGTAGTATCCAACAGCACAGTAAATTACTGCATTTAAATTTATGTGTAGATAGTGACAGGGCTGACTGGGGCACGAACATGGGGATAGCCAGCAGGCAGCCCCTGCATGAAGCACCCTTATGCCTCAGCCAGCTGCTGCACAGCATGTGGAGCCCTGTTGGAGCAGCTCTGGGCTGGCTGGAGAGTCTGACAGGCTTCCATCTACAGGGACACCCCAGGCACCCCTGCAGCTGGGAAACAGCAACTGAGGAAGGCTTCTAACAGTGGGGTGCTCCAGTTGTGGTCAGCCTAGAGCACCTTGAAGGCTGGAAGGTTGCCTCAGCTGCAGTCTCCCATACATTGAGGGATGCCTAGAGCACCCCCATGGCTGATAGCTCACCTCAGTGGTGCCGGATGAGGCTCCCGGCTTCAGGCACATGTGCTGTCATGGCTGGGAGCCCCTGTCAACTGTGAGCTCCCAGGTTCTAGAGTGCACATGGGCCCCTCCCTGGCTAGGAGCCTCATTCAGCTGCTAGGGCTTCTTGGTACAGGGCCCCTGACCATATGTTCATTTAATAATGTGATAGGAAGAAGTTTATTCTTCCTTTTCTCACTCCATTGATTGTTTGAATGTGTAGCCAGGTGACGACTTAAGATCTGACTAACTGGTTAACCATATCTCAAGTGTAACATAAAGATGGGGCCTAAGATAGACCATCTAAACCACTATTTGTGGTCTTGCTCATGCTTTGTAGCAATCTGAATGGAAATGGATCTCTCCATTAGTTGAAAGTTTTAAACACTGGGCTAATGAGGTAAAAAAAAAAGCTCCTTTCTTATAACTTATCACCTGTCCTATACTCCTTGAGTTTATTTACATTACTTACACAAAGAATAAGGGCCAAACTCAAATAAACCGTTCCTGTTTATATCTTTTTCCTATGGCATATTTCTTCATTTGATCTGTTTTTGTATCTTTATACATCATGTTAGTTTTAATATAGTTTAAATTGGTAGAAAGTACCATATTATTGTATGCTTCTACTTATAACTATAAATGATTGTATTATATTATATATAATTCTATTGCCAATTTTTCTTTACTGTTTTAGTGAGAGCTGTAAATAAACTAATACTACAATTCCTCTTACTCCTAGCTCTGTGATTGACTTTTGATGTGTCCTTTGCTAAGACACCACTGTGCTATTATTTTCTCTCACACCTTTTGTTAGCTGAGGCTATTTAAAATGTACATTTTTGGGGGAAAAACTGTCTTATATTGTGTGTTTGTGATTATTGTGTTTAGTCCACTTGGGCCAAAGTCCCAACAGGGGTTATTTTAACATTAATTACTTTATTATTATAATTTAATAAAATTTTCATATGCTTTGAACAATCAACTGAGCCAATGGTTAAAGGTTAAGGCAGCAAATAGGGAACATACATATTCTACACTGGAGGTAAATAACCATCTTCAGCATGGAGAGTGATATCTGCTATCGTGTCCCCTTTTAACCACCTTTCTCCTTGCTTTAATTAAACTTCCTTAGTTCTCTGAAGCATTACTCCTTTAGCACCTTTGTCCATCACCTCTAGATCCTCTCTAGTTTCTCTACATCCTTCCTAAAATGCAGAATCCTAAACACAGTAGTCTAGCTCAGACCCAACAAGTACCAAGTAGAGTGGCACTATTAAGTCCAATGTTTTATATACCCATAACATATTTTCTTGCATATTACACATCCCCAGATAAAACATGAAATGTGCTTTTGGAAGGTAGAAGGAATATTAAGTCATCTGCATTTTCTTTATGTGTTACCCCATCAGTGAAGTTACCCTATCAAGTGTGTTAGGTATGATTTCCTCTTAACCAAGTAGTACCTTCATCCACCAGGTATTTACACATTTTTTGTTTTATAATTTGCTCCAGTAGCTTCCCAGGTGTTGAATTCAGGTGGACTAGCCTAGACTTCTGTAGGACCATGTTAACCTTTCTTCTCCTGGGGCCTCACACACCTTCCATGTGTAGGTGACAGCCAATGGCTTGAAGATGTCTTCAGCCATTTTTTTCAGCACTTTGGCAAGAATTTTATCAGGCCCTACCTATTTATATTTGTTTATATTTATCAAAAGCTCTTGGATACACTTTACTTCCTACGACGCTCTACCTGTCTCCCTTTTTGTCCATATTAATTGTACTGATATCCTGAAGAATGTAGTGATATAAACCAGCCAAGACTTCAGACATATGCAGTTGGACTCCACTTCTTCAAGAAGGATCTTTAACTCCTCTTCCTCATTGGTCTTCTTATTTCTCATGTCTCCCTCCTCCCTACCAAAATGTTTCTTGTATTAAATGTATTGGATTAAATTGGATTAAGTTTGAGGTACATCTCAAAGAATCTTTTCCAACTCTCCTAATTCATAATTCACATGTTTTAGTTATTATCTGGTTAGGTTTTCATTTTCTGAAAGATATTTCATAGATTTCATAGGCATTTCGGCTGGAAGGGACCCCAGAGGATCATCGAGTCCAGCCCCCTGCCTTAGGGGCAGGAAGTCAGCAGGGATCATAGGATCAATATCAGTATGGTGGAATGAGCTATAAAAAATTCTATTTTAATTATAATCCTTTCCCCTTGCTTCCCTATCTGTCTATACTTGGGAATCATATGTAGCTTCCCTGCTGAGTCTGAGGATGACAGAAGTTCATCGTACACTCTTTGTCCCTCATTTCCGCATCACAAGATACTTTAACATTAAATGCAGTGTTGAGGAGATGTAGGCAAGCTGCTGCTCCACTGAATGATCCTACTGCAGCCACTTCTTTTTTCTACTTTAATGGCTTAACATGCTTCACTAATTACGTGAGAGCCACTGTCCTTTTTTCTGTCCCCACATGAGCTAGGACAGACTGGCAATCATCCTGAATGTTCCACCCACCTCAGTATCTAAAAGGAACCTCGTCTAAGCTCAGCCACCAAGCTTCCCTACCCAGAGACCTGAAAACAGCTCATCTGCAGCCAACAGCCAACTATCAGCACAATGCAAGGCAAAGGAGCCTTTGGTGATCCTGGGGGAAAAGCAGCATATTGAGTCTAGAAGGACAAGGCATAAGAAAACTGATGACTTTTTGTGGGGGAATATCTTTATGTTGCTTCCAGATTGTCATTGCCATTTTTCTCACCTGCTCCATCTCTCAAGTAATATTTCCACCGGCAGCTGCCTATTCTGATTCAACACAAAGATTGTATGTCCAGTGTAGTGGGAGTATGGAGACCAACCTGTGAAATTGCTCTTCTTGGGGTACCCCACACAGAATGTATCTAAGAGGGTTTCTGTAATATAGAAGGCTATATGGTCCACTACCAGCAAGTGAATTTTATTTTCACATGATAATATCTCAGGTGATCGTGGCATTGATATTACATAGAAAATTAATAGAAAAAATGCAAAGGCTCCTAAGATTTCCATTTCTATAAATCTTGCCTAAGGCTGCAGCTGAAATGTCCTTGAAGGCCCTGCACGGTACAGTACAGTATATTCCCTGACTGCTTCTTGTGCCAAATAAATTTTGTTGATTAGGAATGTGGGTATTTCACAGCATTTCAAAGACCCACGTGGCAGAAAAAAAATGTCACTCACCTTCAGAGTGTAGCGTATCTCCAAAGGTTCAGAGTTTGGATTTGGTTTGAATTCTGGAATGCTTATCTGAATACCCTGCGACTGTGTAACAGGCTTCCTTGCAAAATTTCCATCATTTCTTCTTCTAGTCAAAGACATATAATAACACCTAGTATTTCCACTGGAGACAGAAGTGTATGGGAAGCAAGGGCAAAAAGAATTATCTGATCATTTGAGAACTTTGAAGAAGATTTGACTCAAGGTTCATCCTAGGAACTGAGGGCAGGTTTGGAATTCACTACTTCGTGGTGTTAAGATTATTCCTTCTCTGCATCTACATTCCTATTAGGTAGAGATTCATAGACTACACTGCTATGCATAACAACATCTGGAGACACCTCATGTTTCCATTAATTATCAAGTGAAGTTCTGTATTCTGTTTATGTTATATTCATGGATGCCTCATAATTTATAAACTAAATCCTAATGAATGAAAATATGACTACAAGCCTGGCAATTCCTTTTGATAATATTTCCTTGAGAACATGTTCTGGTAAAAAGAGTTTGCATGTTAAAATGATTTATCAAAATATGGCTTCACACTTAGTAACATGAATATATAATTGAAATATAATTGAAATCTTATTTTTCTTAAAAGTGGGCTACCATCATTCTTCTGTTCTCCATTTGTTTGCTTTTGGCTTTGCTGGTAAACTTGATTACATACTTTCTAGAATACAAGATCTAGAGAACCGTTATTTTGTTGAAGATAAAATAGGCCCAGCAACATCACTCCTATCTGATCAAAATATTGTTATTTAAAGGTTGTGACCTTATATATCTGATAGAGCCTCTGACTGTAAATTGTAGACCACCCATTGCCTTGATATTCTTCAATACACATGGAAGGAAAGGCCTTAGGTCTTATTTTCAGAGGCACTAGCCCTACCCAATTAAATGATAGCTACAATGACTATACCTTTTTAAAATTTAGGTATAACTGTGCTTCGTGAATGTTGAACTAATACCTTTCGTTTGAAATTCTAGGGCCAAATCTGTTAGAGCTTTTAAAAATAAAGAAACATCTGCTAGCTAATTTTTTTGAACAGTCTAAATTACGAAAACAGTTTTAGGGCCAGATTGTGACTGGCCTCTTTTGAGGGTGCACAGGTGTTGTTGTGGGAAGGTGCCAAATATCCATGCTTCCCACTCCTCATATACCTGTACAAGGACTACCCCTAAGCAGCCCTTGCCAAAAGGAGAGTGTACCAACTGCTCCCTACTAACACACAAAGCTATCCCAAAGGGTGTAGAAAAGGTGTTCTGAGCCAGGGTCTAATAGGCACAATCTGGCCTTTAAGAACATTTTGTTGTAGCATGCCCTGTGGTACCCCTGTGACAGATATTCTTTCTTGAGGAGACTGCGAATGGCAGTAAAGGTAGATTATATTTTTTGAACAAATTCAGAATCTTCCATTTTCTGGCTAGAAGTGGCCAAGAGGGCAGAATTTAGGAGGTTTCTCACTGTATTCACAGTGTGCTAGATTGTGAACCCGTACACTAAACAACACATTCCTCCTTATAGGAGCCAATGGGATTACTTATAGGGTGTGTCTACATGTGCAAATTAATGCAAAACAATAAAATGATTGTTCCCAGGCATGCCATTTGAACATGCACCTGGGAACACAGCATGTTGAGTTAGGTCAGAGCAGCCCTGGCTGTCAGGAGGCCCCAGAGGTCAGCCTGCCAGGTCAGGGCTGCTCCAGCCCAGCTCATGCTGTGGAGGGGCTGGCTGGGGAATGAGGATGCTCCAGTGTGAGGCTAGGTGGCAGGCAGCCCTCACACTGAAGCACCCTCATGCCCCAGCCAGCCACATCAGTGTTTACATGTGTGGTGGTGTGGAGTAAAAAACTTTGCAGCAGGGTAGTACTTTGTATTTACAATTACTACCTTGCTATGGAATGTATTGGTTTACTCCAACCTAATAAGGGTGCACATGTAGACACCCAGATGTTTACTACATAGCTAGTTAGTCAACTGCATTAAACAGCTTGTGTAGACATACCCATGGAGTAGCTACAAAGTAAGAGGAAGAATGGTAACATCTGGCCCCATATTAGAAATAGGCCTGCCTGTAAGGCTAGGGACAGACATTCAAAAAGCCGGAATTGATTCAATCTTTGCAGATTAGTCTAACCTACAAAAGCCTGAACTGATTTGGAGGTGGATAGACATTCCCTTTTCATTCCAGACA
>NW_005842461.1:872129-888629 GCF_000455745.1 Alligator sinensis
AGGCGCGTCCCTGCATGGCCTCAGGCAAGAAGCCGGGGGGGGTGGGAGGGCAGCTAGAGCAGCCCTCCTTTGGCTTCCACAGGGCTGAGCTGAGGGGAGTGTGGTGAGGCCCCGGCTGTGATTATTCCCTACCCCCTCTCCTAAGCAGCCCAGCAGGGAATGCTTATCACCCCTAACTCAGTGTTTATCAACCCATTAAGAAAATAAAGCCTCTCTCCATTAACTAATGGAGCTCTTCTTAAATAGCTTTTCCAAGGAAAGGCATTAAGCTACCTGCTGATTAGCTCCAAAAAAGCCTGTCTCCCACAGCATGGACCATATCCAGCATGTGGTCTGCTAGCTAATGCTGAAGTGTTTGTGTAAGGCAGAGCAGAGCGGAGTGGGGAATAATCCCTACTTAGAAGAGAGAAGCTAGGCAGATGCTCTGTTCCTGCAAGTCTGTGCCGGAGCTCTGGCCAGGGAACAGAGGGGAGGGGCCAGTCCTGCAGTGGAGCAGGGAGCCCCGCCCTGCCCAGAGAGCATGCCAGGATGCTGGGGGAATCTGGTTTATCTTAAACCAGGAAGGGGTCTGGGACAGACATTGAATAAACCGGTTTGACCCAAATCAGTTAAGTCTGATACTACTTTCAACCAGGTTTATCTCAAACCGGTTTCAGCCATTTTCAAACTAGTTTATGTGCACTGAACATCTGCTCTGTTATAGGTTTAAATCAGTTTCTGATCACTTAAACTGGTTTATGTGTAATGTCTGCCCCTAGCCTAAGTGGAATGTTTTGGGCATTATGCAAAAGGAATAGTGTCTCAATTAATTGCTATAACAGAACAGGTTGCTGAAGGATAAAGTACTCTGAGGCTACTGCTTTGTGTGTGATATATGACAAGAGTGTCCCTTTACTACATGTTTCCTTGACACATTTTGGCAGGGTATAAGGCAGTGAGCAGCAGAAGCACTGAGAGAGATTTTAAAAAATGAGCTGGCTTTTAAAATGAAAAGAAGAACACAATACTGTATAGTAGCAGCATGTTTGGGTTTCTTCCCAATATACTCAGTTGAATTAATGTGACGACTGTGTGTAAATGCATAACATTTGAGAACCTGATAGAAACAAAATAGTTGACTAATATGCCACTAGTTAAACAGGTCACAAGTCTACATAACCTGTATATGCATGGGGGGGGAGGTAGGGCATGACAGGTGGAACACTTACAGCAGCTCTGAGCATCAAGACAAATCCAGATATTTCAGTCTGAAAGCTCCTCTGATGTGGAACAATGAAAGAGCACAAAGACACAACCAAAGAACTTGGGCTATGTCTATAAGGTAAACCTACCATCATGGATGGTAGCAGAGTCCTCAAGCACAGTCTGCTGCTTCAGACAAGCTGCTTCCTAAACCCAGAAGCAGTATAGCGATATCAGATCCCTGCATTGCATTGTATATTGGTATTTGCTAGCTATCAAATGTAGCACAAGCTCTATAGACTGATAATTTAATTTCTGAGATCACACTAGCATTTTCTGGGAGCAGCCCAAATAGCTGGATAGTAAATGTGTTTTCCTGCTCTATGACAATGTTGAACCATTTCATATCAGGATGAAACAGGGGCATTACAACTGAGCCTTCCATACCCTAAGTTCCCCTAACTAGTAGGTGTTGTGGTGTTCTAGGATACTGGGACCTTTCTCCATTTCTCATTGGAGCTACTTCACATTATTACATACTTTTAAATACTTAAAACTTCAATGGAGCAGAAATTTGGAGATTCATTTCCAATAGGTTGAGTGCCCTAACCACTAGGCTATAGAGTCAGTCTCTTTAGAACTCTTGTTCTGCCCCAGTAATATTTAATTATTTATGCAATGTGGAACAGCTCCAAAAGGAGAGGAAAAGAGACATAGAGATTGACTGAATACCCTGAGGGTTATGGCTGTTCGCTTATGGCATGTGGAAAAGTGAGGTTCAAATTCCTGGTCTGAGTCAAATAGAGTAAGGATTTCTCACATCCCATGTGGTCCCTCTAATGCCAAAGCTATTGGCTATTCTTGTATGCCTGTGCCTGTCTCTCTGTCAACATGTCCATCCTTCCTGAGACTGTGAAAGGGTTCTGTTGGATAAGCCAGCTGTTTTGCATGGAAAATCTGTCCCTCCAGAAATTTTCCTTACCAGCTGCAGGGTTGGGAAAGTCTGGGTGAGGAGAAGGAGCAAAAATGTTTTCTCAGAGTTATGAGTAAAGTAGCCATTATTCGATTATAATAGTTGAGTTAATATGCTGCCTACCCAGATCCTAATAATATGCATTATCCTGTTCGTAAATTTTCTTTTGGTATTAAAGGGGCCAGATTCATCATTATTTTAACTTCACTGAAGTGTTTGTTCCAGCATCTCCTTTGGGTATAATCCAGGGAATTTATTTTCTTTGCTCTCTTTAACTATTAACACTTTAAAACAGCTTTAAAGTTTTTGTTTATACTACAACCACTCTGCTGTTTGGGGGAAATAAAGCGACCCTAAGGCAGGCATAAATTATGGGCCCCTTAACACTGTCAGAGCCATATAAAGTGGTCCTCGTTTACTTGGGAATCCTGGATGTCTTTTGTTTTTAAAGCCCCATGTCACTTGTTTCATCATGTCCTTCAGGACACCCTTGGTTCTTTTCTTTGACTTCCTCATATCAAACCCTTCACTTAGTAGCACCTACAGGATAATAGGCAACAGAAGCTGCTGCATATCCTAAGTATTCATTTCATGTGATTAAAAAGAGATAGTATTATATACCAATAACACATTTGGCATTAGTGCATATTAGTTTGGGGGGGGGGGGGGGGTTAACTACAATTCATTTTGCAGTTTTGGTGCAGCACTTTGCGGACCAAGAACTGGCTTTGGCCTTACCCAAAGGAAACCTCTCTCAGCACCTGGAAAGTGGATGGTGCCTGCAGAAACAAAAACCACTGGTTTGTGGGGAAAGTTAAAGTTTAACACAAGACTGCTGGATGTTTTAATTCTGACCCAGCTGTCAAAAATACAATTTTTCTTATTGCTATCAATAGCAAGGGAGGATATTTTACCCACCTTTTACCTTTCACACTTAACCATGAAACATGGCATTTAAAAAAAATGCACTCTGGGATAACCACATGAGATACACATCTCATTTGGCATGATCTTTTTCCAGTCCTCAGTATTTTATCTTCTCAATAAAGCAGCATTTTCCCCACTGATCACAATACTACTGGAGCGTGAATTTTAGGGCTTGTAACATTAGACCATTTTTATTGATCTTCATGGGTTTGCAGTGGGGACTTCAAGGTCATTTGGTCACCCAGGTTAACTTTGCAGCAATGAAAAGCAATAAACTCTTGCAGGACAGGTGGGTATTTATTAAGAACATTTAATTTCCAAAAAATGCAATACTGCTAGAAAGTATTGAAAAAATAAGTTCTTGTTTCCTTTGACATGTCCTTTCTTTAAGTATTCTTCTTAACTTGCTGCCCCCATGACCCCCTTAGTAGCAGATACAATTCATTTCTTATGCAGACTGACAAAAAAGATGCATGGTATATGGCACTGCATATCTTTACTTCATTATTTCCTCATAGCAGAGACTTGAAACTGTAATGTGTGAGAAAGAAAAGGTGCCAACATGACATTTACTACTGCTAATATGAATCTGATTAATTCTACAACAAGAAACATCATCTTAACTCTTTATATTCTTTTGTGTGTTTTGCTGTTTGAACAGAAAATTGATAAATCAGAATATTTTGACAAATAATATACACCTGTAGACCTTGATGAAGCAAACAATATCACAAACCAATCATTTCTAATATGTTTATTGGGAGGAAAGTTAGAGGGAAAATGAACAATAGGATAAATGATTTAAAAATGCTTACATTTGTCTTGCAAGGTAAAATCTTTTTTATTATGGTGGAATCTGTTTATGAATTTAACTTAGCTTTAGTTAAACTTTATTTTTAGTGAAACAGAATGGAAGTCACAAATCATTTCCATATAGAGCAACATGCCTTATCTATAGTGAGTTTCTATGCTTAGTGAAAAAAAGTTTCTAATAAAGGGATTTCATTGTACTTATCTAAAATACTATTACATTTTATTTCTGCCTTGCTTATTCCCTTAAAATGATTATTTTTATTTTCAGTTTAAAAGAAATTACAAAGATATATCTTGCAGTACAGTTTTTTAACTTACTGGATTAAAATTATTAACATATTTTTATTCTTTTGGGGGGCTTTTCTAATGACTGGTTCTCTGTCTTTCCTTTCTCCATTCCTTTCTGCAGTATGAAAAAAGTTAAATAGTATAGTTCCACATTCTTCAATCTGATTTCCTACTACTTTCAGGTTTGGCTGAAATGTCAAAAATGTAGAAACTGTGAAAAATTCCATAGAATGTGCCGAAGTGTGTACTTATAAGAAAAATGTTTTTCATTAAGGGTAGAAAAAAAGCCTAGGTTAGAAGGAACCAGAAAGGTATTTGATCTATACATATAATGTTTCCCTTATGTATAAGATGTAGATTTAAGCATATATGGAATTGTAAAGAAATAACCCCAGCATTTGAACACTGTGATATTTTTAAATGCAGGGTGACAAACATCAAATTCAGATGTCTGATGACCTTGTGAATGAAACACTCTCCTTGGAATCATTTCTTTTTATTCTTTTATTGGATCAAATTTAAAATGTCCATGGAACTATTATAGTGGAGAAAAATAATCTAGGTGCTAACACAACTGTCTGGCTGCAAAATATGGAAAAGGCAAAAAAAAGGGTGAGAAATTTATGAAGAACTATTGGAGAGGATAAACAGCATTTTGCCAAAGTTCATAGGCTATTGGTAAGCAAGTGAAGCTAGGGCTGCCTGTTGCTTTATAATGCCACAGCAATAGAAATAACTTTGAATGCAAGCAAATGACACACAGGTCAGGATTTTAAATGTGAACACATGCTTCAGAGGAAACCATACAGGAATAAAAATTGTTCCTGTTTTGTTAGTTTAGATTCTGAAAGAAGCTTTTGTGTGTAAAGATGTAACATGATCCCGTGCCTGGAGCCATGCCCTGTGGTACACAGAACACAGTGTCTCTCTCCCAGTGTACCAAAACTAGAGAAACTTGCATGCTTTGTATCTCTAGACTGGCACTGGCTTTTGTAAAATGTAATTTACTTTTACTGGACTGATAACAAAATTGACTTTTTGTGTCACTCTGTGGTACAATTTAGTGGAGAGAACGTGAGGCTTGCTGAAGGTAAATCTTGATGATCATTACTTTAAAAAAAATTAAAGAGCAGTTCTGTTTCAGTATTATAAACTCTACTCTTTGAATACCTTCCAGAAATCTGCTGGTTTAATTTCTTAGTCCCATCTGTTTCCCTCTCACTGGCTATATTTGTTAGTATTTCCTCAAGCAGCATGTTGTATTGCCCTTACTGTGCTGGAGGAAAAGGGCATAGATTGATCATTTTACAGGACAGGGAAACGTTTATTTTGGGCTGGAGTGCAATGCATTTCCTCGCTTCCTGCCCAGAGTCATAGAAAAACTTCTTCTTCAAAAAAAGGCAGAGACTGTTTTGGTCTACCAGGGAAAAAAAAAAAAAAAAAGAGGCAGCAATGTCAGGAGGGCCATTAGGCTGCTTATCTGTCTTTCTACTTTGGCACGTGAAAGCTCCCAGCTCAGCATGCCATGTGTCAAATCTATCATTTGATATGTCAGGAACCATTATTCCCTCTTTTGTCACCAGTTTTGACCAAAGGATGAAAAATTGCTGTCTTACACAGACAAAATTATTGCTGAAAAAAGGGCAACTCCGGCACACAGGAGTAGGCCAAGGTGAAACACGGGGAAACTCTCCTTAGATTAGGTCTGGGTTAAGAGAATATTGATCTGTGTACTAAAAACTGTTGATCTCTCTGAGCAGAGGATGACAAATGGTGGCAAACAAAAAATTGAGTGTCTCCAAGGACGTTTGAGCTGCTCTGTGTTTTCTGTGAGTATTTGTTTGGTTTGTGGGTTCTGCTCCAGGGATTTAAACTAAAATAAGCAAATATTAAACAGAAATGAAACAGCCACAAAATGATACAGTGAAAAAATACAGGAAGAGTACATGCAGTTAGAAATTAGGCCAGGTATTAGAACTGATAAATAGCCTATGCATAAGAAATAACATGTGTTAACAGCAGAAGCTTAACATATTGTAATTCTAGTGTTTATTGGGCCAATTTCTGTTCTTTGTGCCATGCATAAAACCCATTGTAGCAAATGAGGTTGTACCTAAACAACCAAGACCAGATTCTTATTTTATATTTTGTCTGGAAAATAGCTTTTGAGCATGCTTATCACATCAAGGCATGCTAGACTTCTCATTCGCAGATAAGTCATATTAAAGACAATAATAGACCTAGGCTATATTATAAATGTCCATATCCCCTGTCTCTTTACTGACTATAAACAAAGGTGCGAGGAAAGAAGAAAGAGAATCCATTTTCTCTGCTCAGATAGGGAAACAAGAGGGAAGCAAATGCTGTTGGCCCATCAGGGAGGTTATATAGATTCTTGTAAAGTCTTATAAAAAAGATCTCTCTTCATCAGGCTGTCAGTATGGACGTCCAAACAGAACAGCTCTCTTCCTGGGACCAGGATTTCGTTTTATCTTATGCTTACCTTCTAGCTTTTAGTTTCAATAAAATTGAAAGTATTACCAGAGAAAGGCTCGTAGGCTTCTGTAGGACTGAGATGTGCCCTAAGCCAAGAGTGTTCAACCTCCAGCCAGTGGGGGAGCTGTTTCATCCAGCCTATGGGGCTCCCCAAAGGCTGGGCTGAGGAGGCACAGGGCGTGATCCAGCTGTGCGAGCTGGGCCAAGGCAGTACAGGGCCCAGTCCAGCCACACGGGGCCAGGCAGAGGCAGCACAGGGCCTAATCCAGGCACTAATCCCAGGATCTGGCACGTGAACTGGCCCCATCTGGCTCGTGGTGCCAAGAGGTTGAGCACCACTACTCAAAACAACTCCTCTAACCAATTCTGGAATGGGAATTGCTTTTCTAAATTTTGAGACTCAGAACAGGTATAACCCTCCAAGTTTGTCTTGACATGTTCCTTGGGCCACCTAAGGCCATCTTGTCTGAATAATGCTATTATTTCAGAGAATCCATTCTGTGGATATTGCTCCCCTATTTGTGCACAGAGCTGCCAAGATTCCTGCCACTGGCAATGCTGCCGTCATTCAGGAAGGATGCATAGATTCTGCTACTGGGAGTCACTATAGTAGAGGAATTGTTGACAGCCCATTTGGCTGTCTCACTACCCTGTCTGATATAGGGAAAAGGTAGTGAGGGATAGTCCTGGATGCTTCAGACCAGTCAGACACAGCTTTGGGGCACCATGTGAAACAGAACAGGGAAACAAGGAAAGGGATGAAGTTGAATGGAAAAGCTTGCTCCAAAATCATTTCTCTTTTTTCCCCCTTTGTTCACCCTGGCTGTGGCTATACAAAACACTAACTGCACAGTTGTTACTGTGCAGACATTTAGTAATTGCATAACCAAGTATTAAATGACTGCACAGTAACCGGCATTACTGTGCAGTAGCATCACCACATGGCTTCCTGGTGACAGACTTTGCTCATTACTACTGCTCAGTAGCTCATTACTACCGCGCAGGAGCATTGTGTCATGGTTCGTGCACACAATGCTACTGCACAGTAGTAACAAGCTACTGCACAGTCAGCATCTTGTGTAAATGTAGTCCCTATCAACTACTTACTTCTGATTCTCATAACCCTTTCTGCAAACCTTTCTACCCTGTTCCTCCATCATTTTGAAAGTCATCAGTTAATTATAGTATTACCTCCAGCCTTTGAGGTAGGGATGGGCTTTAAACTTTAAGACAACAAGAAGGCAATATACAGGAGATTTTTCAGAGGGAGTACTGAAGACCTTAGGGGACTCTAAGGGATCTGTGGGGATAAGGAGCACACTCTTTGTCAGTTTGTGGAGGGATTGAACAAATCTAGAAAACTTTGTGAAAAGAATGCCTGTGTGGCCTTTCACTTACAGGCCCCAAATCCACTCCTTTTATCGCTCTAGTGCAAAGGAGTTCAGCAAAAAGGGTGAAGCTTGTTGGCAAATACCACCTCATTCTAATTCTTGGGTTATAAACTACACAAGACTGGGACTGGGTCCTCCTTAGTGTTTAACCAGCAAGAAGTACAATTGGGCTCTGATTCTGATTAGGTCCAAGAGGAGCTCCTGTAATGCATTGTATAATAAATGTACCCAATAATTTCAATATGATGATGAATCCAATGAATAGAGGAAAAGATAAAGTACTATCTTGCATTTCCAGAATGGTTAGATATGAAACACTGACTACAGGAGAGCCTACCTAAGCTATATGAAAGGACAGCATGGTGGCAGTCAAAATTAGGCATTAATATCTGCAAAATAAAGATTAGCTTTCTGTATATACATTGGTATATACAGAAATTACAACAAGTCCTAAATTACAACAAGTTTTTTTTAACAGTAACAGTTCATTTCAAACAGCTCGGTGAAAATATTTATTTGATGAACAAGAACAGTCAAAAAGGCAAATGAGATGTTATGTTGCATATGGAGAAATGGAATCTGATAAGAACCCTGAAAAGATTATGTCAGCCTGTAAATCAATGGAACATTCAATATTGTGTTCAATTTTGGTGTAAAATTCTCCAGTGGAATGTTTTGGGTTTTTTTTCCGTTGAGCAATGCTGATTCATCAAAATCCAAACATTTTGCTGAGCTTGTTCATTTTCAAAAGAAGTTTGTTAGGACCTTCTAGATTTCCTACGCCTGATTCTTAGGCAGCCTGCCTACTGGGCTGAGAAGAAATCAAATGCAAGAAAGCCCATGGAGTCCCAGCTCTCAAACTTCTAGATTCTCAAGTTCCTCAGCTTCTCTGTAGCTTGCCTCGAGTGGGGCTTCCAGACCTTTTATTTTTTTGGCAGTCTGATATGGAGCCAAGAACCTGGGAACTGTGGCTCTGGGGTAGAAATAAAAAAGATGTTCAGAAACAGTTAACAAAGACTGAAAAGGCTGAGCTGTTTTACAAAAGGAGGGAAAAGATAGGAATATAATTAAGATATATAATTTAATAAAGGGTATAGAGATGGTAAATCTGGTATTCTTTCATACCTTCTCTCATAAATAGAATGAGGGAATATCCAGTGCATGTTAATTTTAATAGGAGAAATATGTTTTTGCACAACACATAATCAACTTGTGGAAGCCATTGCCACAAGATATCATTAGGGCCAAAAACTTAATAAGATTTTTAAAAAATAGGCATTTATTTATAGATCTACTGGAAATGTCTAACTATATTAGTTAGAATTCAAAAAATATAAATCTTCATGCTGCAAGACATACTTATCCATTAATTGCCTGAGGCTTCAAGGCATAGTTATCTACTGTGTACTTAGGGCTTGGAAGAAGCTTCACATTTGTGCAACTTATTTAAATAGGACTTCATGAGGGTTCTCGCAGCTTTCTCAGAAGCATCTGATTGTGTAGGAGTCAGGGTGCTGAACTTGATGGCCTACTTCTCTGATACAGCATAGCAGCTCCTCTGTTCCTGTGAGTTGCTTTATTTGTGTTTGTTTACATTTTCACGGGGGGCGGGGGGGGAGCTCTGTTCGTGCCGCAGGGAATAATTCATATGACCAAAATAATGAGATCTCTCATGTTTTCACGATAATTCAGTTCCTAGATGATCAGAAGACTGTCACTCATATCATTTTAGCCCTAGAAGTGCTCTACCAGGCCAGAACATGGACACCAATGGAAAACATAAAAACATCAAGGCAACTAGTATTATTTAGCCTTCTATAGACCCTAACATGTTCTGCCCGCCTTCCTGAGGGGTCATGGACTAAATGGTAACCTCATTTTCCTATTTTTCCATAACGATATGAAGCCAAAATAAATACAACCCTCCCCAAAATAAATGTTGGAAATGGGAAGAATGACATACAATTGGAGAAACTCTTTTGGAGAACATATATAATACAAAAAATAAAAAAGATTATAACTGAATGTTGTGTATTCTTCAATTTTACATACAGGATTCTAGCATGGAAAAGTAATTTAGTCCCACAAATCTTTAACAACAAATATTTGATTTGACTGTTTTGAAATGAAGCAGTCAAGGTTTGGCACTCTCTGGGTTTGGCCAGAAAATAGAAGCCTGTTAATGCTGAAAATGTTATATTATTTTGAGGAGATATTCAAGGTGGTCTTGCATGGAGCTGGATGAAATTTTTTGCTAATATAATTGTAGTTAATAAAAAATGCTGTTTGTCAAAATGAAAACTTATTTGCACATACAGTTTAATTTTGACACTATTTATTATTCTTACAAGAAAATGGGAACAAAACAAAAAAAAGCCATTTTGTATTTTTGGAAACCAAAATTAAATGGAAAATGCAACGCAAAACACAAAAGTTTCATTCCAAGTTATTTTTGCCAATAAACTTGAATTGTCCATGAGATTTTTTTTCTAATTATATGGTTTAGTTTTGGAGAAGAGGAGCAAATCAAATTGGTATTTTTTCAATTAGCACTGTTTAAGACCAGATGACCCCACCCCACATTCCCTTGTTTTGCTTCAAATGTATTTGAGTATTGTAGAAGGCAGTTGCCAATGACCAAGTCAAAGCACATACCCACTGAAATACTTAGATTACACTATCACTGGAATACCCCATGCATAATATTTGGCAGTGTTCTAATAGTCTACAGAGCATGTTATCTTGATTCCTGGGAAGGCAATGATTTTGGCTCATTCCCCATGTTAGTCACACCTATTCTTACATGCACCTATGAATATTCAGCATTCAGAATTTGGTCAATAGTGTCTGAATGTATTGAAAGGCTGATGATTTATTAAGATCTTTTTCTATTTTGTATTGTTTCAAAAAACAGATCTTTTATATTTTAATTTTGCCATAGGTAATTATCTTGTGACACTGCCCTCACTTTTATCATTTTTCACTAGCTAAGCATCAGGATGAGGTGGTAGTCAGTAGGGGTGTGCAAAGCGGGCCCTATTTGATTCAGATTCAGATTTGGCTCAAATCAAGGACAGTGATTCGACTTGTAGATTCAGATCACTGTCCCTGATTCAATTTGGCTGAATCCAAATCTGAAGATTTGATGCTGATTCAGATAATCAGCAATTCAAACACAGAAACAGCTTTAAGTGGTGTTTTTTTTACATACCTCGAGGTACTAGCATGGCTTGTGAACGCTGAGCTGCTGGGACACACGGAGCATCCCACAGGAGCGCAGGGTGGGGGGCCTCCACATGTTCGGCAGTGAACCCAGAAGTGGACCAGAAGAAGACTGCAACTGGCCATGGGGGACTGCCACTGGCCCAGGTGCCCCCCCAGACCCAGGAGGCACCAGTTGCTGAGCCAGGGGGACACAGGGGGCCCCCCTCCGCACTCCCCGAAGGAACTGGAAGTGGACCAAAAGTGCTTCTGGTCCAGTTCCAGGTCTGCTGCCATGCGCCCCAGCATCACAGCGTTCACAAGCCATGCTGGTACCTAGAGGTATGTAGAAAAAAAAATTAAAGCTGTGTTTGTGTCTGAACCTTTCCGAATCGATTTGGAGGGTTCTAATTCAATTCAGAGAAATTAAAGGGTCTCCTGATTCGATTCAGATTCAGAGATTTTGCCACTGAATTGGGCTGAATGTCCGCCGAATTGAATCAGGGACTGAAGCTTCGCACAGCCCTAGTAGTCAGGAGGAAATGATGATACTCCAAAAGAGCTCTACTTGCAATCCTAGTAGTCTGTCCCTATATGAACTCATGAGTTTGGTGACTGAGAGCACACAACTGTTTTTGCTAACTGTACCAGCACCTGCTTCTAACTGAGTTTGCTCTTGCATTAAGAAACCTGTCGTATACTAGGTATCTTCAGAGACTTAGGATTGGCTGTGCTTTATCCTATACTATGCAGATATTGCAACATCTAATTTGCATAGCTATTCTAATGAGTCATAAATTAAGACTGTACCTAGCTGTACATTGTTAGCAAAACCCACATTGAACTTGATCCTAAAAGCATCACAAGTATTACCCTGCAGATAACAGGAATTACAATGAAATGGGTCTGTCTTCTGCTAGCCTCTGAGCCTAGCATATATACTTGGTTTTTCCCTTCATTTTAGGCCTCGTTGTAAGAGCAGTTTCAGCTCCTCCCCCAACTGGTGGATGAGACTCCTGGAAAGCAAATAATGTGGAACTATTGAGACTTACTTTCCTTAGGAAGGTATGGGCACTGTCTTCAAGAGCCTCACAGAAGAAGCTCTGTGTTGTTCCTTTGATCCTCTTTTGCAGGTGGAGATAGGCTACTTGCCCATTATTGCAGAGGTTGTGTCCTCTGAAAGAAATAATTATTCACTTTGTACAATTTGCCAGAAAAAAGACATACATTTCACTAGATGGTTTTGTTTTAATGTTTCATCTGACAGGAGAAGAGAAAAGAGATACTTTATGGAAAAATGTGCAGGTTGATATACCTTTGCATAAACTCCAAGAACTGCCCAAATAAGCCCACAATGGGCTGCATTAAAGCAGTTCAATATCTGCTTTAAAACAGAGTCCCCAAATGGAAAATTATAGAGCAATGCATACACGCCATGTTTGCAATAAAGAGCCTATGAAATTATATCTGAGAAACTGAATTTGTGATTGCAGATTTGCATGGCCACAAAAGGAATGATTTTTTTTTTTTTTTTTGATTTCCAGATCATCTGTTAAAAAGACCTAGGTATGGCTCCAGCAGACACCCTGTATCCTTATATGTACAAGCTTACCAATGCTAATACTTTTCATCTATCTAAATTCCACTATTCCTACAGGCTTAACACCATTCTGTAATTCTACTGATGCCTCCTATTTTTGGCATGTGATTGTTAGCAAGATGAAAGTGATCCCTATATCACTCACTCCCAGATATTAAAAGTCTGGGAAACACCTGTTAGGTCATCTTGTTAATCTTCCTGAACTGTTGTATTTCATTTCTTCTAATGCACCTATCAGAATGGCATCTTGGTGTCTTCTAGAAAGTGTATTGAATGTCATAACGTAGGGCCTGGGTACATAAACCTACTAGTGGGAGGTGAAGGAGGGTAGAACTTCACAGTATGTCATTCCCTCCACAGGGACTGTCTGTGTGCAGTTTTACTCCATGATAAGGGAAAGCTAACCTGTAGTTGTTTAGGCCTCAAATGGAAGTGTAGTTTGTGTGGTTCCTACTTTTTTCTCCATCATTCTTCCCAGCAGAAATATTTTTTGTGCATTTTAAATTATTTCAGTATAATGTGACAGATGTAAGCACTATAAACCCGATGTGAATGGTATAAACCTTATCTATCCTAGCAGTTTAGCAAAGAAGATACACTATTGCTGGTTATTCCCATAATACAAAATTCATTTTTTCTAGTGTAGACACACTAGGGAGCTCGGGTGTCAGCACTGTACTTCACTGTTAGTGTCCCCACAGCTAGATTTTGCCAGGTGAACATTAACAGGTTAGGGCTTTATGAATGCTTCCTCCTTTTATGTGTTTTTCTTAATTTCCAGTTAACGTGGTTCACTCTACACATTAAGTAAAAAATTGCTTTTTTCTGTAAAAGTATACATTCTTCAAAAGTTGTTATTAATTTACAGATTAACATACATTAAAGAAAGCCTAAAGAAACATTTAATCCATACTCTAGCTTTCTTTCCACTTCCAATAAGCATCATTAAACACAGGCACCACCAACAGATCAGCTTTGAAGCTTTCTTAAAAAGGGCATCCCCAAAAGATCCATTCCTTCTCTTTGGCTTTACTGTCACATAATATAATTATTCTTAAAATAACTCAGATGCTCTGTATTCTCAAAAGATAAAATTCCTAATATGCAATTTTGGCAGGCTTGCCAGTGGCAGCCCAGTGTGCCGGCTTTGGAGAGGTTTAATGTGATTGGTGGGGTACTCCCCACAAATCAGGAAAGGCAAGGGGAGAGGCTTGTCCCGCCCCTACCCAGAAGCGAGGTGAATAGCCGGACCAGAGAGGAGACTAACACCCTCCCCTCTCTGATTTGTCTGTTTGCAATCTGGGGGTGAAGCCTCCAAAAAGAATAAAAAGGCAGCATTTCCAGCACGCAGGCAACTGCGATGAGGGACAGAAAAGAGGACTAAGAATCGCTGGCAGAGCTGGCCAGCGGGGTGGAGCAGTTGCCCCAGAAGACCCTGACGAGACTTGCCAGACAAGGAGCAGCAAGCAGCCATGTCCTCCAGCCCTGCCATCAGGGAGCACAGTGTCAGTGCACAGTTGGTGCACAGAGGGCCCGGGAGCAGACCGAGACCCTGGAGCTGCACATGGCAGCTCGTGTCCCCAACCCAGGCACAAGGCTGGGCATGCACTGCACAGATCAATGCACAGAGGGTCCATAAGAGGACTGAGACCCAGGAGCTGCACCTGGGTCCCCAACCCTGGTCAGAAAAAATGAAGCAATAGTAAATGCAATACAAAACAACACATGCAAAGAAAACTTTGCTTCCAGGGCCATATGTTATGCCGGAGTGTATGCTTCCACACTACTGTAGGCAAAGACTTAAAACAAGTGCTGCATTTCTGTCAAGTGATAGTTTTTGTGGTCTATTTACATAAGGCAAAATTCAACCCCATGCAGCCAGCCAGCCAAGGACTAATATACCACCTTAAGACTACATAAGTAGTGTGTTGTCCTTGTTACTGACCTTTTCTCAGCTACAGTTTTTGTACCTAAATATTATGTTCCTCCAGCATATACACCTGCCTTATACATGTGAATACATCTATAGCCTAGCAAAATATAGCCTTATACTTCATATAAATGAACAGCTATCCCGACTGAAGTTTAAAGTTTAAAATATACATTTTTTTTCTAAAATATCTTTTAATTAAGACTAGAATTCCTTCCTATAAAATATTAACACTTCTGGTAAAAAAAATATTAATTCACATAAATAAGAAAATAAATAGATAAATACGTGAATAAGGCATTTTTAAGATACTTTTTAGTTCTGTTCTTTAGCGATGTCTTGCAGGTTAGGAAAATACAAAAAGAAACTGAATGCCTTTAAAAATCAATGTCATCCAGTCTGGCACTAGAAACAATAAAACATACTCACTGTGTTCATAATTCCATGCATTAGTGCAGGGAAAAATTGAATTTATTTCATTTATAGTGCACTTTACCTGTATTTCCTTACTTTAAAATTTTTGATTTTCTTTTAAGGTCAACTTTAGCTCTGAGTAATCTGGGTTTATGTTGCTTAATCTAGGAATTAGTACAGCATCCCTGTTGTGTTTTCATTACCTTAAAATTACTGATATACTCTCAGTTTAACTCCATTTTAACTAGGGGTTTTGTCCGGTAATCAAGTAAAAACACTAAGCCCTGTTCTCTGACTGACACTGTGCTATTCTACTGATTTCTGTGGAATTACTTCTGACTTTCATCTATGTATCTGGTTCCCTTTCCTCTTCCCTACTCCCCTCCTTTTACTGTGAACAGCAAGGATTTAAAAAGAAATGTTTCTCCCCATAAGTTGAAACTTTTGCCTTAGACACAAGAAGGTGAGTACTTCACTTCTGCATCCCCTCTGCCTCTGTTATATGATAAACACAAATCTCTCTAACAATTTACTCTATAGCATGTCTCATAAGGCAAAACTTGTTCAAGTTGGGGATGAAGTTGAGTTGTTTCCAACAAGTCTGAGTTTTAGTCTTGTGGCCTGACTGTGCATAAGGTCATTCCTGTGTAAATGCAGAACCACAATTTAATAGCCTGGTGTTCCTCTTGGGCTCAGTCTGCCTGCTATTTCTAAAGTGTATGTATCCTTCTATACAATCCAGTCATCTTGTCCCATTAAGTCTTTTACTCCAAAGTGCAGCTACTCTGAAACCTTGGCCACAGCATGGTCTCTCACCAGAAATTTCCTCCTTGTTGCATGCCTAAATAGACTGGAAAGCACCTTAGGGGTCATCCTGCATGGAGACATGTTATTGCTTTGCTTCTATTATGCATGCAGCTGGGTACAAATTACTAGCTTGTTAAAAACATCTGAAATATTTTCATGAAGCTATCAAAGTGATTCCCAAAGTAGCTCTTACTGATCCATTTGCCAGTTTTGAATGTTAGGTTTCTTCCATGTTTCTTATACCACAATAAGCATTGCACTAATTCTTCTAGTAAAGTTTAATAGCTTGCTAAACATTAATTTATCCTGGATTCACAGAAGACCTTTCTCCCTTATGCTAGGTACAGACATTCAAAAATCCCAAGGCAGAATTCATCTAAGTTACGTGGTTTTGTGCAAGTGGCATAGTTTCATAGATTTCATAGACATCAGGGCTGGAAGGGACCTCGGAAGATCATCGAGTCCAGCCCCCCGCCCA
>NW_005842461.1:890041-901164 GCF_000455745.1 Alligator sinensis
CTGATGAAAGACTGACGCAAAGTACCTATTTAATAGGTTGGCTTTTTCCTGGGCGTCAGTTGTCAGTTGCCCCATCTGGGTCAGCAGGGGTCCAATGTTGCCCCTGCTTTTCCTCCGGCTCCCCACATATCTGAAAAAGGACTTCTTATTGTCCTTGATGCTCAAAGCTAGCTGGAGTTCAGTTGCAGCCTTGGCTTTCCTGGTCTGCTCCCTACAGGACCGGACCAGTGCAGAATAATCCTCCTTGGAGGTGACTCCCATCCTCCACCCTTTGTAGGCCTTTCTTTTTAGCCTACTACTGATCTAAACCGAGTTTAGATCGGTAGTGAACAGAACACACATTCGTTTGGGAGGGGAAGTGGGGGGAGGGGAGGAGGCAAATTTCAGACCAGGTTCTGCCATTTTTAAAACTAGTCGGTGTGCGCCAAACTTCTGTTCTGTTACAGGTATAGACCAGGTTTCCAATCACTTATACCGGCAAAAGTATAATGTCTGTACCTGGCCTGACTCTTCAACTTGACAGGTATTCTTTCTCTCCACTTCAAACCCTTCAATAGTGCTGCTCTTCTATCTTTGTTTAACTCTTGATCAGAAATAAATTAGCTTAGACCTACAAAAAAACATAATTTCTTTATTCAAGGCCACAGCGAACACATTCCATCTGTAGCTATCAATACACATTTGACAACAGACAGACACTTTACAGACAAACTTCAACTCTGCTCTTTACAGTAGACTTCAACTTTACTCCTTGTTGGTATGGCCACCGTTTCTAAGAAAAGAAGCAACAAGACCAACACATTCTTTACTAAGCTAACAATCATGAGATAATTGTGATAGCTCAACTACCTTAGCTTTTGGGATACTTGAGGAGTATTCTGGAATTGCTAGAAACTTAGCACATCCCCCTATTGACATCACATAATCATTGCATATGAGGAATGTCAGAATTCCTATCCCAGTTGAGTTAATATACAGGCATCCCGCATCTTACGCGCGGGTTACGTTCTAAAGGCAGTGCATAAAGGCGAAAATCGCGTATAGTGAAATTGCATATTACCATGCCAGCGGTGACTGCCTCTGCCTCCAAAACCTCCCATTGCCACCGCGGAGCCGTGCTTAGAGCTGTGTGGCCGGCAGCAGCGGTGCAGCACACGGTGGTGGTGGGAATGGCTGCGTGCTGCCCAGTCACCACCATGCCCAGTGGCTGGCCACACAGCTCTGGGCACGGCTCCGTGGCAGTGGCAGGAGGTTTTGGAGGCAGAGGCAGTCTCCGCTGGTAGCATGGTGGTGGCTAGGCCTCCAGGTAAGTGGCAGCGCCGCGTGCAGACTCAAGCCCCGTCCCCCCTCCCCACACGCATATAGTTGAATTCGCGCAAGTTAAATGCGTGTAAGATGCAGGATGCCTGTACTATACTGGGACCCCAGCGGACAATGCTATCAGCCCTCCCCCTACCCACTATCTCCCACATGCATGTGCCAAAGCCAAAAAATGAGGTGATGAAGCTGTTCTGGAGCCCACCTCCCTCCCCCCAACTGCCAGTCTCAAGCGTGACAGAGAATTTAAAAGTAGTAGTGCAGGAGTGCAGGGGGTAAGAGGGAGGGGAACAGGGGAAACGAACAGAGTCCATAGCATTGCTTCACTTTTTTATTACTCACTGGCAGTACTAGGGCCATACTCAGTGACCACTTGTGTGAAATCAGGAAGCCCATTCATTTCTCTTTATCAATTTCTCCACTTGCAAAATGGGAAGAACACTTGTATATTTGTATTAAGTATAATCAGGGGAGATCCAGGGGGTGCAGTGGTGCAGCTGCATTCCTCTGACTCTTGGTTCATCCAAAATTTAAAAGCAACTGCCCAGGAGTGGCAGAGCATGGGAGTGTATGGAAAGAAATGGTGTAGACACCATACAAATGCAATGATTTTCCCTCAAAAAAGAAAGTACAATTCCTGATCTATATTAACTTTCTTCTTCACCTTCCTCCTGGGGTTTTATCCCTTTTAATGGGGTGTTAAGGCAAGTGACTGATGCAAGGCTTTCACAAGTTTGGCCAGAGTTAGCTATTGTGTGTACAGACCCTCTGGGTGAGTGGACTTGGACATCAGCTGATCCCCTGAAATACATTAATTTAGTGGCCCAGGAGCCTTTTCCAGAAAAAAAGAAAACTCTGGACTTCCCCTTTGTTGCTCCACAGAACAAATCAGAGGGAAATCCCATTGTTTTCATCCTCTTCCTTTTTTCCTCAGAATAAATCGCCATTCTGGAGTTTGGTAGGGTTCTATATAAGGAAAATCCCAAACTATATCACTGCACTGGACAAAAAAGCTAAGGTTTCTGCGTGTGCCTGCTGCAATTACAAGAGTAGGAATTTATGCATATGCATTACTCCTTGCATGTGTAAATAGCTCTGTGTGCACAGATGTGGATTTTAAAATCAGAGTAAAAGGATCAACACAGGGCACAACTACATGTGTTATTACTGCACATGAATAAAATGCAGAGCTTATTGCTCCACAGTTAATTGTTCCTGGACACGCCATTTGAGTTTGCACCCGGGAGCAATTAACTCCAGAGCAATAAGGTCTGTAGTCTATTCGGGCGCAGCAGGTAGAACTAGGTCAGAGCAGCCTGGCTGGCAGGGGGCCCCAGAGGTCAGCTTTCCAGCCCAGGGATTTTCTCCCTGGCTCAACGTGGCTGAGGCATGAGAGAGCTTCAGTATAGGGCTAGCCAGCAGGCAGCCCCCCATGCACTAAAGTACCCTTGTGCCCCAGCCAGTTCCTCCAGCATCTACACATGCACTGCTGTGAAGTTTTTTACTCTACAGCAGGATGGTATTTACAAGTACTATCCTTCTGTGGAGTCAATTAGTTTACTCTAGCCTAATAGGGGCGCACATGTAATTGCTGAGACATTTACTGCACAGCTAATTAGTCAGCTGCGCAGTAAACATCTCATGCAGATGTGGGCTGCTAGTCAGAATTCCTGTGCAATAAGAAGTGGAGCCATGTTCTCTATGGCAAAGCAGAGGTCGTCCTACCAAACACTACATCCTGTTGTCCTCAGCATTGCCATTGCCCTTTTCGTATTTCCCCTCTTGCTTTTTTCTTCTGGTTTTTCTATCACAGCTATTACCTACTTTCTCTCAGAGGTGTTCAGTCAACTCTGTGTAGAAAAATTCAGTTTTACTGTATATCTGTTTGAACAGTAGTAAGTTCTGTCACTTTACCTTCATAACTGGCCTCAGCTCCAAGAAAAGCGGGAATCCTTGTAAATAATCTCTATTATTTTGCCAGCTGGTCTCAGCACTTAATCTCTCTCTTAAAACTGAAAAATTACAATTGCATCTGATGTTCCATCCTTTCTTGTCAGCCTTTACTCTGGATTTTGATCTGCTTTTCATGCCTTGGATCATCCTCAATGTTCAGTCCATTTAAAATGCCAAGAAGGGTCCACATTACAATTGACTTCCAGGCACAATTCCTATTGAAATCAGAGGGAGGGATGAGTGTGGATTAATGGCAACATAGGTCTCAGGCTCTGGTGGATTAGCGATGGCTAGTTACCAGAAAACAGGAACTCCAACTCAATTCCCTTTGAAATCAGCTTTATATTAAAAAAAATAGAGGTAAGCACTGTCAGGGCATCCAATGATGTAATACTTTTATCTATATCACCCCTTTCCAATAGGGGAGTTCCCAAAACACCTTAACTTCTTCGCAAGCTGAATAAGAATGCAATAATGCCTATGCCCAGTATCCTTACCTGTCCACTGCCAGCAAAACTTTATGAACATTTTCCTTCCTCTGGATTAAAGTTATGTACCCAGGACAGCTAAAAAGTAGCTGGAACTTGCATTTGCATCTGTTGCCAAAGTTAGTATTTCACAAAAGATAGCTTTCTAGTCTGTCTGCCTAAAACAGTATGAGCCTGAAGAAAACCATCTGCTTAAAAATAGATATCTGTCTCTGGCATGCTCACAACCCTTAAGCCGATAATGGTCCTTCTATGAAGGCTTCTCATTCTACTGAGTCTCTTGATGGAGTTGAAGCTGTTAGTGCTTCCCCAAGCTCCAGCTACTTTCTCTAAACAAATGTTTTACAATCTCAACTAAACCTGCTTACAAATAGGGTTCATTTGTCTTCCTCCTTTTTACTAAAATAAGCACTGTTATAAATCAGTAAAATGGAAGAGTGAAACTCAGGATTCTAGATTTTATTCCTGGATATGACTGCCCTGCTAGTCATTGTGCTTCCTTTACCCATCTGCAAAATGGGTGCTGTGAGACTGAATTAAGAATTGTGGTAAGCTAATAACAGAAGTGAAAAGTACCATCAAGTCATTGATGGTAGTTGTGAATGATGGGGTGTGTATCACTGTTTCTGATGCATTAAAGAGCCTCAAAGTCTTCACCAAAATCAGAAGCCTCACAAAGTTCAAAAAAGACCAAAGTTAGGGGGAAAAAAACAATCTTCTTTTTGGATTTTTTCCCCCCTTTTCTTTCTTTATCTCCCTTCCCCAATCCACAGAGCTGCCCCAAGCTTTCTGAAATGGCCCGATTTCAGACATCTACCTCTAGGTACTACATTATGTGCGCTCCTCTAAGGAGCCATCTTCAAGGTTTCTTATAGAGGTAAAAATTAGTTTTGCCATGACCAAATGTATTTTTCATTATTGGGTTCTATTTAGTGCAGATTGAACAAGGCACATGAGGTTCTTTGTTAAAAAGAAATAAAATCCACAGTTGCTTTATCCTGTAAAATGTATACATGTTAAATTTAGACAGGCACATTAATCCAATCAGATCTATCTTGTTTATTTTATTTATACATCACGTACATTGTTTTTTTATTTACTAACTTTGAATCTGGCTGTATCAGTCTATTTTTTTCCTCCTTTAACCATCTGATCAGTTTTTTCTTACAGCAACTGGGAGCAGTTATCTTTGTACATTTGCTAGAACTTACTTTCTGTGTATTATATACATTATTCACGACATGTAAAAGACTACAGGATGAACAGCACATGCATCACTGCAGTGAAAATGATGGAATGCAGCTGCTCACAGTGTGGTCAATGTGCTCTTTAGAACAAGAAAACAGATAATAGCCTCAAATGCTATATGAACATGTTGCACTAAATTTTCAAGCACAGACATCAAAACAATACCTGCAAAGCATGTGTGTGTTTGTGCAAAAAAGGCCAGGAAGCATTTCCACTGAATATATTGGGCTTTGGATCAGTCCTGGAAAAAGGAGTACTCAAAGCTGGTCATGGCCTAAGGTATCTCATGTTGAAATCAGTGAAAGCTTCTATTTTTCAGTAGGATGAAATCAGTGAAAGCTTCTATTTTTTCGGTAGGATGAGGATCAGGCCTAGTATTCATTTGTTGATGCAAATCAGATAATTATATTTTCCCCTTATAAATCTATATTTTGTGTAAGCAATTGCCTACTTGTATGTGAGTCAAGTTAGCTTTGATACTTTGGCTCATATTGGCTAGTACAGACATTCAAAAAGCCCAAGGTAGAATCGATCTAAGTTATGACGGTTTCTGTAAGTGATGTAGGTTAGATCACTAACAAACAGAATGCATATTCACCCTTCGGTGGTGGAGGAGCACAGGTTGCCTGCACTGGAGGATGCCAATCAGTATGGGGTGCTCCTGAATGCCTCCTAGTATACCGCATGGGCTCCCCAGGCTGCCAGAGACTGCCAAGTGCAGCTGAGCACTCAGGCCACCTTGACTGGCTACCAGGCATGAGCAATCATGTCCCAAACTCCCTGGTGCAGCATCTGTCAGCCACAGGGATCTGTCAGCTGCAGGTAGGCAGCAGGAGTGAGAAAAGGATGCATCATGTATAAATACATGTATTTTCTCATGTATAAGCCCCAGAACCTGGGCACTCACGTTCCCAAGCCATGCCCCTGCACCCCGTGAAAAAGCACCCCACGATGTACACACAGACCTGCCATGGAGCTGAGAACCCCCATGCTCAGGCACAGCCCCATGCAGCCTGACCAGCCTGCCAGGCATGAGTGAACATGCCTTCTCCCACAGCCTGCCTCTGGCTGACAGATGACACGGCAGCAGAAGGAGGCATGCTTGCCTTTGCCCGTTGGGCCCCATGGGGCTTTGTCTGAGCATGGGGGTTCTCCTGGGCTCTGTGTCAAGTCTGTGTATACATCATGGGGAGCTTCATGATGTTGTATGGGGGCACAGATCAGCAATGAGGGTGCCAAGGTGCCAGGGCTCATGCACAGGAAAACAAATGCCTCCTTCCCAATGTGACAGGCTAGCTGTCAGTGACTTAGCCCAGGGGTTTTGAAAGGGCAAAAGATGATTGGAGGACTTGGGATTCCCTTTCCTCACCAATCAGGCCCCAGAGACTCACCCTCCATGTCCCCTGATTGGCCCCTTGGGTCACCTGGAGGGGAATAAAAGGGGCAGCTTTGCTGACTCAGGAGAGACCAGAGAGGGACCACAAGGAAGGAGTTTCAAAGAACTGGCAAGAGCTGGGCCAGGGGGGCGGGAACAGTTGCCCTAGAAGAGCCTGAAGGAGTGGGACCTGCAGGCAGCAGTTGGACCCTCAGCAGCACGGCATGCGGCCGGCAGGAGAGGCTTCCTGCTGGGCTCCTGTTTCACCTTTGAGAGGCTGCAGCCAGCAGGAGAGGCTCCCCCGCTCCAGCAAGGATCTGAGCAGTGACCTGAGAGGTTCCCAGCTCAGCTTCCAGCTCCTCCAATCAGAGGCCAGACAGCTCGACATGAAGCCAGGGCTCCGGGAAGGTCAAGACCCCAAACAGGTTGGAGTAGTGCTACCAGTGGTGGCTGTATGGCAGTGTTGCTGCCTACCATGTAAGAGATCTGAGTTTAAGTCCTGGCTGGGGTGAGCAAGCTAACAAGAAGCAAATCTTATTGCAGTGGAAAGGGGCCATTGTGCCTTCCCCCTTTCTCCCCCTCCAGGTACCTAGGCCCTATATTTCCGTGTCATTTGACAGTTTGTATTTTGTGCCTTTTTATATTTCACCAACCAATATTGTTTGCTCTGCTGTTTGTGTTTTGTATTTTGTTAACCCTGCCTTTTGTCAATGATTGTAAGTGTCTAACCTTTGTTGAATCCTGCTCCCTTGGGGCATTGTAGTGTCCACTATACCCCCTGGTTTATGCCTGTTATGTTCCCAGTATTGTTCCCTCATTAAAAGGTATATGGTTAAGTCCCCAGTGGTGGTCTGGCTCTGCTCTATAGGGGGAGAAGAGTCCCTACACCTCCCACAGTGCTTGTACACCTGCTTTGATCCCTTCAATTGGAGAGGGGGTACCTCTTGGAGTACCGCCCAGGTTACATCAACTTCCACTGCCTGCCTGCAGCTGACAGCTGGACAGAGGCAGAAGGCAGGTTGCAGAAAGGGTCTGTGCCGACTCAGCTCTGATACAGATTGGGGCTGGAGCCTGCTGGGTGCTTTGCTGGAGCCACTTAGGGTCAGGCGAGTGTTAGTGCACTTCCCTGCAAGGGAGGGCTAGTGAGGGGTCACAAAGGAGTTTGGGATGCCAGTAGACAGCAACTTAACTTGAGTTGATAGGGGAGCAGGTACTGAAATTCAATGCACGAGTCTAACCTAAAATGATTAAGTTTGAATGCACATCAATCCAGGTCTATCTGGGCACAGACAGAAGTGCAGCTCCCTGCTGTAACTCATGGTGCTTTGCAGGAAGTGCCATGAGTTACAGCGATTCCCCGGACCCAGCAGATGTTCGCTATTGGGTCCCGGGGATTGGGGGATCAAGCTGCAGTTTATAACAACTTTGAGTCTGCAGCCTCTCTCTCCTAGCTGTTCCCTTCCCAGCCCCCTCCCAGTCCCAGTGCTGTGTTCAGAATGTGAGTGGGGGAAGGGAACAGAGGGAGATCAATCTCGGGGTTTCACAGCCAGTGCTGGAGGGTAGGGCAAGTGTATTGGAGCCCCACACCTCCAATCTGTCCACCCCATTCTCCAGCGCCAGCTGGGCAACACCAAAACTGATCTCCCTCTTCTCCCTTCCTCTGCTCCCATTCTGAAAATTGTTCCCAGCGCACGCTGACACAAGTTAATGAAGGTGCTCCACTTTGAAGCACCTTCATGTTAACCCTCACATAAGGAGGGTTCAGATTGTCACTGGATTGGGACCTTTAAAAACACTCTGAAGCTGTGCACTTCTGTAAGGGCATGGCTGTAGAGTGCTTTCAGTAGCCAATCACATGACAAAATGCTACTTGTATCAGTACCCTCTTAGACTGGGTTCTACCATTTTCAGACAAGTCTATGTGCACTGAACTTCTGTTCTGTTATAGGTTTAAACCAGTTTCTGATCACTTAATATCTGTGCCTGGACTCTGTTTGCATTACACAGGGCACAGCTACATGAGATGTTTATGTGCAGTTGATTAATTCACTGTGTTGTAAACGTCTTAATGTTTACACGTGCATGCCTGCTAGGATACACAAAATGAATAAACTCCGCAGCAGGATAGTACTTATAAAATATAAGGACTACCACGCTGCAGAGTTTTCTCATGTGCAGCAGCACATATGTATATGCTGCCCAGGCTGGCTGGGGCACAGGGTGCTTCAGCACAGCGCTAGCCAGCAGGCACTGAAGCACCTTTGTGCCCCAGACACAAGGCATGAATTCAAGCTTCACACAAATAAACACCAGAGCACTATGCTCCAGAGTTTTTTTGCTCCTGGGCACACATTCAAATGGCATGCCCAGGAGCAAAAAACTCCTGAGCAATAAAGTCTGGAGATGATTCATGCACATTAATTACATGTGTAGACATGCCCACACTTGCTTACAAAACCTTAAAGTAGAAACCATAGGACCAGAATATAAGAACCTTCTTAAAGTTTTGAACTGCTGGCTTCTCATCAGCTTGCCTTTTTCTTTTGGGCAAACATAGGTTTTATTACTTATATATTTAAGATTAATTAAAATTAACCTCATTTTTATAGCAACTTCATTTGGCTGCATAAAGCTCCTTATGCCAAAATTCCTTTGTTTGTGCATTAAAATGTTCAGTAATATCAACACAGCTCTGGGAATACTGTTTGCTAGTCATCTGTGTCAGAAATGCTGCAATAAAATAGCTCAATAGGGTTTGTTTTGGTAAGTCCTACAAAAACATTCCTGTTAATGTAGTAGCAGATTTTTCTTTCAAGAGATACTTAGGGCCATATTCTCAGCTGGCTGAAGCTGGAGAAGTTATAAAGAACCATTTGCAGTTGCCCACTTTTGGGCTAGTTCTATGCCAATTTGGTGCCATTTGGGTTATACCAGCCAGGTTGTACCTGCTAGATATTGTGAAAAGGCTGCAGGAGTCTGATCACATGCCTTTTTCCTGGACTGTGCTGCCTATGCCTTATGCCCTAAGTTGGAAAGGAGCACAAAATTTGCTGTGCTGGTTCTCTAAGTGAACTGCAAGATAAATTTTGACTGTAAACCTCAGCTTTTGACAAGACTGATTTTCTTGATTGTTTTAAATGTTAACTATACTATTACTTCAACTCAATTTCTGAAAGTAAAGATGCCTCTGAAACTAAAGGCCATGAGTTCCACAGGAGAGCTCTAAGAAAGCAATATGGGGTGGCTGGCTGGGTAACAGCATCCTTTGACATTTGTTTCTGACAAAGGGCTTAGCCTGTCATCACTAAATTTATTTTACAGAAGACAACAGGCTAGACTTAAACCAAAGGCTAGTGGAACAGCACTACTAGTGCATCCATCTGCTACCTTATTTTACCAAAATCAGAGCCTTTGAAAAATAAAAAGGATTAAAAATAGGTGTATTGTATCAGGGGAGGAGAAAGCATGTGATAATTATTGTTGACCTAATGCTATCATGGTGAAGATAGCAGTTGCCACACTCTGGTGTTACATGCATTTGGCAACCGACAAGACAGCATCATCATGCAATTGCCAAATATCACTCTAACTGGAGCTATAAAAAGTACTGAGAGATTAGCTCCAGGCATTGCTACACATTTGAGGAAGTTTTTGTATGAAAACCCAAAGGGGCAATTATTTACTTTTGTTTCCCAGCTTTCCCCCCCTTTTCTGAGAATTGCATTAGCTTTTTTTTTTTTTTTTTTGCTTTGTTAGAGACTGCAAAAGCCTCTTCCATGAGGCGTTCTTTCCGCTCTGTCTGCTGTCACACTCCCATGTGTAAGAGCATATTATCCATTTAGTAGTCCCCACTGTAATGACTGCTGCCATCACAGACAGGATAAAAGTATCAAGGGGACTAACAACCCTAAATTGCTCTCTGTTCATTTTCGTGGTTGTTAGGTATATGCACATGCCTAATTATTGAGTTATAAACACATGGAGGTCCTTAGAAGAAAGATGGTTTGTGCTGTGCAAATATTAGTTAACTACTATAACTATAGCAATGTCTGGTAGCGAAAACTAATCCTGAGATACTGAGGAAGAAATACCTACCTATTTTTCTCTATCCATGTCTTCTATGAATATTTAAGTCCTACTCACTGCTGAGCACATCAGGTTTTACCCCTTATGGGGACGCATCCAGATGAGCACAGGTGTGTGGTGTGCAGCACCCCAGACTCCCTGCGGCATCACATACCGACCACGCAGGCATTCCCCACACTACTACTGTGCAGCGCAGGGGTATTTTTTGTCCCTGGGATCTCTTGGGGTCAAAAACCCCCACGCCTAAAAAAACCAAGCCAAGTTCTGTCTGCCAGCCAGGCTCTCTGCTGCCAGAGTGGCATGGCTGCAGCTCCCAGAGGCCTCCAGGACCCAAAATAAAGCTCCTGGGGCCAGCACAGTTGCTGGCTCCTGTCACCCTTACCCACCCGGGGCAATGTGTTGCGTGCCAGAGTGCGCATGGCATGGGCATTGCCCACCCACGCCTAAAAAAACCAAGCCAAGTTCTGTCTGCCAGCCAGGCTCTCTGCTGCCAGAGTGGCATGGCTGCAGCTCCCAGAGGCCTCCAGGACCCAAAATAAAGCTCCTGGGGCCAGCACAGTTGCTGGCTCCTGTCACCCTTACCCACCCGGGGCAATGTGTTGCGTGCCAGAGTGCGCATGGCATGGGCATTGCCCAGGGACAAGTAGCAGCGGCAC
>NW_005842461.1:901217-920802 GCF_000455745.1 Alligator sinensis
TGTGGGGACACGCCCATGATCTATGGATGTTTCTTTGAGCATAAACCGGGGGCAAATATAGAAAATTAGGGTTGGAAGGAACCTCAGGAGGTCATTTAGTCCAACCCCTGCTCAAAGCAGGACCAGCCCCAAACTAGGTCATTCCAGTCAGGGCTTTATCTATCCAGGTCTTAAAATCCTCCAAGGATGGAGATTACACAACCTCTCTGAGTAACCTGTTGCAGTGCTTTACTAGCGTCCTAGTGAGAGAGTTTTTCCTCATATCTAACTTAAACTTCACTTACCACAACTCCAATTGCACTTTGGCCTTCCTGATTTCATCCCCGTATACCCGAGCAATACTCTTATACTCCTCCCTAGTCATTTATCCAAGTTTCCACTTCTTGTAAGTTTCCTTTTTGTGTTTTCACTCACTGAAGAGCTCTCTACTGAGCCAAGCTGGTCTTCTGCAATACTTGCTAGTCTTCCTGTGCATCAAGACGGTTTGTTCTTGTGTCCTCAGTAAAGTTTCTTGAAAATACAACCAGCTCCCCTGGACTCCTCTCCACACCAGACTGGCTTCCCAGGGCATCCTGCCCATGAGTTTCCTTAGCGAGTCGAAGTCTGCTTCTCTGAAGTCCAGGATTCTTACTTTGCTTCTCTCCATCCTTCCTTTCCTCAGGATCCTGAGCTCAATCATCTTGTGATGGCTGCTGCCCAAGCTGCCATCCACTTCTACTTACCCCATCAATTCTTCCCTTTTTGTGAGTAGCAGGTCAAAAAAAGCACAAACCCTAGTTGGCCTCTCCGACACTTGCATCAAGAAGTTATCCTCAACACTCTCCAGAAACTTTCTGGATTGCCTGTGCACTGCTGTATTGCCCTCCCAGTGGATGTCAGTTATGATTGAAGTCCCCCATGAGAACCAGGGCATGTGGTCAGGAAACTTCCACTAGCTGTTTGAAGAAAGCCTCACCCCCTGCTTTCTCCTGGTCTGGTGGTCTATAGCAGACACCCACTATGATATCACCCTTGTTCCTCTCCCATCTGACCCTAACCCAGAGGCTTTCAACAGGCATTTCTCCAGTTGCATAATGAAGCTCTGAGCAATCATAAAGCTCTTTTACATAAAGAGCAACTCCCTCTCCTCTTCTCCTCTTCCTGTTCTTCCTGAATAATTTATACCTATCCATGATGGTACTGCAGTCATGTGAGCTATCCCACTAAGTCTCTGATAGTCCAATTACATCACAGTTCCTTGACTGTACAAGGACTTCCAATTCTTCCTGCTTGTTTCCTAGGCTCCATGCATTCATGTACAGACCCCTGAGGTAACTAACCAATTCTTCTACTTTCTCAGAAATGCTGCCTGCTCCTGATTCTGCTGCCCTCTGTTGCCCCCTCCCTGTTTGATGTTGCCTCCTCCTGCTTCTGCTTCTTTCAGGTCACCTGCTTCCCACTTGCCTCAGGGCTTTTGTCTCCATCCCCTGGTGAACCTAATTTAAAACCCTCCTCACTAGGTTAGCAAGCCTGTCTGCCAAGCCTGTCTCCTCTCTGTTCATCAGCTGGATCCTATCTCTTCCTAGCAATCCTTCTTCTTGGAACAGCATCCAGTGTTGAAGAAGCCAATACCCTGCTGGCACACCATCTACACAGTCATACACTGATCTGCAGGATGCATCCGCTCCTGCATGAGCCCTTCCCTTTGACTGGCAGAATTGAAGGAAACACCATCCCCTGCCCACCTCACCCTTGCACTAATACCCTGTAATCACTTTTGATCTGCTCAGGGTCACCTCTGGCAGTATCAGAGCTGCATGGGGTAGTAGTCATAGCAGATGCATAAATAGCATGGGGTAGTAGTTAGAGGGCCAGATGAGTCTGGTAATCCTTCATGACATATCAAATCTGAGCTCCACACAAGAAGCAGACCTCCCAAGACAACAGATCAGGCTGTCAGATGGGTGCCTCCATTCCCTGCAACAGGTAATTCCAGCTACCACCACCCATCACTTCCTCTTGGTGGCAGTGGTATTAATCCTTCCAACCTGGAGAATGCCTGGTCAGGCCTCTTCCATCAATGGAACATGCTACTTTTTCTCTGTTGCTAGGGCTCCATGTATGTTCTCCAGGTCAACCATTGCAGGTGGAGATGAAGACTTCTGCTTGCTGCCAGAGGTCACAAGCTTCCAGCTTCCACCTTCCTGTCCATGTCCTCTTCCTTTTCTAGCACCACCTCTGGCAGGCCTTTCTCCACAGTCCAAGAGATCTCCACCAGTAGTCCTCCAGAAGGCCTCATGGCAGAGGATGCTTTGGAGCCTTGCCACCTCCTGTAGCTATTTCATCATCTCCCTGAAGGACACCACCGGGAGGCACCATTCACATCACAGGTACTCCTCCACCTGACTGTCCAGGGAACATGCAAGCTGCAGTCTTCACAATGCCAAACCAGAACCTGGACGGAAACGTCAACAGTGGGCAGTCCTGCTCAGACAAACACCTCACTGGTACAAGCAGAGAAAGAACTAGTAGTAGCAGTGGCTCTGGCATTGCAACATCCTCCAGCTATTTCCTGGGTCTTGTAATCTGCTGCCTCTCTCTTCAGATAGAAGTGACAATTTTTGCCCTATCTGGCCCCTTAAAATGCTCTACAGCCATGACCTAACACAAGTGCATGGCTGAAGTGCACTTTAAAGAGACCCGATCCCATGACAATCTGAACATTCATTACATGAGTGTTCAGATGAAGGCATTCCAAAGTGTAGTGCTTTCATTAACATGTGTCTGCACATGCTGGGAGGAGGGCTGGGCCGACACAGTTCAGCCCTGCTCCCAGCACTATTTTCAGAAAGGAAGGGTGGAATGGGAGTGGAGGGAGCTTGTTCTGGGGGTTGCCCAGCTACTGCTGGAGGGTGGGACAAATGGTTTGGAGCCCCCACAAGGTGAGGACCTCCAATATGTCCATCTGCCCACTCCATCACAGGCTGGGGAAACCCCAGAATGGACCTCTCTCCCCTGTGTTTGCCCCCTCCCATCCTAAGACAGCACTGGGGCCTGGGAGCAGGGGGATGGGGCTAGGGGAAGAGGTTACAGAGACTCAGCCTCTCTCCCTGGATCAGCTTCAAATTGGAGCTTGATCCCCCACCCTCCTGACCCAATAGCTAACATCTGTTGAGTCAGGAGGATCAGTCTAACTCATGGCACTTTCTGTGAAGCTCCATGAGTTGGACTGGGGAACTACACTTCGGTCTCAGCCCTTCTTGCCCCTCTTTCCAAGGAGATCTTCCGTAGCAGACTCTCCTGTAAAATGGCTTGCTCACTGCTCCTTGGTTCTGAAAGGATCCCTTCTCCCCACTAACCTGCCTCTTCTCACCAAGCTTACAGTGAAGGAAGTTGATAGAGAGTTTCTAAGCAAACTCCTTAGTGAACTCCCCCTTGCTCTGGACTCTAGTTAAACAAGAGGCTTAAGTGTTGGTCTAAGTGATGAGTTTTAGCTACTAACACTAAATATATGTAGGTTAGTTACTCTTAATTAAAGAGCTTATTTTAAAGGCTCCCTTTCAAAGAGGGTGGTGGGAAACTGACCTGGAAATTCATTTGCAAACTGCTCTGTTTGCTGTCCCTGGTTGCTTGCTCCCTGATCACCTGGGGAATCTCTTTTTATACCCCCTCAGCCTGGACTGGCTCTGCCCCCTTGTTAAGGCTTTTGTCAGATACAGGCAGAAATCACCCAGCTGGCAGCACTCCCACCTGCTCAGAGCATGCACCCAAACACACAGCCCACCAAATAAACACTCAGCAAGCCAAATACACAGACAGCCCTGGCTCACTTATCTTCCTGGAGCAGGATCTGGTGTTTGGCTCCTCTTCCTCTTCCCTTTCCTTCCTCTGGACTGCTTGCAATCTAGCCTGTTTGTGTCCCTTGTTCACTCACTGGTCCTCCTTGAATTGAGCTGGTCCTTCTTGAATTGGCTTGATGTTATGTGCAGACAGAAAGCATTCCATGTCTAGTGCCTAGTCACTCCTCCAGGCATCCCAAACTGCACCACTCACTCTGTCCCCTCCCACCCCATGCATACATGCAGGGTAGTGGGACTGTTATGAGATGCTACTAGGACTCGTGCACAGAGATCTATTGCCTACAGAGATCACAATCCACAGGGGTAGGGAAGCAAAAGGCCTCCCTTTCAGTTTCACTTTCCTACAAGGGACCCTGGTCCAGGGTCCCAGGCTTATTGTGTGTTGTACCTGTAACAGTAAATACCAGTCAGTATTAGCAGAGGGCCAGCCTGAATTCTGCCTCTCCTTTTTATGCACTGTTTAGAGTCTAACTTTTAAAAAAATTCTTTAGAATATATTCTAATGTGTTTTGCTGAACCAAAAGCAACATCCTGTCTTTTTAACTGTGATAGTATATTTCATAGCTATAATATTGTAATTTTCTTTGTTGTTTACAATATTATTACATTTCACACCCTGTGTCCCTATAGCAGTGACACTGCTAGGAATAATATTTATTGCATCTTAGATGATGACAGTTAGTCTTATTCAGCTATCATCAGCATTATATCCTACAAGTTCAAACCCCCTGATTGCCTTGGGGACATCTCTTTTTCCTTCAAACTGTGCACTGCATTTTTTATAGTGCTTATTCTTGAGATTCCCCTAGCTTTTTAAGTAAAGTACCTCTGTACTTTGTGGTTTCATTTATTTCATCTTTTCTTTGTAGCACAGTATTGGTCAGATCAGTAAATGAAAAGTATGACCTAAATGTGGTGTCAGGTCAAAAAAAAAACCAACAACAAAAAAACCCCTATGTATCACAAGCCAATGGGGAAGGTTGGCAACCATGAAGAAGGATAGTGAGCAAGTGCAAAGTTGCAGCATGGGATCTGGCTTCAATCAGATCATGTTTTATTGGCCATAAAAAATTTAAATGTTTTAGTTTTTCTTGCAGGGGTTTAGGTTGTAGCCGTGTTGGTCTAAGGACATAGGCAGACAAGGTTCCTTGGGTGAATTTGATATTTTTTATTAGACCAACCCAAATGGTTGGAGAATAGTTATTAAGCAAGCTTTCGGGTTCAAAAACCCTTCGTCAGGCTCAGGAAGCTGCAGCAGTTGCTGTGTGCTCTTCCTGGATAGAATGAAAAGTAAAGAAGCCAGGGGCTGGGCTGGACTGGGAGTCAGTTGCCAGGCAGATTATAATGTATCAAAAATCCAATGTCTATGTTTAGTCCATGATCTCTAGTATCCAGCAGTTTTTCTTAAACTCTTTTTTATGCCATAATTGCCATATCATTGACATCCTACCCTTTCATTCTGTCTCTTTTTATTCAGGGTATGCATCAATAACAAATAACAATCTTTCTTACAAACTTGTAGGACATACAGCTTGATTCGTGTTTGTGGAGGGTGACGACCTTGTTAAGGGAAAGGCAAGCCAAAGATGAGTTTTTCATTTAGTTCTGAAGTCTGCAAGATCCCTCTTTTTTGTTGTCTCCTGCTATACAAAAGTCCCAAAGTTCTAATCTGGCATCTGTGAAAGTTTTCTCTCTCCCATCCAAGTTTCTTCCACATGGTCTAGCAGGTTCATGGTTCTAGTGAAATGCAGGTATCTTGAGAGGTCATGGTCATATAGGGAGACCTTGTCTCAAAAGCAAAGAGGGCTTTGAATATCAAGATGACTCTGAATCTTGAAGTGAAGAGCCATAGCAATTTGTATTGCTAAGCAGACGGTCTACTGTATTTTCTACCACATGAAGCTTTTTCAAGGCACATGGCTTAATTTCTAGATATGAGTTGTTGTAATGAAGCCTCAAGGTCACTAATGCATGCATAACTGTACGGTATGATTACTTCTTGGATTGCTATGTGCATATGAGTCCAAGTGAAAGGACTGCCAGACAGACAGAAAGGAGAATAAGCACTTTTTGCTTCCCTAGCTATTTGGGTATTCAGAAGCACTGAGGAATCCAAGAGGACCCAAAGGCTGCATATCAGGTTTCCCTGAGTATTGCAATATGCCAGCTTAAAGGAACAGACAATTTAAAAATAACGTTTTTCTCTCAAAATGTTTTGACTGCTGTTACCAGTAGCATCTAAAGCTACTATCATGGACAGTGATTAAAGACAAACACATTTTTTCACTATTCTCCAGTTTATTTTCTTGGTGTTTTTGATGGGACTTGGTGTATAATCTATTTTTACTTTTCTTCTTTCTACTATATTAGCAAGTTTCCTTTCTTATTTTGATTGTGTGCAGCTTTCACACAACACTGTGTGAAAGGAAAACCATTTTTCAGATATGATCACAAACCCACACCAGTTATCAGCTGACTCATTGTCAGCTGAAGTTTCTGAAGGTGCTCTTAAGTCTTTTTTTATTATTATGATTGTGTAATTTGACTAGATATCAATGTATCTTCAAAATTTGCATTCAATAAGTTTGCATTAGTAAAACTTGTTCATGTAAATATTTGGGTGGGGGAGGGGAGGGGAGGGGAGGGGGTGAACATCAAATATCTGAATCAGAGGAGCACAAAAACCTCACTTCCATTCAAGCTACTGACCTGTCACAGGGTCATGGTTGTTTGTTATATCATGAAAAATAGGGAGACTGATCAATTGTTTGTAGGAGCTCACTGGGGATATCCATGTCAGGTGAAGTCCCATTCAGTGCAGCTGGGAATCTCTATCAGGATGTTTTGACTCATTACCCTGAGCCTTCATCAGCTGATGGAACTAATTTTTTTTTTCATCAGCTGATTAAGATTCAAGATAATGAGTCAAAACATGCCAGTAGTAATTCCCAACAGCATTGAAGACAGGATGTTAACTTCTACACACACGCGCACGCACACAGAGATATACCGAATGAAAGAGCCTTCCAGCATATGGATGGGTTCATTTCACTAATGGAAAAGGTGACAATTTCACATACACCAAGAAAAGAAAAGAAAAAAGAAAAGAAAAGAAAAGAGCAAACCTCAGAACAAGCAAATAAAAGGATTGCTGACAATTCTACTAGAGACAGAGAGAGGAGACTCAGTTAATGGAAGAAAGAACACTATCTGAGGAAAAAAAAGGAAGAAATTATTACATATAACATTATATAGAATCTGGAAAAACACAAATTCCAAATACTTTGTGCATTTTCCTGAATCAATAAATGTGCTCCAGAAAATATTTTATGGAACCCTTTCTTGAAGCAATTATATCTAAGGTTAAAGTTTCTGAAATTTTCCGCAACTGCTTTGCATTCTTTTGGACTTGATTCCAAAAGATAATTTGTATTTGACATTGTATCCCTACCAACAGCATTGAAAAACCCCAATATATGTTTTGCTTGGGGGAAACACTTGAAATATTTCCTCCATGTATTATTTTATGTAGTATCTAAACTTTTCTTTTTTGTGCGTTTATGGGGCAGGGAGCAGGGGAAGGCATAGAAACAAGGAAGGTATGGACAGTTAGAATGTGTTTAGGTTATTATGGTTCTGACTACCACTCAAACCAGTAGCACAGTGCTCAGTGGCAGTTAATGGGGTGAAAAGCTACTATAAAAATGTGTGACCTGAATAGTTAAAATGTTGTTCCCAGAATGAATACAATTCAGAACTTACTAAATGCAGTAGTCTCTTATTCCAAAAGCCAAAAAATGGTTCTGTTATATGATTTAACTTTTTTTTACCTATCCATAGAAATGTCTTGATTATATTACCAATTAATTCATACTATCTGGAATATAAGATCCTGTATTTTGTATATTGTATTTAGTATGGTAACTGGTAAATTATGGTATGACACAAGTGGAAAGTTAGCAATTTATTCTGCATATCATGGCTGTGATCCCAGCATCAACAAACCACAAAGAATGGAAGTATGTAGCAATTTTAAATGCAACCCTCTTTCTAGAAAAGAGACTGCATTGTGTTGCATATATGATTCAGGATCACGTCTCCTTGTCATATGAAGCTGATCTTCAAGTTTCTAAAATAATCTTTTTGCTGGAACACTGTTACAATTGCATATATGACTGTTGAAGAAGGCAGAGTGCTGCAGAAATAAAAACATATGTGTAATATATATGTATAACATACATGCATGCATGCATACATGTGTGTGTGTGTGTACTTGTCTTTTTCTCCCACTGTTATATATATATATACTGTAATAATTCCTAACCTGTTAGTTACTGCAGCCACTATCAGTAGGCATATTAGAAAGCAGGAACTACAACTATTGTGCAAGTTACAATGCACAATTGAAGCAGAGCAATTGTCATACAATCTATAAAAGGCCTACTCATAAATATCTTCAAAGAGGGTTTTAATTGCTGCATGATTTACCACATGTAAAATACCTTCTTTTTGTATTTGAAAGTGTTTTGCAGCAGGAAAAACCTTCCTGGCCAGACTTTTATAGGCCAGTCTTTTGCATTGGTAGCATGCATTTACTAGCTGTATAATTGGTGGCACAGTTCTTCTATCATAAACATTGTTATCAGTTAATTAAACTTGAAATGCAGCTTTGTTCCACAACATGTTTTGTCAGATTGTTTTCCTTATTTATTTATCATCATAAAATTTTATTTTATGACTGGCAGCGTCTCAGCCCTCCAATAATAATATAAATCAAAACAAGATTTTAGTCTTCATGCAATTTCCTTTTGGTCTCAAAATATGAAACCAGATGTTTTTGGCATGCTAAAGATGCTTTTCATCTTTTTTTAGATTCTTTCAATGCAGTCAAAGTAAATGCATTTTTAAAACCAACTTATGAAAGTTAAATTTCCTTTGTTCGCCTGGGTGTAGTCTGGTTTGCATTGATGCAGCCGCAATGAGAGACCTTTCAGATAACACACTGAATGCCACTGAAGAATTACACATGTGTGCTTCAAACCCTAGACAGCAATAGGAATTGTATTAATAGCAGATTGTAAATGTATATTATAATTTAAAATATTATGAACATTTACCAACAAGTTCAACTAAAAGTTTAAAAGGAGGCTCGACTGCAGGATGACTGTATAACCAGCAGGATGTGTACAGAAAGTAGCTAACCTTCAATATTTGTTCATAAATTAAGCAGATTGTTTCTGAATGGAAACAGATTTTTTATGATGGCCTAAAGAATTGTCATCAGTATTTCCTTTAACAGTGAATCCTATTTCAGTAGACATTCGGTCTATGCCTGGGGCTATTGCTGAAGGACCTAAACATTCCCAGGTGGGGTTTTCTTCAATAATAATAGCAGTCTTGAAGGGATTTACTGATACTATAAAGAATATGAAGTAATAAACAGGAACTGGAGTAAAGTGGGACAATTGGTATGAATATTTGCATGCCAGTACTCAGAATATCCTCTCAGCTCTCAGCCTTATCAAAGTAGTTCTAGCATCTAAACTCTGAAAGGAAATGGAAAGGTCTTGGCATGTTTGTGACCAGTGTTATTTTTTGTCAGCTTTACATGTTAAAACCGTAGAGGGGTTTCTCCACATTAGCCATCACCTCTACACTGAGTGAAAGACATAAATGTACATTTGTTTTTAGTAAGATTTCAACCACTTCGAAATCTGGGAGTTAGAAAAACCAATAAACTTTAGAGTAAGATTAAACATTCTCTGCCCAACCAGAATTGAAAGTGAATCTAAGCACTGCAAAAATTACATTGACAATGAATATTTGCCAGTGCTTTGCCATTATTGTGGCATCTGCTAAACCTCTATGTCTTACTTATTCAAGAAAAAATCAGTTAAAAAGGATATACATAAATAATAAATATTGCAACATGGATTTAGAAGAAATAGGATCATTCCAGCTGGTCACTTAATCTATTTTCTGATTATTTTTTTTAATTTTCAATTAAAGTACTTGGAACTCATTTTTTTTCATTACTTACCAATCTTGCTGAAGTTTAGAGAATACATTTTTAAATATACATATTCTAAGTATATAAATATGGTTTTTGCAATATGCTTTAAATATTTCTCACATTTTTTATTTAATATTTGTTCCTATTTATTTTGTTATCCAAGGAAGAAAATGAGGATCTGGGCAGTGTGACTAGGAAAAAGAGGATCAAGTTTCCAAGTAGCATATTCAAGGGAGAAAGGAAACAGAAAGCATATATAAGAGAAAAAAGGGGATTCAATCTGAGCACAGTCCTGTGAAGGGTACTGAGTACTGAATTCAGAGCAAGCTGAGACCATTCAGTGTCTTACAGGATTGCCTTCTCAGGGAAAGTAGGAGGCGAAGAGGTGGCAGAAAATGTTGGGCAGACAACAGAGTTGGGATTGGGGTTTGGGTAGGAAGAGGAACAGGAAAGAGAAGAGAGGAAGAATAAAGGAAGGACAGTGTAGCCAGAATGATTGACTGTTTCCAGAAAGGCATGGGTTCTGAAATATTTGTAAAAGTTGTAAATTTTAGTAAGATACAATATATGACTTGTGACCATAACTCTTGTTTGTGATCTCAAGATTCTCCTCAATTTCTACTCATGATTATGTGATATATTCTTGGCAATTTCATTAATGTTTTACCTAGGGAAGGAATAGTAAGAAAACAGTATGGGTATTCTTAGAGAAAGCTGCTGTTTTGAAGATAATATTAAAACATTTTAGGATGAGATGTACAGTGAAAGCAGTATGTGTTTTTTCCTTTTATACATCATAGGATTTTCTTTGCTATGCAAATCCTAGACACCTGTAGAAACAGCTGTTAACAAGGAACATGACACTAACTCTTTATGAGCCACTGGCACGTGCTCTATGGACCACAGTTTGGGAATGGATCATTTAGCACAGTGGTTACAAACCAGTGGATCTTGATCCACTGGTAGATCTCGGAGCCTCTTGGAGTCAGTCCAAGGCTGGGGTGGGGGCTGAGTGCCCACATTCATGCATGCATACACCCGGCCCAGCAAGTCAGTCCATTGGGGAGGGAAGGGGTGGGAGCTAGATCGATGCCCCCATGGTAAGGGATAGTGCTGCAGAGGCAGGATCAGGGATAGGGGTAAGTTGAGTGGGGCCCCAGCCAGGTGGGACTTGCCTGCTGGGGAGGTATGCCCCCAAATCATTTTCTCTCCCTCTGCCTCAGTCTGCCCCCATTTCCCTCCCCACAGACTTACCTGCTGGGGAGGGGTGAAGTGGCAGCACACAGTAGATCTTGGGTTGCTTTTTAAATGCCAAAGGTGATCTCCTACTTTAAAAGGTTGGAGACCACTGATTTAGCACCTTCAAAACAGCCGGAGATGCATAGTTTTGTAACATTTTTTTTCTGTGAAAGGAATTGCTGTAGCTGCCACAAGGATAATGGGTATTTGCAAATGGAGAATAGATGATTTAATGGGCCAAGAGTCTCTTGGCCTTTTATTATCCATGCCTCTATCCACCTCTTTGCAGTCCTCTCCTCCCCTGAGATTTGCTGAAAGATAAGACTCTGAGCACAGAAAGCACGTGTGTGGTACATCCGAGCTTTGGTCAAATGTGAAACAAAGGATATTTTTCTCTTACTGCCTTCTCTTGCACACGTACATAAAAGACTTGCTCAGTCTAGCCGTAGCCTGCACAAAACCGGCTGACTTACTTGTTTGAGTAGAAGACGCCGTGCTGAAAGACAGTGCCACTCATATGCTCTTCTTGTATGTCTTGCCTTCTTGATTTCCTCATGGCCAGCTCTCTTGTCTTTGACCCAGGCCAATTATTGAAGCCATACCTTGATCCTGTAACTGACTATTGAGAGCTACAAGAGTGCTTTTGTCCATTAATTTAAAGTCATTCTTATAAAGATAACTACTGTGTGGGTCAAAGCCATTGAATGGCAGCACAACCTTAGAAAGAGTTTGCTTAGATTATGAAATATTCCAGTGAGAGTCTTACTAAGTACACATATCTGAAATTAGACATTAACCACTTTCATTCAGCATAATAAACACAGATTTTCCATTAAAAGAATAGAATCTGATTTTTTTATATGAAATGAATGTGTTTATCATGTATTTTGAACAAATATCAGAATAAGTTCTTAATGTTTTGATATTGTCCAGAACACATTCATTTCCATTCCTGAACTTTTTTTTTTCATTTTGCAGAAGCCAAATAAGACATAACAAATACATCCTGCCAAAGGCATGGTATGGCTGTAGGTCATATACCTGTGTTATATAAATCTTTACTTGAGAGTTTATGACATTTTAACTTACAGCTTTGTTTAATTTGATGATTGCGGCAGCAGCCAATTATGACATTAAACAGTTCACAGAACTTAACTTAAGACCTGAAATGATTTAATATTTTTAAATGACTGTTTTGCACCTCGGCTACCACATTCAGAGCAATGCAGTATAGAAGCCTCACCTTCATAATTGCCACTTTTTTCATTATAAGCACCAGTGCTTACTTCCCATTGTCTTTTATTTCCCAAATATACCTGATAATTAAAGAATATCAAGAGAAAGTAATTCATACTTCCACGAGTAATGCAGTTGTTTACAGATATACTTTTGGAGGATACAATATGAAAGATTATTAATGGTAACTGCCAGACCCAAATATTAAAGAGCATTCTTTAAAACTATATCACACAATATGCATATGTGTTTGGCTTTTGTATTGCTGTTGTTAATACATCAACGATGAAACCTGACTAGCTAAAAGTTGTTTTGATACTCTATACTTCTGTAATAAAGTAAACTAGAATAAAAGTTTCTGTATGTCAGCCAATAGGAGGACCTTCTCAGATTCATACTTCTAAGTGAAAGTAGGTGTCTCTTTTCCTGTTCCGAGATGCTGATATGTATTTTGATGTCTCAGAAGTTCTAGCAGGGTGGGTCTTTGTTTTGAGCCAATAAAGTGTTCAATGGCTTGCCTGTAGTTGCTCAGTAGGTCCCTTAGCATCTGTCACCCACGTAAATTGTAAAGGGTGTAATATTTGTTTTTGCTTCCCCACTGAATAAAACCAAAGGAAAAAATCTGTGATCAAGGGCAGAAACAACTGTGAATTTAAAGACCTAATGGAAGCCTAGAGCCAGAAATGAAAGTGTGTTCAAGATTGTGGATAAAGGAACAGGGATGGACAAAATTAGAAGCTTTTTACTGGTATGAAGTAAAGTCCAGAGATGAAGACACAAGGACTGGAATAATTCAGAATTAACATGAGATAATTATATACAGTACTGTAAATGTATTCAGTCCTATCCTGTGAACTTTAGAATCAGTTAGAATTACACACAGAGTGGACATGTCTACATAAGATGCTACTGCATAGTAATTACTGTGCATTTATTTAGTTCTTGTATTAGCAAGTACTAAATAAATGTACAGTAACTGGAGTTATTGAGCAATAGTGCCAGTGAACATCTTTTAGGTGACATTACTGTGCAGTAGCCTAATAATACTGTGCAGTAGTGTATTAGCACTGTCTGTGCTGTGATGCACTACTGTGCAGTATTTTTTTACTACTGCACAGTCATCTTCTTGTGTAGATGCGCCCAGTGTTTATCTGGTACTGCTAAAACAAATGGGGTTTTTTAAGGATCAGAGTTAAATCAAGATTTCCTTTAATTATGAGACTATGGCTGGTAAAATATAACATATAACTTGCTTTCACATAAGCTATAGGCAAGGCAGTGTGGGAGCAGTTTGCTAACAAAAACTGAAATGAGCTTGGCATTTTTATAAGTACTGTACACTAAATTGTCCTTGATTGCAGATCTGTTTGGTTAGAAGTTTGGATCTTTTCTGAGTATCTGGAACACTGAGATTGAGGGATCTTGTGCAAAATATACTTCTTGTTTAAAGTACCTAGAAAGCATACAAAGGAAAAAGTAATTCCCTTTTGTGAAATGTTTACCACTTGAGCTCTGAATAACTGCAATTAGCAGGGAACAGTAAAGTCAGTGGACAGTTTCCAAGGTTAGCTGCCTCAGTATTTGTATAGGTGTAATCTGAAGTCCTTTTCTTGAGAAGAGGAGCACATCCAAATTCAACACAAATTGTCATTGACAAATAACCACAGTGTGAGGATAAAAGAAGGGCAAGTACGTAGCAGAAAAGGAGAACATTCCACCCCAAATGTTAGTATGGATTTTACACATCTGACCCATTTAATACATTTAATTCCTCATCATTTTCAGTCTTTGGTTAATTCCCAGCCTTGGCCACTTAAGCTTCTGGAATTCCAAATAATTTTCACAATTTAGACACCAAACAGCTTCAATTTCTTTTTCTGAATGGGTGCAGAAGATTCTCTGTACATATTAAGATGCAGCAGAATGATTGGGTGCTTTCCAGGTGGCACTCTACTCTGTGTTAAATGGCTCAATTAGTGAGTGCCTTTCTATTTCAGTTGCATTGATTTTGCCAACTGTGTACTTTATTGTTGGAAGGGACAATGCCAAACTGCCCTAGCATCATGGCCCCAGTGCATTTGTTTCAAGAACTGCAACATGTGAATGTGAAGGAGAAATCTGGATTCTCAGGCCCCTGGCTGTTAGCAAACAGTGCATTGTGGAAGTAAGACATGTATTCAGAAGGTTGGTTAATGAGCAGTGTAGGTGAGCTCCCAAGAGATCACCTGGGCACAGCGCCTTCTCAACCAGAGGAAAGGGGTAGATGGCAGCCATGGCTACCAGCTATAACACAGAGAGAGAACACATGGACAAAATAGAGAACAGTGCCAGTCCCTTCAGAAATAAAGGGTTGTCTTAAATAAGATCCAGGATTTGAATCTCACCTAATCAGAGCACTCAGTCCCTGTAGAAAACTAGGTAAGAACTTCAATTTATTTAAATCAACATGTGTAGTCACTGTATACTGTATCTGAGCAAAATCTCGATGAACAATAAGTACATTTATTCCACAGAAAATGAACATGAGATCTCAATTCTTTGATGTGTTTATGTCAATTCATGACTCAACTAGATGTAAACAGACCAGGACAAATTAGGGAGCTATGTGTTAAACAGCGCATACAATCACTTCATATCTCATAATTCCTGAGTCCACGCTTGGAGTATGCGAAGTCTGTTAAAAGAAACCAGTTAAATAAATTATTGAGGTGTTATTAGGTAAATTTGTTTAGTCTGTTTCTTGCTTTTGTAGTTTTCAGATCCACAGAGGTTATTTAATAATGAAACATTTTTGGCATTTTTACATTAATGCCACATAGCCATATCTGACCTTTTACATACTTTTTGAAAGAAGGTTTGTTAAAAATAGATTTTGAGACAGTATGTTGTAATATTTAAATATATTTTGCCATGATATGGCACCCTCTGCTTAAATGTACTCTCCATGGGGAGATTTAAAAAATAAAAACTATTTTTCTTCTTTGCTATGTGCATGTAAAGTTGCATGACCAACTCTTAGAATGATTAAATATATTAATTTCTCTTCAGCATAATATAGTGCTGTCATGGAAATATATTTTTTTAAATAACATAAAATATTCTTTGGAATTGTTACTTGAAAGTTTCATGTCATGGTGCAGAGCTGCTTATAACTTTAAATTTCAGTATCAGTGATGCTTCTATTAAAGTCGGAGACAAAATTCCCATTGACTTCATCAAGTCAGAGTAATTCTCAGACAACATATATTTATGGGACAAATTCCTGTAATAAGGATTGTTTTCAATGTCCTTTTTTGATTTTGACTCTGCTTGCATTCTTTATATTGAATCTAATAGCATTAAACAGTCTATGTAAATATGAATGATGGTGTTCAAGGGAAAAAAACATGTATCCACGTTTAAAGATAAAAAAATTCAGGTATTGTATTAGTGACAAAACAGTACACAGTTATTTCAGTGTTTTCACTTTATTAGCAAGAAACATGCCTTAATTAGAAGAAATATGTTAATTTCAATAGCATAGTCTTTGTGTCTCTGCCCCCAAAAATCCTTGCACACACCTACATTCTTTTCATGGACAGTACAAAGGATGATAATAGATGCCTATAAAAGTAACTAGTGAAATTCTGCATTAGGATAATCTGTCACCCATTTCCATTTTTTCTGAAGAAAGAAAGCATAATCAAAAGCCTAAATGACAAAGAGTTGACAGTAAGATTCTGTAGTAAATGATTCCAGAGTCGCTGGCCTGCGGAGATGCTGAAGAAGTCCCCAGCAGACCTGATTAATTCCAGTTTCTCCAGCTGCCAGGGGAGCAGAGGCTAAGCAGTTTCACAGAGAGGAGCCTATTACCACTACTAGGCTGAAATAGATCTAATCAACTCACAGCCGCTCAAAAGAAAACTTTACAGGTTTAGCTCACTAAGGCAGTGCTTTAAAATGATGACTACAAAGGATCATGGGAGTCTGAAAGCATTTAGTCTTTATTGCAGCTCAAGGAAATTTTCTGCTGTGGTTAGGCCATGCTAATTTACTGAACATGACAATGCCTCCCAGATTGTATGACATCATTCAAGAATGGCCCTAGTTCTAAGAGTTAAATATTTCTAATATTACTTTTTTATTCAAAAACAGTTAATTCATTAATGTGTCATCTGTATTGGGGCTAATTTCTTGCACCATTATAAATATCTGTACTAACTTGCTTACCACTTAATTTAAACAACAATGCCCTGTAATTCATCATAGTGCCCAGAAAACAATGAAAATTGTGATTTGTGTATTCTAACATCAATGTGGTATCTATCGTAAGAGAATAAAACAGCCAAGGACCATGCCCCTTTAGTGTACTGCATTCATACTGTGCGTAGCTTCAGAAACCGCACTGAGATCCATGATGATTGAAGAGTGAATAATCCCAAGAATAAAAATTCCAGGGGATTGTTTTTGTTTTAAGGTTATTTTGACTGACAACTATACCTTCAAAGCAAAAGTGCTCAAACATTTGTTTCCCCAACTATTCTAATTCCCTCTTAGGTAATAGAACATGAACATGGGAAAATTTGAAAATGATAATAAATGAGTATATAATCTGTTTGATTTAAAAAACGATCGTTTCCTTAATTTTCTGTCTTTATTTCAATTGCAAACCTTCCTAAGATCTGGAAAGATATCTGATTTATATAAATAATCATGATTTGAAAACTCTGAGCACAGTGATCATGCAATATGATATTGTAACTGCTTAGTTTGATATTAGTAATTCTCACAAAATGTTTTTAAACTATATTCATTATTGATGTATCTCTTGCTATTATTTCAAGTAAAATTAAGGTATAATCTACACATTTCAGAGTACCATTTGGAGGAAAAAGTTTCTTCAGATACTCAGTGGGAAAGAAAGAACAAGTAGAAAATAAATAGCATTATGTGCTGGGTCACTGAGTAATGGAAAGAAGTTTGGTATATACAGCTGGATACATCTACTGCATTAGAAACCCATCAGCTGTATTTTCTGGCTGAGTCTTCTTCAATTTAGTAATCCCAAATTCACCAGTGGAAGGTGGCTCAGTTGCCTATCCAAGATTAAGCTGAACGCATAACAAATGGCACCTTTTTGTATTTGTTTCTTAGATGTTGGGATATGAATAAACATAAAGCATGTGCCCTCGGTACATCCAACTGTGGCTTCTGTAAGTGGAAGGTAGGGTATATCAACTTTTTACAACCACCAAAATCAAATTTTAAAATTGTAAAATTGTTTGGAAATCTAAATTTGCAGGCATTTCCTTCATATCAGAAGCAAGCACTATATTAATCTACTATCAGTTTTTCTTACTGTTCATTATTTTTAGTACAGAAGGCATAAATGAAAAATACAGGTCCTTACCAACAACCTTACAGTCTCCATTATACTTGGAGCATAAAAAGACAAGAAATAAATGGAGAGAGACTTATTTCGTACAGGCCTGGTTTGTTGTGTATTGTGTATTGTTTAAAATTATTTGAATGTATTGAGAGGAAAAGGTTCTAGATAAACTTTGAGAAGTAGCTAGTATTGGCAGGCTAAGTAGCTTCTTGCTTGAAAAAATGATGATAGAAGAGGAGTTTAGGGAAACAATAGGTTGTATAACACACTTCAGAAGGATAGTCCAGTGAGATTGTGAAATTGTTTTCAAAGGATGTTAATATCAAATGAGGTGTGAAGCTAAGCAAGGGTCACTAGGAGCGAAATCAGCATAGGAGCCAATTAGAAATAGATCTGTTTATCAGATATGATGATGAAATTAAGGGAGGTATAAGAACATACCTGCCAAAGAAAAGGGCTTCCTGGAGCAAGAGCAACAGAAAGCTTAAAGAGATGTGAGGAAACATGTTAGTAGATTCACTGAACAAGGAGGAAGAGTTCCAAAGGAGATGAGTATAGAAGAAAGGCTAGAAAATAGTGCTGGCATGAGTTGAGGGGAATGAACGAGGACAAAGAAAGCAGTGGAGTATTATTGCTGCTTTTTTTCTGCTCCAGCAGTTTGTATTTTTTACTGTGAGCTCAAATGGTTGGGAAAGGCATGGGATGTGGCCAAGCCATTTGAGCACTGGTGCTTTTGCAGGAGAATGCTGAAATTAAACCATTAATAAATAAATACATATAAACTCTACCCAGGGGTGTCACATGGAACTTCTCCATATTGGCTAGGCATCATGGGAGAAGTGGACTACAAGGAGAGACCAGAAGGAGAGAGTCAGTTCAGAGATGTCATGCCATGAGCAGGGGAAACTATGGAAGAAGGCTTGATGATGATATTTACAGGAAAGGTAAAGTAAAAGGTGAGCATAACTAAGAAGTCAGTGCTGTAATAATAGGGTGAATCAATAATAGGTAAGAACAGATATTAGTGAGCATCCAAGCTGTGAAAGACTGGAAGATGACAAAAGCTTAAATTTGATGTGCTAAAGAGGAAGGGAGGACATGTAGTATTATACATAATATGGGGGCTGGGGGAGCTGGCAAGGGATGGGCCCTGGCAGGGGTCCCCACATGGTTACCTCCCCCTTCTGCCAGCCCCCTCCCCTCTGCCCCCTATTTACCGGTGAGGAGTCCTGGTTCAGCTCCCTGTGGTGGCAAGCAGAGACTGCCCGAATTTCTGAATCTCTCCAAAGAGCTTCGAATCAATTTGGACCTTTTTATTGGTCTCCTGATTTGGTTCAGATTCGGAGCTTTGGTTGCCGAATTGGACCGAATCTCCTCCAAATCGAATCAGCACCCAAAGCTTTGCACAGCCCTAATATATATAGAAACCTCAGGTATAAGGAAACAGAGTGACTTGTTAAAAGGTGCACAAAATGTCTGTGACTGTTGAAAATTGAGGACACTTCTCCCACTATGGTACTTGAACCACAAAACTATCCTTTCTCTCAACAAGAAACCAAGGGACAAAAGTTGGGATGGCACACATCTTAGTTTTGATAATTTTGTGTTTCTGTAATATAAAGTAAAATAACTGTTCCTGATCTATCACTTCTGTGAAGCACCATGAATTAGACCAGGGAGCTGCACATCTGTTGGTGCCTTCAGTGAGCTCCTGCCTTTCATTTTGTTACTATACCATGGGAATGGTTTGAGGATTCCTAATGCTGCTGATGGTAATCTAGTAATCAGTGATTTATACCAGAAAGATCACAATCCCTCCTGGGCACTGAAGTCCCAATGCTTCTCTGTTTGCCAGAGGACTGGGGCCTTTTTAAAGGGCACTTTCAGCAG
>NW_005842461.1:920833-941154 GCF_000455745.1 Alligator sinensis
CCTGCTATGGTTACTTACATGAAGGATTGGTGTGAGAAGCCTTCAGTGTATGGCACCCCAAAGCTGAAACAAGTATGGGAGTGGTCACCTGGCAATCTCCTCTTTTACACTATATGGCTAAAAATAGATACAATCGAATGAAGCGGATCAGCTATTCTGCAGTGTGTTGCAGCACAGATGATCCGCTTTCCTGAGTAAAATACATGTTGCCTCTTGTCTCACCCTTGATAGTGTGGGACAAGTGCCAAAGTGATTTCCCCACTTCCCCTGCCTAGCCAGACCCACTTTCCTGAGGTTGCAGAGGAGCAGATCTGACTGAGTGGGGAAGGGGTTTTCACTACCCAGCCAGATCTGGGGCATGGGTTTGACTGAGCAGTGAAAGCACCACAGAGGTAATAGATATCTGTCACAATAAAGGGACAGTCTACTACCACCTTTTATTGCACCACTGATTTTCCTTTTGCATGGTGCAACAAAGGGTATTGACATCTATTTGTTCAGTATTTGTGCCCCCATAAAAATGTTTATGATGGCACAAATGAGACATCTGGTAATGACTGTTTCCACCTAAAAGGCAATGGAAAGACTCCTATTGCTTTCACTATTGGGGTCCACTACCAACAGGCTGCAGTTCATGTGCATAAGGGGGAGAAAGTTGGGAATTTTGATAAGATACCTCATTTCCCCCTACTACTCCTACACTGATGTAGTTTAACTTCAAGAGGTGAAAGAAAAGGTTCTAAATACTTAAATTTAATGCACAGGTTTGTGATGACTGAGAGGGGTTCTTTGTTGGTGACACTTTTTTGTGTCCATTTTAAGGATGTTATTAGGAGCTTTGTTTATTATGGATTTTACCATGCTGCTAATGTGTATCTAGTGTCTCTAATCAATGCCATATATATCACAATAGCTCATTAAGCAATAGACCTGTCACATCAGGGGGTGGATAATGGACCACAATGGGAATTATAACATGTAGTAAGGTCCGTTATCTGAACGGTATCACCAAGGATCAAAGCGAACCATTATTATCAACAACTGCTATGTATATCTTAAAATATTATTTTTTATTTGGGTTGGGGGTGTTTTGGGGTGCTTTTAGGGAAGGGGGGGTGATCCTGCCAAGGTCATTATGTCATCTGTGAACATGCAAATGAGTTGTGATAAGGTGTGAAGATTTTGACAGGCATCTTAGAGATACATGTTTGGTAATGAGACAGGAAAAAAAGGCTCATGTAAGACAGTGATACAATTATAAAGCACCAAACAGTGAGATTCCACTGTCCTTGAAATCTGTTTGGCTGATTCAGTGGTTTTGATTTACAATATAAATTGAGGAATCTTTTGTTTCCATCTCCTTTGAATGCCCCTTATAGAGCATTGTGGAGTGTAATAGAAAGGATCTATCTATCTATCTATGTTCTAAGGATGTTTTTAATAGAAAATTGTAATCTGCGGCTGTAGAATAGCTTTAGCCCCATTCTGTTTTAAAGGACTTTTCTGAGATCCATTTTATATATTGGTATGTTCCCTCTTGTTTATTACACACTAATATATTTGTGAACAGTTGAAGAGAAATATATTAAATTAATTACATTTATTAGATTAGTTAAAGCTATATAGCATCATCAACTTGCTTCTGTTTTGTCAGATCTCGGTGTTTAGATGGAGGATCACCCCAAAAGTGTGTGTGTTCTAGAAAGTGTTGTTAATGATTTTGTAGGCATTCCCCATCTTAGTGGAGTCCCAGACTTCTGACTGAAAATACATGAGTCTATTGCTATACTTGCATTATTTCAGTGAGGCTCCATTGCATTATTTCAGTGAGGCTGTGCAGCCTGTCTGTCAGTTACAGGATCAAGGCCTAAGTGTATACTAGCAGTAAAACCTCAGGCTGATTTTAAAAGGCAGCCTGCACTACTGATGCTGTCTTTCAGATGAAACTCAAGCTAATATGCCAATTTGTGTCATTACAGATCATAGACAATTTTCACAAGAGCATGGGTGTTAATTCATTTCTCCTGGTCAAGTCCCATCTTGGGTAATTGTATTCTGCCTGTCTAACTTCCCCTGCAGCTTCAACTGTATAATGTGTTCTTCACTTTTTTCTTAAACTGTGGTATGGGCTGCTGGGAACCATTAGCCATCACATGGTCCCACAACTTATCACATTGAAGTCACCACCACATCTGTGTTTTAAACACAAACTCTGTGCATTAACAAAGTGAACATAAGTTCTCGTATTTCCCCTTCAATTCATGGACTATCAATCTTTAACAAGTAGGTGAGACTGGGCAAGTAGATAGACAGTCCTCCACTGGAAAGTATAAGTTGTAAGCGGCCCTCAATAGAGTCTGAATGGTACATACCTGCCTGAAAGAACTGAATGAGGAAAAAAAATATTTTGAAGTCATCAATTAGGAGCCAATTTTCTTGTATTTTTGAGTACATTATAAAAATTTAGAAGATTTGACTAAATTAGTGAGGTGCCCCCCCCCCCCAAATTCCCTTAGTCATGAAAGAAATCTATACTATCTGAAAATTAGCATGGCTTAAAGAGGAAGTGAAAGCATGAATACTTACACATATCCACAGATGAGGAAGATGACATCTCTTGTTTTCCAGTGATAGAAATTATTTTCTACAAGGTTTCACTTCTAATTTATTTATATTTATCTCACTTTCTTCTTTTTCCTATTTGTTTGAGCCCATACATATACATATAACATAGAAACTGTAGAAAACTGATATGGGAAGTAAAAGAAGTTTTTTATATAGTACATCAGGGGAAAAGGGAATTCTAGCAAAGGTATGGATTCATTAGTGGGTGGTAATGATAGAATTCTTAATAATAATGCAAAATACAGAATTAGTCAATATATATCTCTGTTCTAAATTTGGGGAGAAGCCAAATAATATATTAATTTAGTACAATGAAGAGGTTGACATATGTTTAATTCCATGGTAACAATGATGAAATACTGTTAATTCAAACAGTAACTCAAGAGGAGGTTAAACAGCAGCTGGTAGGGATAAATGTTTTTAAGTCAGCAGCCCTGCATAACTTGCAACCAAGACACTTAAAGAGCTGTCTGAGGAACATTGTGGCCCATACGTAGGGTGATCATACATCCCATTTTGGCTGGGACACTTCAGGATTCCATAGCCTGGTCCCGGCCAGTTGGGCAAAAGTCCCAGGCTGTGGTCTGGGAGGGAGATGGAATGGCATGGTTTGCATGGCAGGCAGCTGGGCAGGCACTACTGCTCCCATGAAGGAGCAAGGACATGACACATGCATCATGCAGGTGAAGTGGCACCAGCTCCAGTCCTCCTGCCTTGCTCCTGAGCAGATTGTCAGCTGACTATGAGCTTCCAGTGCACATAATCGCCAACAGGACTAGTATGATTCTTGAATATATAAATGAAAAGAATATCGAGTAGAAGGAACATTATCTTTTATTTGGCAGCGGTGCAGCCATCTTTAAAATAAATATTTTTTGTTGTTGTTGAAACCTAATTTGTGCACAGTCTAAGGCAAAATATTTCACAATTAAATTTTGGCTCTTATAATTAGGCAGAGGTCACATGACATGCTGCTGTTTGCTTGCACACTTTCTTGAATCAGGTTTCTAGTGTGAATAGTGAACACTCAGAATTTAACATTTGCATTCTTAGACTATTACCCAATATTAGTTTAAATGTGCTCTTTAAAGAACTTATCTGCCTGCAACTTGTTTTGCTAGTGAGTGCACAAAAAAAGCCAAAATAATAGAAGAGAGTTCTTCTGGATATTTACATAATATTTGCAATATTTGCCCTTCTTTAATAAAAAATGAATAAATAACTCTCTCCTTGTTTACAGTTAGAAACTTAAGTTGCTTTACAACCATTAACAATAATCATTTTATTCCCTACCTACCTGAATATTACACTTTATAATATTGAAAACAACAAAGAAATGATGCAATATTGTGTGTCTGTATTTACCATATGGCAGCTTAAGCACTGATTAGCTACTAGTAACAATGTGAAGATTGACATATAAACCACAGGAGAAAGAAAAGTTAGCAGTTGAATGATGAATTTACTTTAGTGAGTGTTGGTATCTATCCCCAGTAATCATGTTTGTACTTAGGAGCATGGCCTTTCAATACTTGAGCTCAGAAATCACTTCACTTATTTGGGTAGTTCCCTTCAGCCAAACAGGACCAGTTTTATATGACTCGATTTTTCAGCATTTGTTGCCTTTAACAGGAAATCAGATACTATCCTTTATAATGCTCTTTCCTTTTTTTTTTTAAGTCAGTGATCTGAAGGGAAAAGGAAACACTATTAACCATGGTTCAAGGGTTTAATTTTGAGTGTCTGCTGAGCTCACCGTTACCTAATTCTAAGGATCCAGAGTTTGCATAGACCTCTTCAAGCCCTGTCAAAATAACATAGTTAGGCATTAGAATTGTGTCATTACACAACTGTAAGTCATAAACAAAGAAAGTTGCTTTCTCCAAAACACCTGCTATTTAAATCTAATAAATGGATCTGATAGAGATCTAATGGATTAAAATATGGAGCTAGGATCCAATGCAAAAGAGAAAAGCATATTGCTATTAATATTGGATATTCTCTTTTTTTTCCATGGATAGATTACTGAAGTAATTGTATCTTGGTCCCACAGTCCCAGAACTTTGTTTCCTTCTGTCATCACTGTTGAAGAAGCTTGTTGTGGGTAAAAGGAGTTTAAAAAATAGACATTCAAAAATAATGCAACAGAATTTAGTAATCTGAAATTTAGCCAATATTTTTTTTAACAAATCATCTTTTTTCTGTGATATGCATTTAAGAATTCGACTTAAATTAGCTCTTTAACATGGTCGTGTGACTTTAATTATTCAAAATGTACACAAATTTAATGAGTTTTTAAATATTAAAACTATTCTCTATTGTCACTACTGTGAGCTCTTAATTTACAGAGCAATTAAGTCAGGACCCTCATTTATCAGTACATGTACGTTTGTTGAAAACGTAGTCAGTTTTTATTAATTGATGCTATAGAAATACTGAGGTAAAATTAATGCATGTGCTTCAGAGGTCATGCTGGCGGTAGTGGGTAGCTATCAAGGAGCAAGACGTGAGATAAATAAGTAACTGCTGTTCCCTGATTACACTGGAGACATCTGAAATATGAAGTGATACAATGGGCACTTTTCTTAGCCCAAATGCTTGCCCCTGAGTTTTTGTCTGGCAAGCATCTCTCGTGGTGGTAGCGGAGAAGTAGGGAAACTTCAAAGCTTTAGTTCCTGAGTGTTAACAGAGAGTGCAATGCAACCTTCTTATATTTTAATGTAAACTGAGTGTTGATAAGCGGAGAGGACAAAATTAAAAACAAAATTCCAACTCTCTTTTTGTTCTTTGGTAGATGACTGGCAGAAAAGTTAGCGGCTAGGAGTCTCCTTGGGCGAGATGCTATCTACCTAATAGGCACATAAGTGAACTTAGGTGCCCAAGTGTGATTCAGTTCCACCTTGTTCAAGTCCCTGAAAAATGAATTAATGTGTTTACTTTTGTAACACACTGTTATCTTACCCTTAAGATTAAATCACAAAAAGGAATGAGAATGAGAATGGGGATCAACCAACTCTCTTAGTACTAGCATGTTAAGGAGCCAAAGAGGGTGCAATAGAATCATGTTCAGGCATCTAAGTCAGTTTATTACACACCTAACAGCTGGAATAGAAACTGGAGGTATCTATCAACCTGTAAATCACAGGGAACAGAGGGCCAAATCTGCAGATTCGGATGTCTGCTCATAGCAAAGTTGGCAGGCACAGTTTTTTCTGCATCTCCAGATTGGTGCCCATTTTGAAAAATCCATAGGTATGAAGAGACATATTAGAAATTAGGTTTTGCAAGAGTGTGCAAGCTCAGGGCACACAGATTTTGCATGTTCGCCCACACAGACACTTTGAAAGTGGGTCTCCAAATACAAGGCAAAAATACTGCCTGATTTGTGTATATCTGAATACTAGGCCATATTACTGCCGGGTGTGTGTGTGCACACATACCTGCACATACGCCCACAGACCTCCAGTCCCTCCTTTATATCGTCTTACTGGTCCCAGCACAACCATGACACTACTCAGCAAATAAAATTTCACAGTGAAGACTTACAAACACAGAAATAGTCCAGCCAGTCTTGCTCATTTTGTTTCTGCAGGAGAAATAAGTAAGGAAAAATTCATTACATATTCACTTTTAAAAATAATGAAATTTGCTACTGCTTTTAAAACACTAAATGATATCCCTACTAAGATCCTTTCATGGATTCAACAGACGATTCTGTTAGGAAATGACTTACATATGTGTCTTTAGGAATCACTTGTTAGGAAACGGCATGTTTGAACATCTCAACTACATTATATGAACTGGTTCCATTCTCTCTATTATTGTGTTAAAGGATTCAAATGGAGAGGAGTGGCACAGTTTTCCTTTGAAAACGCTAATTTGTTCCTTTCATGTCATGCTTAGGTAAGCATTTTATAATAGACTATTACCTTATCATTCTATGTTTTATTATTATTTCAACTAGTATATCCTATTTTGAAGTAAACATCTCTGGTCTGTAATTCCCAAGGCCACCTGTATCTTTTATTAAAATCTTTCTGGGGTTTACAGTAGCTGATTTTAATGGTATATTGCAAATTTTGTTAGTGATCCTAATATTTGTTTAGAACTCTTGGTAATTTTCCTTAGTAATTTCTTGTTCTTTAATAGTTTATTCCAGATTCTCAGTTTCTCTCTCTCTTTTTGACATTGCCATCTCTGAAAATATCTCATCTTCATTATCTGAAAAGATTTACTGAGGGTAGGTTTCTCCTCTACATCTCCATGGTAAACATTGATACAAAACAATTGCTTAGTTTGTCTGTGATGTCCTCATCCCCTTTAATTGCTGTTTTATTCCCTGGACATCCAGTAGACGACCAATTCTTCTGCTGACATCCTGCTTCTAAAAAACTTAATTATACTTTGTGTGTGCATACGTAAAACTAAATAAAATAATTACATATATTGTGTATGTGTTTTCATCTTTCCATTTGCCAAAAGGCATCCTGAACTTTCGTACAGAACTACATTTTTTTCTTCCCTTCTTCCATCTTTTGTCATGAAGGACCATTTATACTGAGTCTTTGTTACAGTAGTTATGTAGGTTATGTTTATGGTTATTTTCTGTTTTGACTTGTGCTATTTTTAAGCACATTTTGTAGCCTCAAAGGATATGTCTACATGCTCTCTAGACTCAGTCCTTCCTGTTCTCTACCCACTTTGGGTAGGTTCACAGCACAGTGTTTGCATGTCACAGAGGGATGTTCTTGTAAACATCCATCCTATCCACTCTTGCTCTAAAACACCAAACCCAGAAATTTGCCAGTGCAGCCACTCCATGACCATCTTTCAGGGTTGCTGTCAAATATGCTAGAGACTGAAGACTTGAGAGTGACTGCAGGGGATGAGGAGGAATATCTTGACTGGCATAGTTCCAGGTTTGGAGTGTCCAAGCAGAGGCGGGTGGGTAGGCCGTGTTCAGAAATATCCCTGCTGGGACATGCTGTCATTGTGATGTAGACATATCTGAAGAATTCTGAGTCTGAAAAGGCAGAGCTGTTAGTGTATGTGTATGTGTGTGAGGCAGAGAGAGGTTTTGAGTCTGTGTGTGCTGGTTGGTAGTGTATTCAGAACTCAGAAGGGTTTCTTAGTTGCAAAGGGGTTCACTAAGAAGGCATGGTGAGGACTCTCAGTTTGGTAAAAGCTAAATGTGGCCCGGGATATAGGTGGAAATTAGGTTGGAGAGGTTCTCAGCCAGAATTGTGAATTGTCAAGGCTCAAGTACGAAGGGGAAAAGGAGTCACTTGGTAACTTGTTGATGGGTACATAGGGTAAGAGCCATGAGTGTTGGTAGGAAGGAAAGAAGCTAGGAATGAGAGGGCAAAGTAAAGGGACCAAAAAGATTTAACCAGTGCTTTTTGCCCCTTCTTTCCCAGAAAATGTGTTCTAGAGTTTATTCCAAAAGGAAATGAGGGGTAGGAGAGAGATTCAAGCATTTCCTTCTCTTCCTGTTTCTCCAGTGTCCCCTGTGCAAAATCTTACAAGCTTAAATAGACAAGTAGAGACAAGGTGGGAGGAAAAAGTTGATCATTGCCCAAAATCACACAGCAGGTAATTGGCAGAGGCAAATAAGGAACCTAGGTCATCTGATGTGAAATGCAATACCTTGAAGCATAGTATGATGCTGAGGGGGGAGGGGGGATATCTTTTACAGAATGAACAGCAAGATATCTTACCATAGCAGCCTGAGGAAAGGTATCTTGTGCCTGAAAGCTTATCTAAAATCTCTCCCAATTCTGCAGTTGGTTCAATGAAAGATAAAAAATTCTTGCCACTAACACATTTCCTGGACCATCACAGCTCCAATATCACCCAACATTACCAAATTAAAGCATATCATGCATCTTCTCCACCTGCATCGTATCTCGTCTTTGCCATGAAATACATCTTCCTGTCATTAAAAACAAACCTGAGTGTATGTGTAATTAGTATTTTGCATTTGTTGTGGATTCCCTTTCATCAAAATTCTGTTGATACAGATAAGTGAGAAGATTAAGGAGCTTTATATGCATTATATTGAATATAGCACCTCCTCTTCATTGTTAGACTCTATTATTATAGTTTCTAGCGTATCAGCAAAGATATCCAAACAACCCTACAGCCAATAGGCTGATAACAAAAGTAAAGCTGCAGCCAGGCAAAGGCATTTCTTAAGTTTATCTCTGTGGCCCCTGAAGAATATTATGTTTCATTACATTATACACTTCCCCGTCTGCTTCAAGCTGGATGCTACCCTCCTCCTTGTGACTTCTTTCACTGCAACCAAGTTTCTGACTAAAGAAATAAAGTGATCCTGTCCATTCCCAGCAGTTAAGGTTAAAGAGATGCACCAGGTTCTAAATCTTGGCTGCTGACGCTCTCTTGACCTTTGACCTTCCTTAGCACTGCTAAGTTTGATGGGAGCATGCCAAACCGTCTTCTGTAACCCATGAGTTGGTTAATATACTCCCATTTCTCATTCAGACAGCCAACAGAGGCAAAAAAGGCAGCAGGGCAACAAATGCTGTCTCCTGCAAATGCTCTGTAATAAATTGCTCTTTCAGTAGTGCAGAAGACAGATTTTTCTTTCTTTTGCTTTTTTCTTCCTTTGCTCAGAAGTCACCAATGGGAAGCTTGCTTTCCCACCTGGCCCCAGCTGACTGTGCCCATAAATTTGCCTATGCAATGCCTGTTTACGGGTCGCTGACGGAACACAGAGACGGGTGCATTTTGTAAGCACCGGGTAGATAATCATGGTAATTGATGTTTGGAGCCGCTAGCTCCTAGGAGCATAGGGTCTCTTTCTCCCAGTGAGGCCCTGCTCCATGTTATCAGTCCAGCCCATAATTAAATATCACTCTTTTACAATATGTTTCAGGCTCCTTAATGAGTCTAAAGCAGAAATAGTCACCTCTTTCCCCTCTGAGTTTATTTGCTTGTTATTAAACAATGTTATTGAGCTGCCTTCTTTCTCTGTGTTGCCAAACCTGCATCATTTCCGTTATATAATTGCACAATTAGAGTCAGTGCTTTGCTTTCATACATCAGCAGGACCTGAGAGAGGGAGAGGGAGAGGGAGAGAGAGAGAGAGAGAAGGGAAAAAATCAGGTGTTCACAGACAACTCAAATGCATCTTATTTTCATTAACTACCAGATTTTGCAAAATGGGAAGCTATTTATCATGATCTGTTTTCTACCACCAGCCACCCCCACCACCCCACTCTTGTGACTTTCGCTATGACCTTGTGCTGTATTGTTAAGGGTCCAATTTGCTCATTGTTACTTGCCTGCATAATTCTATGCACCTCCCCCACCATCTTTTTCTTTTTTTCCCAAGCAAAATCCAATCATTTATATTCTGAGGCTAACTGGCGTTCTCTTTCCTCCATCCCACTCCCCCAGCCCATTCCTCTCCTCCCCCCGCTCCAAAAACTAGCAAGCTGTAGAACACTAGTAATTCCTTCTAACAAATTTCCATGGATACCCCCCCTCCTTACACACACACACACATGCACACACTCTCTCCCCCCCAACACACACACACACATGCACGCTCTCTCTCACACACACACCCTTAAGCTGCTCTAAGCAGTGTATTAAGTAGCTGAAGAAAATCCATTCACATTCTGCTGTGTCGCTTTCTTCTCAAGTCATGAACCCATCACAGACTTTTTCTAGCTGTAGGTTGCCACGGTGAAGATTTACAATGCCAGTTATTCATACATCTGCCTTCTCTTTTTTCCCCCCTTATTCTTAAATCCCTTGGGCGAGGGCAACCTTGATACTGAGACTCGTAAAATTCATGCAGGCTTATCATCCTTGGTGAAGGCTTCAGGCATGCATTACCGTATCCAACTGCCTGCTCACCGCCATGACAGAACTAGGCCTATAGCTTTTTTTTTTTTCCCCAGCAGGAAAAAAAATGTATTAATGTGCTAAACAGAGGAAAAAGTGTAAGTGTTGAGGAGTGAGGAGATCTGTTTTCCTTAATGATTTTTAAATTTGTTTTAATTACTTCACTCCCTATGGAATTGTATAAATTGAAACCAAAATGTGTGTTTGTTGGGGGGAGGGGGGGTTAAATATCCTTTAATTTGTATGGAACCATATTCTGAAAGTCCAATCACTGTGCAGTGTGCAAGTACAGTATTAATACAGCTTCTGAACTCCACATCAAAGTAAGGAATACAACAAACCTGGAATGAATTTCATGTGGGAATTTTAAAGTCTTTCCCTTTATTTTTCTCCATTTATTTTCTGTTTTTTAACTATGCTGGTTCTATTTTAATAAAATGAAAAACTGTCTTGAGGGCAGATGGAATATATTGAATTTGCAAATTAGAAAACAAAAGCAAAAGGCAAATCTTTAGTTAAAAAAATCTCAAGCTAAGTATGGAGATTGCAAAAAATTTAAATCAGCATGATCATAAGACTGCTATAACCATCATTTGGTACAGAGAAAGGTTGTTTGCCCTGTTAGTCTGAAGTCAGGCAGAAACAGGGTAGATTTGCACCTTTATAGACCAACTCAATCAAAGATGTTTAGCATAAGTTTTCGTAAGCAAGGGGCTTACGAATGGAGTGAAGGAGCAGAGCTGTTAAACAGGAAGTAGTGATCAGAATACAACTTTATCAGTATTTTTATATCTATCCCTTCTTGTTTAGAGTTTTCTCTTGTAACTGGGACTGAGGGAAGTTCTGTGGAAGGCACAGTCTTGAGTAACAAGGTTTTTTGGGTTTGCTCATTTGTTTGGGGTTTTTTGGGGGGGAGAGGGGGGAGCGGGAGGAGGTTGGGGAGTTGGGGAAAAATGAGTTCCTTCTATTTTTACCTACAAGCCACTTTGCTGGATAGGAGGCTAAAGATTTCTATCAATGTTTTCAAAGACACAAGTTGCTGGGCATTACCTTTAAGGGAAACAGACTGCCTCAGCCTTATTGTTCCTTAGATAGCTGTGAGTGGTAGCCTATCACCCAAAGGAGGAAGCTTTTTTATTATTTTAATTTACTGTATGTTTTGAAATGTCTCATGATTTTAGAAAGCTGAGCAGCACAATTTAGATATGATCATTTTGAAAATCTTTAAAGTGAATTATGCCTGTGCAAGTGGGAACAGCATATTTTAATAGCTAAATGCAGAAGAGAGAAAGATGCAAGGCTAGGTACCATCTTTCAGAAAGATGCATGGGCAGGTAGTAGTAATTAACTTTAAAAATTTTGACTTGTCATTTCTGAAGAAAGTAGCCTCAAAACCACAAATATTAATAAAAGGAAGATAAACCATATATGTTCTTTGAGAAGTCGCACCCTATTATCCTCATCCTTTTTTTCCTTTTGCATTTTATTGTTGCTTTAAATGTTTCAAAACTGTTTAAGCCATTATGCTGTCAAAAGTGTCTTTTCAATCTCAGATCCATATCTTCTGACGTTCTCAGACAGTTACAACAGAAAAGAGACTTGTGTTGATGTTACTCAGTCAGCATTAAGTTGTCACCAGTGCTGTCTCACTTCAGTATGATAGTGATGCCCAGCCCATGGGTACCTCCATCCACGAGAGTTACGGTTACATCCCCATTTTCATTATGAACCACATTTTTCAAAGGACACATTCTGAAAGAGGATTCATTCAACCTGTGGTTTTGCACTTGCAGTTAGTTGGGACAATATTTTTGGGGGTGAAATACTGATGTTCACTTTCTAATTCTCTGTTTCACAGTTACAAAACTGAAAAAGTATTTTTAAGCATTGTTCCAGAATTTTCCCTGAGCTGAAGTATAAAATGATAAGACTCAAAGGACAACATTATTTTCCTAATTAATTAGGACATTTTTACTTACAGTTAAGGGGAAAAGGCAGATTTTTTTTCTATTTCCAAGCATGCACCTTTAAAAAATGGCTTTGGGTTATATAGTTTATTACTTTTGGCCAAAGGTGGTGCATATTATATCTCTGTGTCCTACACTTCTGCTGCAGGCTTTAGAAGGTAAGTCTCACATAGGAGGTGTCACAGCATGTTTATGGCTGCCATTTCTTAGGGACACGGTTGGTCAGGATTAGATCATAAATTTACCAGACTCTCCATAGGAATTCCAGTGGTGGAAGCTGGTGCAGGGATTCGGTGTATCTACTCTCCACCATGCCCATGTCTTTTTCTGGTACACTGATGTAATAAGTCCTGTGGCAACACTCCAGTGGCCCTGGTCTTTATGTTCTGTGTCCTACCCTGCACCTGATCCACAAGGGATGTGAATCTTTCTAAGCCTTCAGATGCAGATCATAGCTGAAGAAATACAGAAACTCATGCTCTATACCTTTGAAGGTCCCTGGTTCTGATAAAGATGGTGTCTTGTCCTGCTATACTACTACTACCTCCTCCTAACAGACTTTTCCAATTAGTATACATGAGCAGAGTTATCTGCAGGTGCATAGAGGCTGAATACATTTGGCCCTTATGTTTAAATTAATTTTTGCCTATTTTTAATACTTAGACATCTGCATTGGGTGTTCAGATTTCTATTTCCCACTCGATGGGTTTACATTCAAGTCCTGGTTTCTGCCTATCACTTGTTTCCTTTACCTTTGATGAAGCCAATCAGAATTCTCTTCACCTTTAGATATTGTATTTTGACCCTCCCAGAACCATTCAAGCTTCTTGTGAACAACTAATTCTGGGTTGTGCTTCACAGGGCAAGCTGAGGAGGATGCCAGATAATTCATACCGTGTACAGGTGCACTAAGAAAGGTTAGACTTTCCTCATGGTCATCTCCATAATGATTCATAATTGGTATGGAGAAAAGTATTGGAAGGAAAAATGCAACAGAAGCTGAGGAATGAAGGGTATCACCAGAAATCTGGAAAGCAGGAACTGAAGACCTACATATGTGAAAATATAGGCTACCAAAGAAAAGTGGTAGCACTTCCAAAAGTTAGAATGTCTTCTTACCTGGACATGGAAATAGAATGGATCTGAACATTTGTAAGTTTAGGCACAGATGTCATTATAAGCACACAGGCTAGACTAGTACTTTTATTTTTGTAGAGTTTAGTGTTTTGATTTCAATTTTATCCTTCTGAAACCTGGGAAGGCATACCACATGGTCCAGATATAGCCAGGCTATATCTCTTCCTGAGGGAAGGCTCCTGCAAGGGATAAAGTGGGCCATTTTTGTTAGTTGAACCATTACAGTCGGGATCATGGAACAGCCATTTGAAACTGGCTGTTGTACGATAAAATTGTACACTATGGCCAAAGTGGGGGTGGGAAGGAGTTGGAGGAGCTTTCAAGACTTCTAAGAGGGGTTCATTGGCATGGGCACAAACCTCAGACAAACAGACAAAAGCCTGACTGTCTTACACAGTTGTGGCCACCAGAAGTCACAGGGGATGAAGCCATAGGTGACTGGTAGGGAGGGCATGGGGGGCATGTGCCCTCAGTGAGATTGGCCACTGCCAGCACTGCTGCTGGCTTCTGTGGCTTCGTCTCTGCCACCAGCTTCTGTGGGTGGTTGCAGCTTGCCAGGGTACCACCGCTGCCACTGCTGGCTTCTGCAGGTGATCGTCACTCACCATCCCACTGCCACTGCTGTGGGTGGCTTCTGCAGGCGGTTGCCACCCCCCAGATGCTGCTGCTGCCACTGGCTTCTATGGGGGGCTGACACTGTCACCCACAAACTGTGCCCCATCCCAGTCTCAGGAGGCACCAGTCACCCATGGATGAAGCAATAGATTTTCTTGGTCTTAGGGTGGCCTGCTAGTGGAGAGTCCTTTACTTAAACCATGACAACAAGTCCAGACAGAACTGGGGGCACATAAATACTACCCCAGGTAAATATAAACCATCTTGGACCTGGTGCAGTTGTTGCACAAAGATGGTCTGCTCTTCTAGTGGTATTGTCTTCTAGGTGGTGGCATGGAGCAGGGAAACCAGGTCTGCCGATGAAGACATGAGGCTTCAGAATAGGGTTGGGTTCGAATGACTTCTGTGATGAGTCTGTGTCACATGCAACCTTCTGAGAGAGGACATCTGCTTTCCAATTTCTAGGTCTAAGCTGGAAAGCTATCTGGAAATCAAATTGAGAGAAGAGTGCACACCAAAGTTGCCTCTGATTGAGCTCCTTAGGCTTTCAGAAGTGTTCCAGGTTTTTATGGTCAGTAAGAACCTGCCCTTTGTGCCATGCCCCTTCAAGGTAATGTTATCACTCCCCAGAAGCCACTCTGATGGCCAAGAATTTGTAGTCCAAGATCTCATCATTTTTTTTTCCACTGGGGTGAGCTTCTGGGAGGAGAAGGCATAGAGGTACAGAGTCTTTTCTGACCTAGCCATTGTAAGAATACTGCGTCTGTTGTGGTGCTGGAGACATGCATTTCCACTACAAAGGGCAAAGTTGAATCTGGATTGTTAGCACAGGGCAGAGGTGAAGGCTTAATTCAGGTACTTGATGAGCCTTTAACCAGTAAAACTGGACATTTTTATATAATATTGTGATGAGAGGGGCCACCACCTGGGCAAAGTTGGAAATAAACCACCAGTAAAAATTGGCAAACCCTGAGAATCTTTGGAGTTCCTTGATATTCTGGGGTGTCTTCTGCTCTCAAGTGTCCTGAACTTTCCAAGGATACATCTTTAAGCCTTTGGAAAACAAAATAAAATTAATGCATTTAGTGGAGGTTTGGTCAAAGGTTTATTTCTCCAACTTTGTGACATGGCCACGTTGGTGTAACCTCTCAAGCACCACCGGGGCACACAATGGATTTTGGTCAGGGTCTTCTGAGAAGATCAAAATGTCATCCAGGTAAGTAGGAATGAATTGGTTCAAGAGGTTCTGAAGTACATTGTTAATGAAGCGCTTGAATGTGGCTGGAGAATTGATGAACTCAAAGGGCATAACTAAATACTCGAAAGTACCCAAAGTCCAGAAGAGAGATTTCCATTCATCACCAGCTCTGATTCACTCAAGATTATATGCTCGTCAGAGGTCAGGCTTGGTGAATATGTGGGCAGTTTTTAGTCAGTCAAGCACCTCTGAGATGAGGTAAGGGTTACTAATTGAAGATGGTAACTTGGTTAAGGGCCCAATGATCTACACAAAGGTAGAGGCTCCCATCCTCCTTTTTGACAAATAGAACAGGCTCTCAGACAGCAGTAAATTCTGGCTTTGACATGTTGTAGATATACCCCACTGGGATCTTTGCTCCAGGCTGTAGATTAATGGACCCATTATAATCCCTTTTTCCTTGAAGATGTCTACATATTTTCAGGGCAGAGTGGGTACAGCCTCAGGAGACTAAACAGCTGGGGGGAGAGGGGGAAGCTGTCAGGACCCCTGCTTGGATCGTAGATTGGGCCACTGCCCCAGGTTTCCAGCAGTGTCATGGGAAGTAGCTGGAACCAACATTAACTTCCTAGGCTTTCCAACTGACCACTGGATCATGGTAGGTGAGCCAGGGGAATTCCAGAATTAAGGGGAAATGCAGGGAATGGATTGTCCTGAAGCATAGTGTTTCATGGTGTTCATAGATGTATCCCACTCCATGGAACTATATGTAAAAGGGGAGCTGTCTATGATCTCTAGGCTATGGCTTAACCACCATAATGGGATGCATAAGACCTGGGCCATGGCCTCATCAATGAAATTGTCCACTGCCCCAAAATCCAGTAAGGCAGTTAGGACCAGGAATGGACAGATTTGACCAAGGACCTGAAGGTGGATGCATAGCTGTAACTGAGGTTTCCATGGGTCAGGTTTCCTCTGGGTTTCTGCTAATGGCTGGATGACGGCAGATTTTAGTGGCCTCAAGACAGCCCCCTTACCACACCTTGGATAGCTTGTTTCCCTTGTCTCTTCACTTAGGGAAGTGGCCACAATTGTGTCCTGGGGCCCCCACCATGGAGAAACAGACTGTGTTGGTGACATTGCTCCCGTTCATCTGGGGTAAGGCAGTAGTGTCCCACAGTGATCTGCATGGGTTCTGGAGTAGCAACAATAAGACAAGGAACCAGAGGAAGTAGCAAGTACCCTTTTTACTCCCTCCACCCCTGGAGATAGTGGTTGATTCAAACTACAGGTCCATAAAGGCATTGGACTCTGAAGTCAGTTCCACTCATGCTAGTTCATCTTTTACCTTTTCCTGAAGGCACCACCAGAATTAGTAAAGCTGGAACACCTCATTCCAGTGAGTGTCTTCTGTGTTGTAGTTGTAAAGGCAATAATACCCTGTTCCTAAATGCAGATTCTGCTGCCCAGGCCTGGTGGGGGCCATAAAACATCATGGATAATTCTTGAAGGAATGCCTCCCAGTCCTGAAGGACAGGCCTCTCATGTTCCACCAGCAAGGAGGCCCAATTCAGGGTATCCCCTATCAGGAGACTTATGATGAGGCTCACCTGCACCTGATCCCCAGAGTAGGGTTCTGGTTGGGCTAGGAACAAAAACGGGCATTGAATAAGAAATCCCCTGAAGTACCACCAGTCCCCATTGTACCTTTGGATAATGGGAGAGAGGCATGGGGCTTCTCTCAGCAGGCCTGGAGTGCAGCAATCTCCTCCTGCAGCCATTGTGCCTCCTTATATCAACACTGATGATTTTCCTGGTTGTACACCACCTGGGACCGGAGGGATTGGTTCTCCTGCAACTGCTGCACCCAAGCTTTTAGTACTTGTCAGGTGAAAGGAAGTTGGTTCAACCAGTTCTGCCTGGCCTGCAAGTCTCCCTGAGTTGTGGCATCCAAGGCAGGCAGGTCTGAGGGCAGCAGCAGGGGACTGGGCTCCATGCTAAGCCCTCTTCACTAAATGGGTGCTCCAGGCATAATGTCATGCCAGGTCATGGGCAGCCATGTCTTGGGCCACACTGTGATCAAGGTGCCAAATAGGATTAGGAGAAGAGAACGGAATCCACATACAGGCCAAGACAAGAAGCTAGGAGATCAATTTAAGAGCAGGATCTAGGAAGAGCCTGAGTTAGGAAGCCAGGAGATGAGGCAGAGAGTGGAGGCAAAGCACAAGCCAAAGGAAACAACAAAGCCATCTCAGGATCACATTGAACCCTATTGCCCAGGCACTTCCTGTTCCAGGTCAGGGGTTTATATGGAGGATGTTTATATAGGGCCAACTGATCCAGGCCAGCCACTTTGGTGCCAGGGATTGGGTAGAGGGCTAGGCCCTGCTGGAGGGATTAGTACAGCCTTTACTAGGTGACCAGCTATAGGATGGCAGTCTGTGATGAATGGCTATGCTGGTCAGGCCTCAGGTTTGTGCCTGTAGCCTAACAGTATCTCAGCAAAAAGTATCTTAATATTTTTCATCTTCACTAATATCTTAAAAATTTTAGTAGATGGTATACTTGATGGCTAGAAAATTATATTAATTTTACAGAGTTATAGTGACCACTTGCAAAAACCCTTGGGATTTCTGGTTTGAAACGAAATGGCCAAATTATAGTTTCATAGTTTCATAGTTGGTAGGGTTGGAAGGGACCTAAGCAGATCCTCTAGTCTAACCCCCTGCCATGGGCAGGAAAGGATGCTGGGGTCAAATGACCCCAGCTAGGTGGCTGTTGAGCCTCCTTTTGAAGACCCCCAGGATAGGAGCAAGCACCACTTCTCTTGGAAGCTGGTTCCAGCTCTTAGCCGCCCTGACAGTGAAGTAGCGCCTCCTGATATCTAGCCTGAATCTACTCTCAGTCAACTTATGGCCGTTGTTCGTTGTTACTCCCAGTAGTGCTCAGGGGAACAGGGAATCTCCCATTGCCTGCTGGTCCCCCTTGGCAAGTTTATAGGTGGCCACCAGATCCCCTTTCAGCCTTCTTTTATGGAGGCTGAACAGGTTCAAGTCCCATATCCTCTCCTCCTAGGGCCTGCCCTGCTGCCCCCTAATCATGCGAGTGGCCCTCCTCTGGATCCTCTCGATGCCGTCCACATCCCTCCTCAAGTATGGCACCCAGAACTGGATGCAATACTCAAACTGCAGCCTGACCAATGTCACATAGAGGGGGAGGATCACCCCCTTGGACCTGCTCATGATGCATCTATGGATAGATGACAAAGTGCAGTTAGCCTTCCTGACCACGTCCCCACATTGGCGGCTCATGTTCATCTTGGAATCAATAGTGATTCCAAGATCCTTCTCTGCCTCTGTGCTGATGAGAAGGGAGATCCCCAGCCTGTAGGTATGCTACTGGTTCTTCCTCCCCAGATGAAACACCTTGCACTTGTCCATATTGAAACCCATCCTATTCTCATCTGCCCACCTCTGTAACTTGTCAAGATTTAATTGTAGCCTGTCCCTCTCTTCTAGTGTGCTCACTTCTCCCCACATCTTAGTGTCATCTGTGAATTTGAACAAGGTGCTTTTCACCCCCTCGTCCAAATTGCCGATGAAGATATTAAACAGTGTGGGCCCTAGTACTGAGACCTGGGGAACCCCACTGCCCACATCTCTTCAGTCGAAAATGACCCATCCACCACCACTCTCTGCGTGCGACCCTGTAGCCAATTTGCAACCCATCTGACTGTGTAGGTGTCGACACCACAGATGACTAATTTTTTAATGAGGATGGGGTGAGAGACAGTGTCGAAGGCCTTCCTAACGTCCAGGAAGACTACGTCCACCGCGACACCTGTGGCCAAGGCTTTTGTGACCTGATCATAGAAGGCCACCAATTTGGTCTGGCAGGACCTGCCTCTAATGAACCCGTGTTGATTGCCCCTAAGCATAAACTCCCCTGCTGGCCCCTTGCAGATGTGCTCCTGGATAATTTTCTCAAAGAGCTTCCCTAGGACTGAGGTAAGACTAACAGGCCTATAGTTTCCTGGGTCCTCTTCCTGCCTTTTTTGAAAATGGGGACCACACTGGCCCTTTTCCAGTCATCAGGCACCTCACCAGAGCACCACGAGTGTGCATGATGTGTGCATGCAATAGGTTTATGAAGATAGGATTTTGGCTGACAAAACAGAATGTGAACAGCATGACGGCCCCAAGGAAAGCAATCAACAGTACCCAGAAATGAAGAGTCATCAGAGGAGAAGAATACAAAAAGAGAAGTTTTCAGAACAAGTTGGCATCAGACCCTGGCCTCCAAGGTTGCTGACACTGGATATTCAAGCAAAGACCCTCAAGGTGGCATTTACATACTGGCCAGATGCACCACTCGCCTTGTGTATATTCTGGGCACTGGGAAATTTGGGTACTGTATTTTGGGTACTGTAACTGGGTATTGTAATCATCTGGCTTGCTTTGCCTGCATTGCTCTTATTTCCTGTCAATGTGTATCAATAAAATTTGCCTATTATCAACCGAAGGAGTTGTGGTCAGTGTGAAGGTTGTACTTGTCTGGAGCAGGGTACCAAGGCTGGGTACCAAGGCTGGGTTGTAAATCCAGTATCAACATACTTAAGATGGACATATTACAGTTAAGTCACCTGACTTTGGGAATTTAATTTTTTAATACATTTAAAATAAAAAGGCTTTTTCTTAGTTTTTTTTATATTGTATGTTCAATTGATCATTCTATATAGAAGTTGATCATATTTTCATGAATCTTAACACTAAAAAAATGCAATATATTTCTGTTTCTATTGAGTTGACATGCAGCATCAATCACATCTTTAGTACCTAACCTGAAATGTTGCTTCTATCAGGGTCTGCACCAGTTTAGATAAAGAAATATTTTCCAGCAACAAG
>NW_005842461.1:941164-981603 GCF_000455745.1 Alligator sinensis
GCTCTGTCAGCAGGAGTTAAAGTAGCCCCATTATTGTTGTGGCATTATTGGATGCTCTATGACCATTTGGATGCCTTTATTTACAATATGGCTGACAGCCAGCTCTGAAGCTCTTGTCTACAGGACTTCTGACAGGATGTGAAACAAGCTGCTCTAATTTAAGTTGATGTTGATCCCAAAATTAGGGCAACATAAAAGTATTTTAATGCAAACTAAACAGTAAATAACCCAGGTAAGATTGCAATTAGCTATTTGGGAGATATATATATATGTGTGTGTGTGTGTGTATATATATGAACACCAAAATCATTCTTTATAATGATACCAAAGATCTGTAAATAGTAAAACTCATTATTTTTTGTAAATGTACCTGTTAGTTCATATTGTAAATGTTTAAGGATATATAAAAGATTTGATGATATGGGACCTAAAGTGGTTTATTTTAAAATAAAGGAATAGTAGATGAGCTTAAGATAACTTAATTTTTTATTTTAAAAAGAAAGCAAATTGAGGATGAGACTATGGACATTGTTACACATTAATTTTAGGAAAGTCCTGCAGCTCTAACTCAAACTCCTGGATTGCCCACACATTAACACCTGAAACTAGTTTTAAGCATCTTTAGGCAGCTTAAAGTTACACCACTCCAGGGCAGGTTTATCTTTGATCTATGTTACCTAGCTCATGTTCCCTTAATGTGTAGCCACTCCCCACAGATGAAATGTCCAATTGTTTAGTCTTCCAACATCCCAGAATGCAGTGTTACCTCCCCTACCCTCCTGTTCTGCATGGACAAACTCTCCACCTACTGAACTCTACCAACCAGGGGGCGGTTCTGGTACCTGCCAGCTTCCCTTCCCATCCCCAGTGGTGCAAACTTGCGCAAACAACCAGAAGAGCACATGCCAGCTAGCTATGTTTCAGGGCAGTGTGGTCCAGGAGTGTGGTCTAGGGGGTTAGGTGGAACAAGGTAGGGGACTGAATTGGGTCCCCATGAGCTGGGGCTTCTGTCCCAGGCCAAGTGTAGTAGCTCCCTCCAAAGCACATTCCTTCACCACTCCCACCTCTCAGCCAACCCAGGAAGTTCAACCAGCACCCCCCACAGCCCAGTCATAAATCCCAATTTACTAAAGCATGAGACTTCCTTTTTCTTTCCTTTTAAATTAGTTCTGTAGTCTTTTTATTTTATCCTTCAGTGGCTGACTTCATGCATTTCATTACCCTTCCCTATCCCCATTTCCTTTCCACCTCCAATTTCATTACCAACACCCATCCCATTGAGTCTCCACCTCCCAGCTTCATGTTCCTCCTCCACCCCCCAACCCATTTCTCTCACATGAGCATCTAGAGCAGGAGTAGAAGCCTGTCCTGGCTCACCAGCCCTGTAGTGGCAACTCACAGCTTTAGTTCCTAGTCAGGCCCCTGCTTGCCAGCCCTCTTGTGGCAAAGCACAGTTGTGCAAATGGGGGACAATCAGAAAGGTTATTAGCTTAAGGTGGGACTGCTCCAAACTTGTACTAGCACAAACACCGATCAACATTTGAGCAGCTCAAATGCCCTACCTCAGACTTCATTCATGGTATTATAGCAGGGGCAGGAAAAGTCCGGCCCACAGGCCAGATCAGGCCAACAGTATAATCCATTTCCCAGCAGCTCCTGCCCACATCGTTGCAGCTGACTTCCATAGAGACCCCAACAGCAGTGGCACCATGCCAGAGTGGAGCTGGGGTTTCCATGAAGACTGGCCCCAGCAGTGCTGGTAGAGCATGCAGCTGGTTGGGGAGCTGCTCTGGGGCTGGGATCTTGCAGCAGTGACAGTGTGGTCTGAAGCTAGGGCAGAGCTGTGATCTGCTGCCTGCACACCTTGGGCATGGGTGTGCAGGCAGCAAATTGCAGCTCTGCCCCAGCTCCAGACCATGATGTTACCACTGCAAGATCCCAGCGCCAGCCCCAGAACAGCTCCCTGCCCAGCTGCATGCTCTGCCAATAATGCTGGAGGCTGATCCCTGTGGAAACCCCGGCCCCAGGCTGTCATGGTGCCAGTGCTGCTGGGGTCTTCATGGAAACCAGCCTCAGCAACATGGGCAGGCACTGCTGGGAGATGGAGTCTGCCCACTGGCCAGATCCACCATTTTGCCCACCCCTGTGTTATAGCCATCACAGACCACTTGCTAGCTATGTTGCATAGACTGAAGAGCGGATGTTAGCCTTTATTCTTGCTAGATAATACTCTAATGATGTTTTTTGGAAATACCATCCTGTCAGTATTTGAAGGTTGTTAGATGGTTACTTAGCTGACTAAAATTTGTCTATGTTTGAAACCAATTACTTGTGCCTTCAGTAGAAAGCATGCCTAAAAGTCTCTGTGTCATCCTTCGGGATTTGATTGAAGAATTTGTTTTCATGTGTTATTTTATGTTATTTGAGGTTTCTGTGCCCTTGCCTTATTCTAGTAGGATGCTGTAGCTCAGATTTTAGGTTTCTCTTTCTGACTTTTATTTGCACAAGTTGACTTTTTAATCATAAGCAATAATTTGAATTATATCTTGTTACTGTACCTGATGACTTTGGATATGGTCAGCCACCACCCATGAATAAAAACCTATTTTTGTTAAAATCCTCATTTTTTTTTTAACTTTGGGTTAAAATATTACCAGATTTCAAAACATAATCTTACAGATTTGGAGTGATGTTGGAATGCATTTTTATAACACTTGAGACATTGGCCACAATCCTTCAAATACTAGAGACTAGGACTTGACTCTGCAAACCATTGCTCAGAGAAGAACTGACTCTGCCTTACCTTGTACTTTGTGTAGCTACTAAATGGATCTAAAATGGTACAGTTCTGAATTGGTAGTCTTTCATAACCACTTTTCATGTGTTTAAATATCTATACAAGATGAAAGGCCATGAAGAATCAGGACTCCAGGATTACCTCCCAGTGGAGATGACTTCTTCTGCTGGTCTGCTTCCTAACCCTTGAATTAAGGGCATGTCAAGAGTAGGTCATAAGTGAAGACGCTGTTTCTTCATAGCCTTTAGAGGGCTATAGAGGGTAGTCTATAAACTGAAGGTAGCTCTAAGGCTGCTCTAACTTTAAATTGGTGTTAAGCCCCAAATAAGGGGTGCACAAAGGTGGTTTAAGGAAAGCGTTGTGCCTTCTCCTGCTTTCTACCAGTAAACAGTGAGGACTATTAACTTCAAAGTGTTTACTCACATGAGTAAACATTATTTGGATGAGTAAAGGCTTGAAGGGTTAGGTCCTGACACTGAAAGCATGGTTCATGTAATTTATGTCTTTTAAAGTAACATACATACCCAAGGCTCAGAATAAAAAAAAAATTACAGTATAATGAACACTATTTTCCCTGCATTTTTATGCATTCAGACTATCTATACTGTATGCTATTTTTATATAGAGAATTTATTTTTTTTCTTGGAATCCCCTAAAAGATGATGAGCCATACACTTCTAGACTTGACATTTCATTTATTAAACTATGGGTGGCACCATCCTTAGGATGAAGTGATAGATGATTGTTTCTTTGCTGTATTTTCTTTATTTGGGTTACACAGTATACCCGGCAGAAGGGATATTTAAGTAGTGAAGGACTTACAGCATTAGTAATTAATAGTGTCCCATTATGCTAACTATCATGCAAGTTTAGGACATTTTAGATGCAAGATAAGAGATGAATAATTTGAAGTAATTTTCCTGTAATCATGCCAATCACTTCAGCAAAGTAGTTATTAAATGAAACAGTATTATGATGAATTATAGGACATCTATTGAATATCTTTTCTTATCATTTACTTATAGTGCCTGATGCTGAAAAGAGGCAAACATGTGAAAGCTCTTTCCCAGTAAAATATGCACACTTCTTACAGTAAATAATAGTTTGTTTAGCAAACCTTGATTTTTAATGAGGCCTGGAGACAGACTTGAACTAGTTTCATGCTCTGTGCTGCTCCAGAAGATGAGCTTGTCTAGCTTTACCTTTTCTTTAAAGGTAGACATTAGCAAGAATGAGTCACCTTTGATGACAAGAATTCTTCTAGTTCAAATTTGCTGAAGTGATTAAATATTATTTATCTAATTAAATGCTCAAAACACATCATTATTGAAAGGAATAAATTTAGTGCATTTGTTGAGCCGTGTTAACTGAAATGTAACTGCACATCATTTGACTTTTTAACATTTTATTATATCTAATAAGTCTTTCTGTGCTTAATTAAATCAACTTATTTTTTACAGTTAATTTAACGTGATTTCATTTTAGTTACAGAGTCTGCATCAGATATGTAGAAAGCCAAGTATATACCCAAATTAAGCTTCCACTATGCAGGTGCTCTGTTGCACACTTCCTACCTATGTGCTAGTGAATAGTTGGGACGGTGGTAGTATTTTGTTTTTGTTTTTGTTTTACTATTGCTTTCCATTTTGCTGCATAATGGTTACTCAGATTGTTCTATAAGAATGTACTAAAAATATTAGCACAGAATTCTTAAATCTTGGAAGTCAACATATTTCATAATTCTATTATATATAACAAGTTCTGAAAATGAACTTCCTTCCCTGTTTCTTTCCTTTCCCTTTAAATGGGGTTTTGCCCCTGGGGCAGAAAATGGCAAACATGGATGTAAGAGTGATTCTTCAAACTCTGAATACCCCAGCAGCCTATTGTAAGTTTGTGCGTGTTGCAGAGGACTTAAAACAATGAAACCTAGGAATATAATGTTCAACCTCTTCACAAAGAACTTAATGCTCATACAGTACTATGTTTCTTCATTTTTTTCTTATGACTGAAAGGCATACGCATGAATTGATTTGCTTTACTCCTATAAAACTCAGAAGGGGTTTGTTCTCTTTTCTAAACAATCCCAAGATGTGCAAATGGAGTACATGAAAGTCAATTCAGTAAGCCTGATTCTGGCATTGCATTTCACTTTATACCAGTGCCATTTTATTGACTTCAGTGGAATTCCTCTTAGACTTTATGGATTTGTATGTGATCTGAATCAGGCCCAGTATGTTTCCATACCAGTTGGCTAGCCTGGATTTCTGAATACGTCTTTTGGACTTGCTTGCCATTTAGCTAACTTTTTCCTTGAGAAGTCTTTAATTAAGCTATCCAGTTAGAATCCAAAGAAAAAAAGAGATTACATTTCAATGGGGGGCAGAGGGGATTATTAGATTAGTCATTTTTGCTTATCTCACCTGAATATATATATTTTTATGAATATCTAAATAGTATAATTAAAGGTTAGAAATATTATTTGAACTAGCCCAATGGTGGAATGATTTAGGTGTCTATTTTTAGTTTTCAGCTAAAATAAAATATAAATAGGATATAAACCCATATGTGTCAGACTGTACAAATACATCTGTACATTTATACATGTGTATGCTAATTTTTTATGCCAGTGGTTGTTACAGATACCCATTTCTGCATACACAAAAGACAACCAAACACTTGGCTTAAATTCCCCAGAGTAACTGTTCATGATCACAAATTTGGCCAAAGGATTTTTTTCATTACCCTCAAACATTTCCTTTCACCTCCAACCTCTAGGCAGGGCCATTGCTTTCCCTTTAGAGCTGTGAATATAAAGACATGGGGCCATCGGGGCTAGCTGTGCCTGACCCCGAGGGCCCTGCTGTCAATCACCGCCTCCCCATCTCTGCTCTCTTTCACACTAGGCAGCTGTACCCATCGCTGTCAACCAGGTAACAACCAGCAAACAATAGAGGCCTGAATGCCTGGTCTAGACACTCTTTTAGCCACTTATTTGCTGCTCTTGGCAGCTGTTGAAGCATAAATAAGCAGTTTGTAATCAGAAAGCTGACATCATCGCAGCTCAGCTGAGAGGGGGAATTGTTCCTGTGCACTGAGCTGCTTCCCCCCCCCCCCCCCCTTTTTTTTTGTGACAACAGATTCTGGGGTGGGGATGCAGATTTGTGCCATGTTAAGCTGGCTTTTCTTTTTATTTACAGAGTACCATTGATAGAGGTCTGTCAGTCTCCAGGAAAGACGCATAGAAAAAATGGCTGGCATTCAGTCTGCAACTAACAAAATGGGAGGTTCATTAGATAAATGTTTGAAATATGTGATGGACCTCACCTGGAAATGAATGCTTGGTTTGTTTTCTTTTGCACTCAGAAAGTGCTTTGAAGTATATATTACTGAAGACACGTGAAAGGACATTTTTGACGGATACTGACCACACAGCTGGACAGGTGAGGAAAGGATATCACCTTTCCCTACCTTTTCTTTTCTTTCTGGTAGAGGAGAGGCAGTGGAAGGGCTGCTATTAGAACTGAGTGAATATGAAAGAATCTCTCTTCCCATTATTTCTGCTAATGGAACACAGAAGTACACATCTTGACTCCCCGCAAGTGTTTATTGGTCAAACATATATGATACATTTTTAAGACTTTTTATTTTTACTTTTTGGATCCATCATAAGTCCACTGGATGAATCCGATAGTATCTGAAATTCAAGATGGGTTCCTTCAGTTATGATTGGTTCAGTTACTCAAATGATATTTTTTTTTGTTCTCTGATTGGATGAAGGTGACAGCATCTCCAGTGTAAATGTTTGCGCATGCCAACTTAGAATTCATGCTCCACCAACACTCATACATACAACTTTTACAGCAACTGACTGTGAACATTCATGCCACTAAATATGCCATTTCCAATATGCATAGAAAGCAAACACAAAACGGCCTGAGTATCACTGAATTCATTTTTTGTTTAGTACTGTCAAGCCTTACTGGAGAATTCTCTGAAATATATGCCCAATTTTGTTATTTTCTTGCCAGGGTCATTTAATGCTGAGGACTAATATGCTTTCAGACAACATGAAACAGGAACGGTAAATTATGCTTCTCAAATAGATCTTTAAAATATAAACTTTGCAACCTGACAAGCATTTGCAGCTGTTTGTTGATGAGAAAGTAAAGCAAAGTATGTAACCTTTAAAATACATAATCCATACCAGTTCCCAAACCTTTCCTTTGTGTTTCCTTTGGTCCATTCACTTGGTGAGTGTAGTATTAATGGAAAGATTGCAGATTTTTTTCCAGTTTCATTTATTTATTTGTATGTACATTATGAATGCAGTCACTAAGGAAGTTCAGCCTTCTCATTTTAGTTTCTATCAGAAATGTGCCAATGATTGCAAGAGTTTGAGTCAAATGTTTGTTGGTAGATTGAGGCAGAGTCAATGCCAGAATGTCTACAGGGTTCACTAACTATCTGAAATATTTTCAGGTAGTTCAGTCCATCTTCAGTTGCAACAAGAAAGAAGGCCAGTTCAACAAAAATATTGACTTTATACCTCCCAAAGGATTTCTAGTATTAGTTTCTATAAGTAGCTCATGATTTAGAGTACAAAGGCATTTCCAGAATGCATGTTTAACAAAATGACATAGCAGATAATTGAAATTTATTTGCAATTTTCAAACTACAATAAACACAATTCTCCTTTTCTTTCATTAATAATCGCACGGCTAATGCATAACAATCCCTCTGCAGCTTTTACAAGCAAACTTGAGCTGCTGTGTTGTAATAGCTGGAAAAGTTAATGTAGCTTGAACAAGGTTCCTAATTGTCCCTGTCTCTGTCATATTTGTCTACTTGAATGGTCCTAAATACCACAGCGATTAATTACTACAGAGCAGGTATTACAAGATGTTATCATCCTTCCCCAACTGTCTGGGTGAATGGAGAGAGGCAGTAGATTGTTACAGTGTTTCATCTTTGCACTTCCTGTAAGGCACTTTAACCAGAAGATTTAATGTGTCAAAGTTAACTGCGTTCTCTAGCAGATATTCACATTCTAATTAAAGATTAAGAACGTAGTACATTACACTGTGATTTGTCATACATGGCTTGTTAAATAGGAAACCTACCGGGATTCCCTAACATTTTATAAACATTATTCAGGGCTTTTAATGTGGGCAAAGGAAAAGATTATTCAGCTGCTCTACAGAGTAAAAGGCAGGTCAAAGCTTCTCCTCCACCCCTGAAAAAAACCCAAAAAACAAAACAAAACCCAGGCAGTTTTCAAACTGGAATTGAGATTCAATTTAAACTATTTAGCTTCCTTACGTGTGTGTGTGTGTGTGTGTGTGTGTATTTGGTCTTAATTATTTCTTGGCATTTTTCAACTTTTGCTGTCAGCTATGTAGACTGAAGTAGGAAGTCTTTGTTTGAATTAGAGTGGCAAAGGAAGGAAGAAAGATGAAACAGTTTTCAATATGCAGAATGTGCTTTCAGCTGATTCTAGCAGTGCTGAACAGCGTACTACTTCCAGTATTAGTGGCAAAGGACTGGTTCACATTCTTTGATTGCCTGAGGAATAAATTAATGAGGTTACTGGAGACACTGATCATTTGCATATTCACGGATGCTTATTAGGTATAAAGTGAATGCCAGGTGCACTGAATTTTGGGAATACTGGCTTATGTTTTGGGGGCTTTTTTTAAAGCAACAATATTTTTCTTTCTTTTTCCAAAAGTGGGAGGTCCTATGACCAGAAGCAGCATTTATAAAAGATCAAGATTAATTCAATTCAAACAAAGCTTCCATATAAGAGATGTCTCAGAATAAATATGAAACAACTATAGAAAAACTGAGCATCTTACTTGAGGCAACAGTTTTGACAACTAGTATTGTTACTAGTAGGGACAACTAGAAACATAGTTGTAACTAGACATACGGAGAAGAAATGTTTTATTTTGCATAGTGCTCCTCATAGATTACTGGTTTTAAACATCCATAAGAGTACCACAAAATGAAGCTGCCTTCCATATTGCCCAAGTGTTACTGTTAAAGTACCAATAGCCTTGCACAATTTGTTACCAAGAATCTTAAACAGAATTTCAGTACAGAAAGCAAATAAAATTTGAATGATAAAATCTGTCTGTTTTTCTAAGGAGTACATGTACATGGGTGCATTGTTATCAGTGACTAACACCAGTCCTCTGTGAAAGCACATTGTATGAATGATTTGTACTATATCTCATTATTCTTGGAAGTTTTTATGTTATTTGGGACACTCAAAGATTTAACATACTTATTTTCTCCCTCTGTATGCCGTAGAGGACAACATTAGCACTGTCTGTTTTATCATGGGAATACTTGTAAATTGAATAGATGTGGACTGTTTGTTTTGTTTCTTTATACAAGTTTTAGATATACACATATTAGATATACTCATGTATTATATAGGCACATGCATGCACATATACAAACTCAGGCACACACATGCACCCCAAATTATTGGCATTGCCTAGTTCAAAGTAGCTGGTGTAGCAAAATCAAGCAGTGATAAGTGTTTTCCTTGGATAATAATATGTATTTATAAACAGGCTCTACTCTGCCCCCTTGTTTCACAGAACACTGTGTGCAACTTCCATTGCCTGGATGTTGCACTGTGTTGATCACTGCCCTGCCTCTACAAATCCTATTTGAAAAATCTCATTTACAGCATAACTGACAACAAAGGCATTACATGGTGTGTAACCTGCATATTCTGCAGACTATTTCTTGCCGTTGTGAGTTATTTATAACTTCTAATGAAAATATTTTGAGATTTGTTGATGATATTTTTTATTTATTTATTAATAGCTCTCAAAATTAAGAGTGTATTCAATGAACGGCTCCTTTCTTAAAAGTGCAAGGTGGCATGCATTAGATTAGAGGTATATAAAGCAAATGTTCCTTTCTACAGTAGGCCTTTCCTTGGGTGCTGGAGTAAGAAGGGAGTTAAACAAAACCCTAAATTGTAAAGGATTCAGAGGTAGAATAGCTGTCACTGCACAATACAAAGATATTCTTTGGATGTGTATTTTCTTTGCGTTTGTTTTCAAACTGCAATTCTGACGCATTTAAAAAACATTAAGAGAAATGTGGATGATATTTCAGTCACTTAAAGCAGCTTCTGAATAATTATATGTAAAATGATCTGTTATATAGTATTGAAAATGTTGCTTTGGAAGAAAAATATGTTTTATTCGGAAAGGTCATTTCTGAAAACATTCATTGTAGCTGAATCACTAACATCCAGGGGTTTTTGCCATACACACAGCACAGATTTTTTTGATTATGTAGATTTTTTTCTACTGCAGTTTCATATGCAAAGCATGCATCAGCCACATCCATGCTATCTCCTAAAGCAGTCATTCTGAAACCCAATCTGGGGACAGTGCAGACTAAATAAAATTTCATTTTGATTTGGCCTCCCGCTGAGAATGGGACTGCTTTGTTTCAGCCGACAGAACCAGCAAGCCAGAAAGGTATGTCCTGTTTTGCATGGCTGATGGTGTGACTTGAGGATCACAATCAGGCCGTTCATGCTCTCAGGGCTCGGCATCTCATCCACATCCTGTACTGTCTTTCTCTTTTCCTTTCCATTTGCTTTCCTTCTGTGCCGCCTGCCGTCTACCTGCAGGGCAAAGCTATGGCAGACCCTAACACTATTGTTTACTTTGGCATATGTTTAATAGCTGCATGGCTGTTTGAGGGTTTTTTTCTTCCTCTGTCTTTGTTTTTTTTTCATTACCCACATTCACTTTCCTTATTTTCTAGGTGTTGAATACACAAATACTGACTTAACGGAAAATTATGTAAGTACTGCTTGTAATGCTCCAGAGATTTTACTAGAAGATTTGTAATGCAGAATTTTTATTGTAAATCTGAAGATGCATTTAACAGCTTTTAAAGAGTTTAGTTTTCATAGCCCTTTAGAGCTGTTTAGGCAGAAAAGCAATCACCCATTATAGTTAAGAAAAAAAATAAAAACACTCTTCAGAAGGTGCCTAACTGCTTTGCCATTGTCGTATGTTTTATAGTACATTGCAATGTTTGCCTAAAAATATCAGTTAATATTTCTCTTGTCTAAATAATAGTGTTCATCTGGAGCCAACTCACATTCCAGAAGAAATTATATTAAATGTCCCTTGCTGCTTTTATCCCCCTCTTCCCCCCGCCCAATCCCCCACCTTTTGGAATAGGTATTGGCAATCAGGGAAATGACCTGCTGCTTTATTCTCTGAAGAGGCTTCAGATAGGTTTTCAGGATACATAAAGGTCTGTCTATGGTGTGACCTTATTTTTCAAGCACCATTTTTCCTGCTAAATCTACACTGTCCCCTAAGTATAAATATTTTGCCCAAAATAATGTTGTATAAATATGGGATGGCATTTATCTCAGTTGAAAGGCAAATTTTTGCCCTGGCATATGAATCTTTTTAATGAGCGATGTACTGTACATGAACACAGTAGAATGACACTATAACACTAAAAAGAAATAAAATCCTTCCCTCTATAGAGTTTAGCCAGAAGAGGCAAAGATCCGGTATATGATAATACGTAACACTGATGTCATGCTTGCATCTTCCAAAAGTGTGACAAGCATTACCTCATTAAAGTACATAACATCCTTTTGAGGCAGGCAAGATTAATATTATTAATATATATCAAAAGTATAGCATACTTTCTGTAGGTTTGACAAGTTGTATTTTCAGTTCTTCCACAGTACTGCAACTCCAATGTTTTAGCCTTATGTTTGACTTTTCCGAAATGGCTAATGGGGAAGGCACTTGACATTGTCATTTGTATTTTCTTACTAAGGAGTTTTGTAACTAAAAGCTCACTTTTTCTTTAAAAATAATAAGTTTCAGCCAATAAAAGTTTAGAAGAAACTTTAAAAAGTGCAGGCTCCCTTGTGACTTCTATAAATCTACTTTTAATCTCAGATATATACATCAGCTTTCGTGAACCCAACGGGTTGCCTGCATATAACAAAGGACAGGATCTGGCCTTATATATTTTGTTATTCAGGTATATTTGCAAAGTGAAATTCAGGTTCAAAAGACTTTAAAGAAGCTGAACTATTTGTAAAAAACACCTTTCATTTTAAAATGTGACTTAGAAAACAACAGAAATGTGCTGTAGAATGAAACCTAACAGTTTTAAAATGGATACGTTGGAAATTATCAATTATGTGGGGTTTTTGTGTTGGTTTTTTTTTTTTGGTCGTTTGTTTGTTTTACAGTGTTTAATCCCACTGGTATGCCCCCTCAGCATCATTGGGCTGTATTTTCAGTCACAAACTTTGTGTCAAATCACAGCATATAAATTCAACTAAATGTTTACATTTAGCATTGTTGGATTTAATGGTTAAATACAAATCTTGAAAAATACTAAACTGTGTTGTGCCATAGTGTATGCTAATTCTTTCATGTCAGAATTGACAGTCACATGAGGCTTTTTGTTGCGTTAGGAAAATTTTACACTATGTCAATTATAGCATTTCAGATAAATTGATATGCAGATACATATGGATCATCTGGAAATATGCAACATTTCTGATGTAAAATACATTAGGAATTTGTGATAGAAATGTTGTTTTCTCTCCCAAGCAAGGAGTTTTGGGTGCTATGACAGGGCAAAGGCAACAGAGGCCTATCATATAATTAATATAGTACGCTATTCTGTATTCATTACATAACTGCTTTATTTAATGTAAAAGTAATGCCTGCATTGTCCCTGTGGTCCTAGGAGATAGTAATACAATTTTAAAATGGGTATATTTATGTATGTAGTTGTTTTATGTATTATATACTGGATGTATACATTATACTTTGCTCCTTAAAAATGAATGTAATAGAATGGAAAGCAGGAAAAGAATAGGTTCTGAGTGTTTGAGGTTCATTCAGTACTTATTTCTCCTAGAATCAGAGTATCAAAATGAAAACCAGGAAAGACACTAGCCCAAAATCAGAGACAAGAGACCTCTGTGCACACTTATGCCAGTTTTACACTACTGCATTCAGCTAACATCAGTGGAGTTTCTCCTCATTTACATTAATATAACTGAGAGGAGCATCAGGCCCCAAAATATATCATTATCTATTTCTAGCATCACTCAATTCACAAGTAGTAGTATCTGCCCAAAATAGAAGCAAGCATTTCCCAGGAAGGATTTTCTTCTGCCTAGTTCTCCTGACTTTTCCCTTAAGTTTCATACTTTACCTGCACTGAGTAATTAAGGAAGCAGGATTCCTCTGGGCTAGGCTAACGATTCTTGAACAGAGAACTTGTTATTCAGAAAGCTTGGAACAGGACACACATTTTATGCATCTATTAAATTGTGCAGCCTCTCTCATTTATCTGTTAGTGTAAGAACAGCATTACAGGTGAGTTTCATTACATTTCATTATTTACAACACTTTGAAGGAGGGAGAACTATAGCACATGTACATAAGAGGGGACATGATAGCACTCTTCAAATAACTGAAGGACTGTGTAACAGGGTCCCGCCTCAGGGGGTGCTGTGATGCCTCTAGAGCCCCCTCAGCCCTTGTCAAACTTTGCTTTCTTTAGCCAATCTTCCCTTCCCCTCACCTGCCATTCCTTGATGTATTTTTCCTTAAGAAAAAAGGTAGGCTGTTCCAGGTTTCCCCATGCCCAGTCTCACACTCAAGAACACAGGTGTCCATGCTCATTGCCTTGAGGGATAATTATGTAGGTTCTGTCCTCCCCAATACCCATGCCCATGCTTCACAGATGTCACATATACTAATCAGCTCCTAACTGCCCCTATGGCCTATGGGCTCCTGGCTCTGTTTATCCTTTCACCAGTCCTTCTCTGGGCTATGGGCACTCTGCCCCCCCCCCCCCCCCCCCCCCCAGTCTCTAGCTGTGGCCCTCTTGGTCTTTGTTCCTTCTCTGTAGACCCTGACCTCACTCCAAAGCTGGTGCCAGGGGACAATTAGGAGTCACATGAGCTACAGGGGCTGAACTACCAGGATATAAAACCAGAGCTGGAGATGGGGAGCAGTCTAGCCCTGAGAGTCATGGAGAAAAGAGCTCCTGGACAGCTCCTGGTTAATATCTCAGCTGGGGGTAAGCAACTCTGGTGGTTTGTGGAAGGGACTAAGGGAGGTAAGGAGGTCCCAGCTGGCCAGGGAGAGAACAGAGGGCCCAGAGAGAGAGCAGGGGCTAGATGTCTGAGAAAGTGGAAAGCCAACGGGCCTATGGAGAAGGTAGGGCCAGGGTGCCTATACATCTCATTGGCCTAGAAATGGGGCCAGGGCTCAGGAAGGGCCGAAGGCTAAGAAGGGCTATGGCCAGAGACTGGTGAGGCTGTTGAGCCCAAGGGTCTCAACCAGCTTTGGAGTGAGGCCAGCTGGACCTCCTTACCTCCCTCAGTCCCTTCCACAAACCACCAGAGTTGCTTACCCCCAGCTGAGATATTAACCAGAAGCCCTGCTGTCCAGGAGTTCCCTTCTCCATAACTCTCAGGGCTATACTGCTCCCCATCTCCAGCTCTGGTTTTATATCCTTGTAGTTCAGCTTCTGTAGCTCATGTGACTCCTAATTGTCCCCTGGCACACCTTCAGGCTGCTTCTCAGGCAGCTTGCCTTCTCTTAAACTAGCAGGCGCACCAATCCTCCTGCAAGAGGTTGCCATAAAAAAGAGGGAAAGCACCTTTTCTGTCTTGCTCCAGAAAGGAGGATGTGGACCAATGTCTTGAAGTTGCAGCAGAGTAAGTTTAGGTTGGCTATCTGAAAAAAAAGCCTGTTCCTTATTAGAAAAGTGAGGTAGTGGAATAGAGTGCCTAGGGAAGCTGAGGACTATCCATCACTGAAAGTGTTCAAGAAGAAATTGGGGATGATCTAGGCATAGCTATGCCTATGTTCTACTATGCATATTTCCCATGCTTCTTGGCTTTTCTGGTTGCCCCCACCCCCTCTCTTTCTGCTACATGTATGAGGCTGTTTTTAAGTCTTCCAAGAGGTATTGAATATTGGCTACAGCCAAGGCTGGGACTTTGACTGAGCTGTGCCAATGCTCCTGCTGAGACCCAAGCCAGAGGTTCCTGAATAGAGGGTCTTGCCCCTCCTCTCAGGGTCAGACCAATCGCCATCTTTGGAGTCAGGAAGGAATGTTACCCTATTGTCAGATTGGTATGGACTATGGGGGGGTTGCCTTCCACTGAAACAGGGTGCATGACACTCTACTCAGGATCCCTTGAGCATACATTGACAACATTTAATAACACAGGACATTGGCTGCTGTGGTTTCCCTGCTTTAACTGTGGTAAGTTAGGGTGTTAGGTTTTCATTGTGTCAGAGTTGATGGTAGGCTTATGTAAAGTTTAGATTATAGTTTATATGGGTTGGTTTGGATAAGGATGATCCTGCCCCAGGCAGGGGGTTGGACTGGATGACCTCTGGAGATCCCTTCCAGCCCTATTTCTCTCTGATTCTATGACACATGTTGACCACAGAGTGAATCAATCCCCAGGACTCGCTCAATGAAGATAGTTGTGTTTTGACTGAAGACATGTATTGTGATGAGTGCTTTTTCAGGGTCACATGCTTTTTAGATTTACTGATCCTCAACCCAAAAGAGAGCCTGAGTAACCTACCAGCTGATTCACTTTGGAAATGCTCCTTCAGCAGAATTCACATTGGCTGCATGAGGCTGTAAGGATCTGCCTTATTAATATCACCAGGACTCTGCATGGGCCTATTCCCAAGGACTCTATTGCAGAAGAAGGTTCTAAATGTAATGGAAATTATATGTTTTCTTGATGAGACTTTTGCTTTTCCAAAACATGCATTGGTCAACCAACCTTCTGAAAAAAATGTCAGAACTATTTCTTGTTGACACTACATGTGGACTCCAATAGCATAATACTGGGTGTGCTGGTTGCCATCTGCTTCAGTTCCCCTCCCCAGATTTGACCAACATCAGTACAAAAGAGCTTCTGACTATTGGCTCAGAGCAGATACTGTAGAATTACTTACCAAAGGCCATTCAATGAGAATTTATGGAGAAAGCGATGTAAGTCTGTCAGATTAATGCAGGTATGGAAGCCTATTGGTTTTACAATACAAGAGCAATGAGGAATGGAAATTATTTGGTTTTATTTTTAACCAATCTCCTGAAAAACACATGAGAAAAAAACAGAGCCTGGGATTAAAAAAAAACCAAGTCAACTTAATCATAGACCTGCTACTGAGGCTTGTTGAAGAAAATGACATGCTATATGCTAAAAGAATGAATTCCATTATTTAAATCCACCTATGCCGAAGTTCACACCCTCCAAAATGTTGACTTATTTTACCTGAAAAATAGAATGAAAGCACCCTCTTCCACACCCCTTGTTTTAAAAGAAAATCTAATAAAACAATCTATGTAGCTGATCAAATAGCTGAATGTAAACAGAAAACCAGCTTTGGACCAGAGCAAAAGTAGCAGAGCTAACCAGCAGACATTAACATTGTTTAGGAGCAGAGGCAGAACCAAACAGCTTATCCCAGTAGCCACTTTGGAAATCTAATATTTCCTGAGTAGGGTGAAGAGGATGACGTTTGGAATCAGCAGAAAGAAAGTGACCAGAAAATCCTGTTATTTGTAACATATATACTCTGGTGGAAAATCCACTATTGGGATGACTTTATCAGAACAAAGCTACACCCAGGTTTCCCATTTCTATCAAGTACAGTTTGCACAGTGTTCGAAGAACAAGGGAAATTTGCAGTTTGGAGTTGCACAAATAGTAGGCAAGTTGACTCTGAGTGTGTCACAGTAAAGAAATCTGTTAATACTTTGTGGTTTTGCTAAATGAATAATATGTATCTTTTAACCCATTATGGGGGTTTTGTTTTTTGTGTGTTTGAGGGATTTTGTTGGTTTGTTTGTCTCTGAGTTTGTTGTTTGTTATTTGTTTTGTTAAGCCTGAAAAAAATCGATTTTGATCTATAAAATACTAGAAAAACATTGGTAATGAATGCTGGACTGTAGACTGTAGAAATGGATTGTAGAGGAATAAAGCTCCCTCCCATTCATTGTGTATTTTATCTTATGGGTGTGAGAAACTGGAATTAGGCTATAAATGCATTATGTCCTGACAGTAAGAATACATTTACTCTCCTAGAAGCATCTACTGAAAGTGGTTATTCATTACATATAATTTTCTTTATTTTTACAACTCTTCCCATCTACCAGCTGTCTAGCAGAGAACAGGAAAAAAAATCAAAATAACTTTTGAATCATTTGCAGTCAATCGGGAAATGCCATTAGGAAAATACTATTAATTATATTTCTACTAGTGATGAACAAACTTCAAAAGATTTAAAATATAAATTCAAACACTTAAAATAGAGATGTTTATCTACAATGCATGCAAACATTTTGAAGACCCTCTTGACTTCTATAATATTGTAGATGGGACCCATCTCTTTCTACGATCTTCCAATAGTTCTAGTTCTCTTCTAGTGACTCCATATCCTCCTCCTCACTAGTCTCTTTTTTGGTAAGAACGCTGATGCTTATGAAACAGGGTAACTTTTCTATCTAGGTGATAAAACAGACTTGAAAGGAGTTGGCCCCCTCCATTTTTTCTTATTTCTTTCAGGAGTAAGCCAAGACATTATTTCCCTGTTGGAGATAGTGACAGCAGTGGCAGCAGGGAATGCTTGGCAGATCATTCTAGCTATATGATCTTTTCTGCATTGCTGCATAATAAAATGTGTATGGTCTTGGACACATACAGTGTGCTGATGATTTAGTAACAGAGGGCTCATTGACTTGAATCATCAAAGATAATGGTGAGGAGGGTTGAGTTTTGTGCCTTTCTTGAGTTTGCTGTACAGGAATCAAGTCAGAGACTCCAACCCAATGTAGGAAGAAGAGTGATCTCATAAACTATAGTCATGAAAAAATTTATCTCCTTTCTTACATTCTAGAGAACCTTCATAGCTGTAGTAACTGGATGAACTCCAAAGTTACTGTGCACCCTTACCATATTAACGGGTATGAGCAGGATTAAGATCCAAATGAATAGATGTGAGATGATCAGAGACCAAGAATTCCATTAACTCAAATCCATTAAGACCCCCAGTTGCTGGTAGTATTGGAAGTGACAATCTGATTTCCAACTAACAGAACTGAAAACATGAAGCTGCTTTTTGGAAGGTTACAGGGTATCTGATTTTGTGTTTTTCCTCTTCTTATAAGCATTCATTTTTATGAGATTCTGAGAGATCCCAGTTTGTACTTTAGTGAGGCAAGATGAAAGACTATAGCTGTCACAATAGAATCAGCTAAAAGAGCAAAATAGATCTGGATGTTATCAGGTTAACAATGATAATTCACCTTAAGGTGTCTAAGAATAGAAGTGAAAGGAGCACATCACTATCGAAGAGCAAGGAGTCCAGAGCAAAATTCTGAAGATCTCCATGATTAACTGGGAAAGGGTCAGATGAACACTTATTAAATGCATCAAAGCACAATGGGGTTTCTTAAACATGGAGATTTAGTTTTAACTGCAAATGTCCTGGTTTTGTCAGTTCCAACCAGGCTGGCCACATTCTTTTAATGGAGATTTTTTGTCTACAGGTTTTATTTGGTGATTCAGGGTGGAGGGATGCATGGAGAAGGAGGTGCAGAAGTCAATTTATACCAAACACAGGGGAGAAGGTTCCTTAGTAACTGTAAGAGAGGTGAGCTTGCTAAAGACATGGAATTATTATAGCAATATTTTCATTTGCACATTATTGAAAAACCCTAACGGTTCTATTATTTGAATGCTGTAAAATAAATATATATAAATATAACTTCTAGGCTTAAACATCACCAGCAAATTTTTTTTTTATTAAAGAATGTTTTTTCATCAATAAGCATCCCTCTCCTTTAAAGAAAACTCTCAAATGTTATAAAATGGGGGCTTGGCCTCTGTAGAAAGTAGATTCAGTATCTCTGGCCAGACTCAGCAGTTACTTTAATAATTCCCCGTGCCAGCCCTCCAAACAAAATAACCTGAAAACAGATATCCATATAAAAATGTAAACATATTTGTCACACAAGAACTCTCCAGATTCCTTGTTAAAAACAGGATTGGTGGCTATATTATGCTGAAAACTGGAATGGAATTTGCAATATCCCTGTTCCCTACCCATTCCTACAGCTATTGATCCTGGAAAGAGTAATGCTTTCTTCTGCTTTCCCCTAGCACTCTTATCAGAGACAGTAAGAATGAATTTTGGTTTATTCTATCTGACCTTGTTCTGAAAACAACAAAAAATTAAACTGTATTTAAACATAATGCACCAATCACCCCAAAAACAAATTTCACTTGCTTTGCAAACATTCTGTATCTTTTAAAAATAAAAAATAAAAAAATAAAATAAAAAAATAAAAATAAAAAAATGAAAAAAAATAAAAAAATAAACCTCTAACCTCTTCCTCATCTCCATAAAAACCCTTTTCTCACTAAAAATCATTCACTGCCATGCCTCCCCTTACTCCTACACCCTCCATCATAATTTTGCCTTCTTGTTTTGACTTTAATGAAAACATGTTCTTGGATATAGCAGTTTCAAGTTGGCTGAAGAGTAGGAGGAGCTGTGAGAGTGCTCATCTCATGCACAGGAACAGGAGAAGAAGTTTCCCCTCAGCTTTAGCAGCAAAAGAGAAGCTGCATTCCCCTTTGCATTAACACCAAGGCGTACTATATACTGTATTTTATGTATTGATTATTAAATGCATAGGAAGATTTTTAAAGGAATATGGTCATTACATCAGAATAATATCAGTTTGTCATAATGTAACATGTTAGCAGAATAGGAGAATATTGTTATAAGTAATTGTTCTCTGGTGTCCTGAAATGATCTGATTTATAGGACTAGAAGTTTAGATTTCTAGCCACATTGATTATGCTGTTTACTAATTAACATGTAGGAGTGTTTTTAGTGAGTAATGTATAATATATGTTAGGTATATGTTGTTGTAATTCCAACATAATTTGACTCTGAGCCAGAAGTCTGTATCACTGTGAATCCCTGACCTCCTTCTCCTGGAACCTTTGTCAATACCATTCCTCTGATATTTCCTAAGGGTACAAAATGACTTTCTTGACCTTCTGGTACTCCCAGGTTTCTGGACTTGAGATCACATGATACATGGCCTGAGCTTCTCTTATTACTAGTGCTCCCAGTCACATTGCCCAGGTGGATTCTTGCCATGCCGCTGCTCCTGCAATTCTTTCAAGCATATCCAGAAAGGCTTCAAGGTCATCATCTTTCATTGTTTTTGTAAGGGTAAACTCATGGGTGTCTTCCCTGGCCTTTGTCTCAATCACCTTCACTTGGTGGCTGGCAAATTGTTTACACAAGGTCTGTTGCCTCAAAAAACAGAGCATTCTGCCTCCTATCTGCTGTCCTTGGCTGCACACCACCTTCTCAAGCTGGCAGTACTGCGCCTGCAATAACTGTGCCACCATACTTTGACACTTTTGCATCTCCTCTTGTTGTTGTGTTAGATAATGTAGTAGCCTGTTCTCTTCCATCTTGTTGCCTTCATGTTTGCACAGCCCATAAAACAACATGTTCAATATGGCCGTCTAAATAAGTTCCCATCCAAGGCACTAAATCTGACAGGATGGGCCCTGAGGGCTTCTGTGACACCCCCTATGGGTCCCCCATCATCTTGCCTCTGCTCCTTATTCTTTGTATAGCCTCACCACCCCCACATCTCTCCTGCCATGCCTTGATGTTCCTTTGATGCTGATCGGGGACTGCCTCTGAGTCCTAGAGTGATCTCCTTGGTGCCTATCAGACTCACTCCATGTCTGGCCTCTGTGCTCTCTGCCTGTTAGTAGGATCTTCCCTGTTTTCTATGGGCACTCACACCCCAGTTAGAACTACTCATGCCCTGTGTAGGTATGTGTTGGTCCAGTATAGGATAAGGCCGCAGAGCCTGGCATCCCTGTGCCCTGTGGAATTGTGTCATTGAGGAGCAGACTCACCCAGTTCATACAACCAATGGAGCTTACCCAATTCTCATCTGCCACATCTTGTTGTTGATGTTGTTTTAGACAGGAGGTGACCTACTTCCACTCTGTACAAGCTTGGATGAGTCGGGTCTAGTTCTTTTTTGGGGCTCCAACCTCCCCTACACCCCGTCCTAGCACCATCCAGTTGCTATTGTGTCCGTTGCGCCAGTCTCTCAATGGGCATTCCTCTTCTGTTCTTTACCCCACAGAACTGTATTAGTCTTGATCCTGGTTGACAGAGGCCACAACTGAGCCAATCCTCTGGGCGCTTGATCACAGCTCACTCCATGGAAAATGAATGAAGGACAACTCAAAATTTGAAGGGAACTCAGGTAAGTCACGACCCTAGAGCTGCTGTTGTCACCAGCTGTGTCCCTGGGCCTCGAGCCCTATACGTCCTTAGAGTAGTGGGCTTGTCTCAGGCAAGCAACCCTCTCTACCAGCTCCCCAGGGCCAGAGGCTTCTTCTCTGGTGTCCTGGTGCTCTTGGTTCTCTTCCCTTGTCTGGCATTTGTCCCTTCTTGCCCCCAGCCCTGGCAGCAGGTCAGAAATACCTGCACTGCTGAGGTGGGGCTGAGCTTGATTGACTAGCTACTGATGAAGCATCACAGCTGCCAGTCTTTCTTTGATGTCAGCCCCAGTGGGATCAATGAGTCTTCCCTTGCTATCAACTTGGGAGTTTTTCTTCACTCCTTTACAGCATGACTCAAACTTGGCAGTCACAACTCATGACCCTAGTCACTCTAATCAAACTTTAAGTCTCTAATTGTGGCCTCTGTCCTCTCCTGTAGCCACACCCATGTCTCACAGGTGTCATTCAGTTGTCCTTCACTCCCCTGTACAGACTTCAGTCCTCTTGGCCTCAGCCTGAAGATTACTCTGGCTATAGGCCTGTAGCTGGGTCCACTTGCTCCTGCCCAGCTTCTTGGCCTCGGCCTTTATTATTCTTAGATCTTAGGTTCTAATCCCCTACGTTGCAGCCAGCTGCAGGCTCCCTCTTTTCCTCTCTCTCTCCATCTATAGTGGCATGCCCCTGGCAGGTCAAAAAGTGGAATGCTTCTGTGGTGTGCCTTTATGGCATTCTAACCAACCGTACACCCACCATCTGGTCCTCGCACACTTACTGTCTTTACTATAAAAAACAAAAGACACTGCCCATCTGGACATTCACCAAACAAACAATAAGCCAGACTCAAAGTCATCCACATCTTGGGCCAACTTAAAACAAAAAGAGGCTTTTCCACCTGCATATCAGGGCTCCCCTTATTGCCACTGCAGAATCCATAGCAGCATGCCTGGGAGGTCCACATCCTTCCCCAAACAGGGCTAGAGTAAACCTGCTGGCCTGAGGGTAAGTTTTTTATACTGGTAAGTCCTTCCCCTTCCGGCCAATATAGCCTATCATGCAACACAAGCCCAGTGTTCTCTCATTGGTCCATTCAGCCCTGCTTGGTTTCAGGGCATCCGTAGCAGAGCTGTTGGAGACTGCTAAAACCCTGTCTCCTCTTCCTATATTATTTTTTTCTGTGTTCCCCTCCCTTCAACCTAAAAAGAATGTACTCTTAAAGGGCCTTGCAGGCCTTGCTTGTCTCCCTGCCTTCCCCCAGTAATAAGGGAAGGGTTCCCTGTTTCACTTGCCCTCATTTTTTGTTGGTATTCTCCTGTCCCTTCTCCTCTTGTACAATAGATTAGGGATGGACAGCATTCTGGTGCTACTGGATCAGAAACTCCTGAAACCGTATCTCATTAATTCATTTTTATAGTGTAAAGTTTTAATGGGTATGTGCAAGCATTACATTTAAATCAACCTAACCAAGGCTAGTTCAATATAAATGGCCAGGCATGCAGGTATCCACAGGGCTTAAATAACTTTACAAATGGCATACCCAATCTAAAGTAAGTTCACCTCAGTGGTGAACTAACTTCAGATCAACCTGAGTTACCTGATCTAAAATGAATTAACTCAGTCTAGTGAAAGTCTGTACATGTTTACAGCACACCTTCAGGGCTGGGAGAGCTCAGCCACTCACCCCAGTCTTGGAGCTGTGCTGTTCCTACCCTGCAACACTGACTGGGCTATTTTTAGGCCCCCTGACTACCACCCCACAGACCAGGCAATCACCCCCACCCCTGCAGACCCTCCAGCCCCATCCCTTCCTTCCCCCAAGTTATTTACCTTGGGTTGCCTGCCTAAACCTAAACCAGGCCTTGCATATGTTTGTTTGTGGCTCCCATGCAGAGCTGCTTTGATCAGACTGACTTGGTTAAGGCTCATGGATATGCTAAGTAGCTTTCTATCAGACAAAATGTATGGAGCGCTTCGTCCCTTTTATTTAGTGAGGCAGTTGGAAACAAATGAAGCTCCCATGCAAAGTAATGAATCTCATGGCAAGACCTGATCAAAAAATAGCCTACACGGACTGAAAGATTTCCTGATTACAAACACAGGGATTGTGGATTGTCTGGTAGGCTGTGTGTGAGAGAGGGGCAGAAAGCAGGAGAAACAATCCTCCCCTGATTTCATGGCCAAGGCTAACTCAGCAAAAAGCCATGTATTTTTTTCAGGAGAGCTACTTTATTTTTATCTGTGGTACATCTAATCTACTGGCTATGAAGAAATTCCATATAAAAACAGTTAACAATTTTATACCACTTTTTTAGGTTTTCAGAACATTTTAGAACCATTAGAGTTAGGCCTCATAACACAACTATGAGGCACAGAGCTATTATCTTCCTGATTTTATCATTATAGGTGCAAAATGCTGTGAGATTCTGTGCATCCAAGTCTTGCTTTACATGAGAGATTTTGTTCTGTTCCTCCTGAAGAAAACAGGATTAAGAACATTTTTTGTGCAGGATTCTGAAGTTTATCCAGTTTTTTCAGCCAGTGTATTCACAATCAGAGTCTAATATGGAGGGTTCTGAGTCAATCATTTTCAAGGAGCCACAAGAATGCCTAACTATATATTCATATAATTATATCTCATGAATATTTTCTTCATATACCTCTGGAAACTGGCCACTTCCAGTTTAACACCCTAACCTTTGGTCTTTCCTCTGTGGCAGAGTATGTTAGTAGAATTGCTTGTCTCCTCCTTAGAAAGGAATCTACTCAGCAGATGCATGACAAACAGAACGAAGGAGGTGATACTTCCCCTCTATCGGGCGCTGGTCAGACCGCGGTTGGAAGACTGCATCCAGTTTTGGATGCCACACTTTAAGAGGGATGTGGATAACCTGGAGAGGGTCCAGAGAAGGGCCACTTGTATGGTTAAGGGCTTGCAGGCCAAGCCCTATGAGGACAGACTAGGGCACCTGGACCTCTTCAGCCTCCACAAGAGAACCTTGAGAGGTGAACTTGTGGCTGTCTATAAGTTCATTGTGGGGGTGCAGAAGGGAATTGGTGAGGCTCTACTCATCAAGGCGCCCCTGGGTGTTACAAGAAATAGTGGCCATAAGCTAGCAGAGAGCAGATTTAGACTGGACATTAGGAGAAACTTCTTCACAGTTAGAGTGGCCAAAGTCTGGAACGGGCTCCCAAGGGAGGTGGTGCTCTCCCCTACCCTGGGGGTCTTTAAGAGGAAGTTGGATAGGCATCTAGCTGGGGTCATCTGAACCCAGCACACTTTCCTGCCTATGCAGGGAGGCTGACTCGATGGTCTATTGAGGTCCCTTCTGACCCTAACATCTATGAATCTATGAATCATCAGGGGAGCAAGGTCAGTTTAGTCAGAAATATTGGGGAATATAGGCACAAGAAGACAATGGTGGGGAGGACAGGAAATAGGGGACAGGTAGAGGACCAAAATCAGTTTTAGCAGAGATGGAAGAAGAGTCTCTTGAAAATACTCCCCTTTAAAACCTGGTACTGAACCCAAGATTCCTTGGTCTTACCATTCTGTCAGTAAGTATCTAGGAAAGCCATTAGCAAGATATGTGTTTTAACCCACTTAGATGGCTGGCCCACATAAAGCCCACTATTGTCCACAATAGCCTCCCTCAGGTATTCAATCAGATCACATGAGGAGGTCTCTTCCCTGGATCAAATGGTTCCTACGCTACTGGTTACCTATGTGGGAGTCAATATGCTCTCAAAATTTTGTGCATTGACAGTTTCCTCTCTTGAAAACCCAGAGTATTATATAGGCATGCAGTCCTAGGATGTGTTGGTTAAAGTACTTCTAGTGGAGAAGGGGGAGCATTAATGCCATTATACAAAGTGCTGGTAAACAGAATGTGGTATATAGTTCCATTTGAAAGAGAAACAGTCTGGAACTGATGCAGAGAAGTTCTGCTAAAATGATCAGGGGAATAAGAAGCCTAGTATACAAGAGGGGACTTAGTTTCTTTCATGTAGCAAGATAAAGGCTAAGAGGTGGTATGATTGCTGCCTTTATGTATATCAAGAAAGTTAAACACCCAGGAGGAAAAAGAGCTATTTAAGCTAAAGGCCAGGCTTGCCACAGAAACTGGTCATGAACAAATTTAGGCTGAAAATGAGAAGAATTTTGCTGCCAGCTTTGATGCCTTTGTGTGTTTGCTCACATATTTATCAAAGCAGTAAAGTTCTATAACATGACAGGAGTAGGGTGGTAAAACCATCCTAACTACTTCAAGGTGGAGCTTAAGCAGTACATGAAAAAAAACATTATATAATGTGGTTTTCTGCAATTGCAGGTGGATGGGACTCAATCATCAGGAAGCCCCTGTGTAGCAAAAATATATAAATAAGTACAAGTCACAGAAATGTTAAGGTTGCAAAGTCAAGTACTGGAAAGCAAGGAAATAACAGAAATGCAAAAAATACAATTGTCTGTGTGACTGTAATTCAGCCCTCTCATTTGTATGTAGAATGATATGCATTTTGATATGCATTATATAACATGATATCGTATCAGCACTCAACATGTTTAAATGCATTCATTTGATTCAGTTTGCTGCTTCAGTGACATGTTCTTATGTGACATAAACTGAAACAATAGCAGGTCATAATATAGTACAACAGGTGCGCAAAGATGTTTTAAATGGTTTCTATTCTTTTGATTTTTTTGGAATCAAATCAGAATCAAGAACAATAGTAGCCATTAAATTACTTCTGCAAATCCTTGCAGACAAAGCATCTGGAAAAAGGGGATCAGGGGGAAGATAATTTTTGCTCTTTGGAATGTGGATGCAAATATATTTGTAAAGTATAAACTGTAAAATATACTTTTGTCTTTCATATGTGATGATATAAGTAGTTTTCTTACCAAGTTTCATTAATACCATGGTTAAATAATTAAATAGTGCAACTCCAGAGGCGAAATCTAAGATAAAAGTTTTCAGGCAATCCATTATTGTGATCAAACAGTACTACTTAAAAACCCATGGAGATGCAATTTAGTAATTTAACTCCTAAAGTCAGTTGTTTAATAAACTATAACATTTTAATATAGTTTTGTTCTCGTCAAAGGGAATGATTCATTTCCTCTCTGTCAATTGTTCCAGCTGTAGTTATTAATGGTTCCAGGGTTGAGGGGGTGATGGGTTCCTGTTTAAATATCATTACTATGCTGTTCCCACTCTAGATGTTGTCACTGTAGTGTTACGTATGTGATATTTACTAGTTATAACTATTTCATTCGGAGAGAGACTGCTATCATTTGAATCCTTAATATTGATTTATTTCATTAGACAATGCTGTAGGCAAAAGAGATTGGTTAAGGGGGAATATGTAAGTGATTGGAGTGGGATTAAATGAATATTAGTGTACTCTGCTAACAGATGACCCAGAAAGAACCCACAGCAAAACCATAAATGAAATAGGAAAGAAGAGCAGACAAACTAAGTGTTACCTCTGATACTGTTATGTTCAGATTATTTTGCTATTGTGTTAAAATTAGTGTATCTTTTATTACCATTTATAACCAACACGCTGTCTTGCTAACTTTCTTTTGCAGACTTCCATATTTTTGGATATGGGTTTAATACTGCCCACAGTTTGGTTGCAGGTTGTACACATTTCTGCAAACTGGTGAAAAATTATTGAAATGAGACTTGAAAAATTCCTCTTAATCCATTTCCCCTGCCATTATACATGTGTCCTTTTATACAAGTGGGGAGGGGGTGGGTGCTTTAATTAGAATAGCTCCAAGAGCTGTTTTAATTAAAACACTTGGAGCATCATGTCTATCAGCATCCCGCGCTGAAAAATTGTTGTGGTAATTACCACGCTCCAGCAAATTTGATTAATCGAGTCTGCTCCAATGCGCTGCAATTACAGCATGTCAAAGCAGGCTCACTGCACATGTACAGGTGCCCAATATAGGCACTCAATTATGAGTAGTAGAGTGGAGAGTTGTACCCATGGATCCCTGTGTACAAGAGAATGAAAAAGCAATGAATGGAAAGACAGAATATACAGTATGTACTATTGCCATTGATTCTTCAGAGCTCTGGAAATTCTAGGAGGGGTGGTCTCAAATGCAGCCACAGTTATGGAGACTTCAGGCTGCACTTTACAGCAGATTTGGAGTTGTGTGGTTTTTTAGGAGATGATTTCTAAGTGTTTCTGAAGTTCTCCTGCAAGACACACATATCAGCAGACTCTTCCTATGCCCAAAGAAGGGCATTTGTGCCCAAACACTTTCAAAGAACAATTTTTGCAATTATTTAGTTGGTCTAAAAAAAGATATCACATCTACTCAAAGAACTTTGTATTTACAACAGAAACACAGTTGGCAGTGTAGTGGGAAAGGATTCCCATGCTAAAATTATTGCCTTTGGCATTTCCTGAGCCGTGTACAAGTCTTGATGATGCATAGATTTTTCATGGGTAAATCCTATGACACAATTCCAAGGATTCTAGTATTGGCAGAAACCACTTGCCACCACCTCCACAGCTGGAGAAGTGGAAAATATTGTGGTTTGAAAGTTAAGGATTTTACACTGTGCACCGGGAATAATTCAAGTGAGGCATGGGTCAGTTATTGACTGTAAATTACCTCCCCCCCCACACTGGAAACCAAAAATAACATAATAACAGTCTCTTATTTTTATTTCATAATGCTGATATGTCACTGCTACATATTTTTTAAAGACACAAGCAAAAAGCAAATAGAAAGTACAAATGAATATGATTAGTTAGATAATTTGTTGATGGGACTGATCCTTCTCCCCCTGAAGCCAATAAAAACATTCCTATTGACTTCAGTAAGGACAAGCTCAGATGTCATTTGTACCTGATGGCTTAGCTGATATATTATTCTTCACCCAAATCATGTTCATACTTAAGGATTTTTTTAAATGTTCTAATTCTTAATTCTATAAGCCTCGAAAGGTATTTATTAAAGTTGACTGTTTCCTATAGTTTAAAAAGTGTTTAGGTATTCCCCTAAACTTATCTTCAAAAATAAATCTCTGCTAAACAGTGCTTAAAGCAGATATTTCAGTAATGCTTACAGTTTGTTATCGTCTGCCTGTAAGATTTATAAACTGTAATAAAATGTAGTTAGCACTTCCTATATCTAAGCTTTAAGGGCTAGCTCAGTCCAGCATATCCCCATTGTTTTCTCTAGTTTCTCTTTACAGGGTACTGGTTCCTCAAAACCAATAAATATGGTATCCATCATCAAACACATCAAATAAATCCTGATTTCCCTTCCTTGTTGTGAATTCCCTTTGTATGTTTTTTTATTTTAAGTTACTGTGTGCCAAATTTCATTCAATGATATATTATACTGATCATTGAGGACGCCATTGCATAATCCCTGTCCTGCAAAAGGTTTAGAGAGTTGCTGATGTTATCTTGATTTCAGTAAGACTTAAGCACCTGCATGAAGTTAAGCACATGCCTAATTGTTTTTTTGGATCACAGCCTCATATTGCTTTTTGTTGATTCTTTCTTTACTGCCAGCATGCTGGTATTTGCATGGTTTTTTTTCTGGTGGGGAGGGACATATTTTGTTATTTGCATGTAAAATGTCTAGCACACCACTGGAACTATACAAATAAATAATAATTCTAAAGCATTTGGGATGTGAAAAGAAAGCATAGCTGAGCAGCAAGTAGGTTTTGAATTAATCTAGCCAAATATTTCATATTACTGCTGATTATAACACAAAATTCTATTTTAGTAAAATCCACTTTCCTTACATTATACATGTAATAAAAACACTATATTGGAAAGCCATTTTAATTATTTAACAAACTAAAGAAATTCTTCATAAATATTTTTCATGTGGATACATGGAGGGGTTGCTTTTTTTTCTTTCTTTTTATGGAAGGGGAGAACTTTGTTTGATCTTTTTGGTTTTGTTTTTTTTCCCCCCCAAAAAGTAAAAACTATGCATCTAATTCTGGAAATGCATACATTCTCAAATAAATACTTCCCCCATTGGGATTATGGGAACTATTGAGCAGTAACAATCTTTTGGAATGTCGAAAAAGGTAGATATATGGTCTTGGTTTTGCACACTGTAGGTCTGCTGGACCACAACACTGCAGGTGGAGATACAGGATAGGATAGCAGGTCATGGCTGCTACTGAGACACGGCTAACTGTGTAAGCACTCTGAGCCTTACATCCCAGGTAGCTCATTTCCCAACAATGCACTTTTATTCAGCCTTCATGCTAGGGGTGAGGATTATGAAATCTAATGCCATTTCTGTACCAAATGTGAACAAAGTTGGTTTCACCTCTCAAGCACCTGTGAAGACTCATACAATGTGACTGTTCCAGGTAGCAACAACCTGATCAGTCCACATTATCTCAGCTGAGTCATAATTTTCTTTGATGAGTCTATTAAAATTTCAAAGATACAGCAACAAGTATTCAACCTGAGCAGCACTCCAAGGATGAAAACTGCAATAGGTAAAATCCTGGACCAAATTAAAACAATGGCAAGTTGTACCAGAAGAAGCAAGATTTCAGCTCAATTCTTGTCTTGATCTGGAATCAGTGTTGCTCACTGATTGTTTAATATTTAATCTTGCTGCAATTTTTTTTTTCCAAAGTACCAGGAGCTGGGGTGGATGGGACCGCTGTTGCTGGGGCTGGGAAAGCAGGAGAGGGATGGGCCTGTGTGATTCAGCTGAATCAATTCAGGACAGTGATTCGAATCACTGAATTGAATCACTGTCCACCAAATCGGCCAAATCCAAATCCAAAGCAAATACTAGCCACTCTGCACAGGCCTAATAGCAACCAATATGGTGTACCTTAAATCTTAAGTTTGTGTGAAAATTCACCTCCTTGAAATCAGGATTCAGGTGAATAGAGTGATATAGTAGCAACACATCATTTAATGAGTTGCCAATTACAAGATAGTGTCTAACAGTATCATGGCAAGTATTAGGGCTGTGCAAAGCTTCGGTCCCTGATTCAATTCAGTGGAGATTCAGCCCACTTCAGTGGTCAAATCTCCAAATCTAAATTGAATTAGAAGACCCTTTAATCTCTCTGAATTGAATTGGAACTCTCTGAATTGATATGGAAGATTCAGAAAGATTCAGAGATTCGGACATAGACACAGCTTTAAATGTTTTTTCTACATACTTCTAGGTAGCAGGTGGCTCATGAACGCTAAGATGCTGGGGCACATGGAGTGTCCCACAGGAGTGTGGGGGGCTCCCCCAGTGCACTCTGCAGCAGACCCAGAAGTGGACCAGAAGCACTTCCAGTCCACTTCCGGGTCCACCGGGGAGGTGCTCTGAAGGGCCCCCCCCCCCTTCCTCCCGGCTCAGTGACTGGTGTTTCCTGGGTCTGGGGAGTGGGAATCAGGGTCCCCCTATGGCCAATTACCAAGCTGGGGTGCAAGGGGGCCCCAACCACACTCCCTGGAAGACCCAGAAGTGGACCAGAAATACTTCCAGTCCACTTCCAGGTTCACCACTGAGCACATGGAGGGCGCCCCCCCACCCCCCCGCACTCCTGTGGGACGCTCCATCTGCCCCAGCATTGCAGCATTCACAAGCTGTGCTCGTACCTTAAACTATATAGAAGAAACATTTAAAGTTATGTCTGATTCTCTGAATCAGCATCAAATCAGGGACAGTGATCCGAATCAACAAATCCACATCCAAATTGAATAGGGCCCACTTTGCACACCCTAGCAACTATGTGTTAACTTCATTGGAAACTGTGGTGGCTCAAATGGATATATGAGACCAAAAAACAAAACCAAACAAAAAAACCAAATCTCTAAATCCAAATAGCTTTTCTCCAGTTGCACAAAAGAAATCACAACTATATATTTTCGAGAACCTGTGCTTCTATCTTTTTCAATAATCTACATCAGATGTAGCAGTTACATTTTATATTAAACAACCCATAGCAAAGTACAAGAGGAACCAGATTCTCAGTAGCAGCAGAACTAGTCTTGGAATTTGAGCTGAATTCTTTAGGCAGTTAAAGAATATTTTAAATTTCATAGCAGGAAGGTCTGAAAGGATTATGTTTAGAGGTTTCTGAAATGTTGGGGGGAAATATATCTGTACCCCTTACTTCTAAACACAGGAGAATGTCAGGGAGAGCCAGTTTTTTGTCAGAGAATTCAAGCTAGTCTAAGAAGGACTCTTCTCTTCTCTTCTCTTCTCTTCAAAGTACATGCATCTTTGCCACTTGAGAGGACAAGTGCCTTGTCAGATGGATCGGCATCTGAAGAAGAGGAGGCTGTGCCCTACTAGAGGAGGGGGCTGAGGAAGGAGGTTCAGTGTTGAGAGGGCAGAAGGTAGCTGATATGAAAATGAGTCCCAAATTCTTTGCATCCCATGAAAACACATCTGGAAAAGACTCCACAAAATAGTGTTGCCATCTGTGTTCTGGCACCATCTGAAGCAGCTGAGCAAAGTGAGGAGATGCTCTGATTTTAAGGATCCTGCATAGTTCCTCAGTGGAGAGAAAGCATAGCATTCCAGCCCAGTCAGAACACCCATTTCCTAAGAGGAGAAGGGCTATTCAACCAATATCAGTGAATAAATCCTGGAAGGTAGAGATTCCTGTGGCATTCAGGACAGCAAATCCAGAGGAGGGACAGAGACTAATGGGGACAGCAAAAAGTGGAGAAAGGAGACTGAAGCAGCTGTTGATTCAGACTTCCAAGATGAAGGCAGCAAATAAATGAAGAAAATGAGATAGACAAGGACTGAAATATTGCAGGTGACTGACTGGCAGATCTTGCTTTCTGGTGAAGCATCGAGACTGATAATTAGTTGTTAGAAGAAGAGGGATGTAATAGGTGATTTAGTACTGTGAGTGTGAGTCTATACAAGATGTTTACTGTGCAGTTGACTAATTGTGCAGTAAACATCTCAGCATCTACACGTGTGTCCCTATTAGGCTGAAGTAAACTAATTTAAAGCAATCCACAGCAGCTCACATGTAGACACTGGAGGAGCTTGCTGGGGCATGAGAGTGCTTCAGTGGAGGGGATGCCTGCCTGCTAGCCCATGTACTGAAGCTACCTCATGCCCCAGACAGCCCCTGTGCAGCACAATGAGCTAGGAGAAGCAGCCCCAGGCTGGCAGGCTGACTCCTGCTGGGAACCTCTTGCCAGCCAGGGCTGCTCTGGCCTGGCTCCACATGTTGTGCCTGAATAAAGTGTGGACCTTATAGCTCCAGAGTTAATTGCTCCTGGGCGCATGTTCAAACAGTGCATCCCAGAGCAATAAACTCCAGAGCAATAAACTCTGCAGTTTATTCAGGTCCCATAATAGCACATGTAGACATGCCCTGAGAGTATCTGATGAAGGTACAAACTCTACTTGTGTCCTTACCTACAATGACATTTTTTTTAGTGGATTTGTTGCCATTCAAATAATAATATTCACAAAAGGGCCAGATTGAAATAGATTATTTGCCTGATGTTTCCTAATTTCTTTCCAAACAAGTCTGCTAATTAATTTAGCAGTCTGTTTGGGGGAGGGGAAGGGTGGAGGGGAAAGCACTTTCAGTTGTCAAGCAGGGGTAACAGTCAAACTGGGAAGAGGTCAGATAAGTCAGCTGCCATTTTCACTCCCATTTTTAGAGTAATGGACAATGTACTGGTGACAACTTTACAAGAAAAATGAGCCAATCACCCTTTCAATTTGCCCAATATTACATTTCAATAAGATATGAGAGTGCAAATAATTTCCAGAAGCCAACCATTGTTTCATTAATATGTTCTCTTATCCATTTCAAACCACCTCTAACTTTTAAGAGCCCAAACCTGGAAACATTATGTGAGTGTTATTTATTTAATATTCAATTGTATTTTTGAATATGTCATTCCACTCTCTTCACAGTACAAAAGGTGATGCATGAGTGTTAAGAATGCAATTACTTCCTATACCTTCCCTTTGAAGTGCTGTGCTCCCCTGGAGTAGTACGTTCAGTTTCGCACACGGCACTTCAAGAAAGACATGGACAAATTCATAAGAGTCTAGAGGAAAGCAACAAAAAATGATCAGAGGTATAGAAAACATGAGGTATAGGGAAATGTTAGAATAACTAACATTTCTTCTGATTATTTCATTTGGAGAAGAGAAGACTGGGGAGGGATTTAAAACAATCTTGTTCAGGCTTCACCCAAAATTAATTTGAAAGAACGGGATATCAAGACTGGAAGAAGAAAGAATACAGTAGGGTAATTTTATATCACCCAATTAGTTTCCTGCTGTACTAGAAGAATACAAGAACAAATAGATATGAAGTGAATAAGTGTGAGTAAGTTTAGGTTGGCAATTAGAGGAATGCTTCTAAACTGCAAATCTGGGAGTTTTTAGAACAGTCTGCAAATCAAAATAGTGGAGACCAAAAGGGGTGAAACTTAGGTTGGAATGGGTGTCTTTCATGAACCATAAGCATCTTTTCATATAGAGTATCACTTTTCTTGGGGCAACAAAAATAATACAGTATGCATGCCTTCTGTCTCACACTATCTATGGGGCTGAAACTGATGCTGTCAAAGACAATGGAAAATCACAATGGAATTCAAGCTAAAGAAGGTTGGAGCAGGCAATACTTGTTATCACACTGAAAGCAAGAGAACCAATGTGTAGGTTTAGTAACAGTTACTATTACAGTAACAAACAATCTACCCTGCATTAGTGTAATGTGGAGAAACCCAAACTAGCTGTAAATGAGTTTAATTCAGGGACCAAGGCAGTCTAGTTCAGATTTCTTTGTGGACCAGTATATCTCACTCCTTTATGCTGTTGTGGATAGACTGCTTGCAATAGCCAAACAAGCTAATTTAAAGCTAGGTTAGGAATCTCTATACCCAATAGAGTATATATATATCACATACATCAACATAAAGATCACTGTTATGATGGAAAGAATAGGAAGAGCCAGCTTCTTAGCCTCAGTATTGGGGGTGGAGAGGATAAATGATGATCCAAGAAGATTTAAAAATAGTGTTTCACAGTTTGCAAATGAAGAAGAGCCCAGCTGGGAGCTAGATGACCCCTCATCCTACTCCCTGGTCTACAGTGCTTGGCAGCCCAACCATTCCCCACCTTTCTTCCCCTTTTCTCTCTCTCCCACACACACGCACACAGTGCCAAAATTCCTAGTTATATCTCTGGTGCTAGGCAGTGTCCCGAGTGCTGCATTTAGGGAAAATATGGTAATCAACATGACACTGCTAATTAAAAAAAAATAAACCACACACTAAACACATCTTTGAAAGAGAGAAAAACTCTCATAGTTTCTGCCCTAAACAAGCAACAGCCCAAATAGATTTTATTTCAAATCTGAGTTTCAGCCAAGTTCCCCTGCACGCTGCCTATTGTAAAATAGAATAGTGTTATTAATTTTGCTAATGCAACTGAAACAGCCCTCTAATCAAAGTTCCAAAAACTTATTTCTATACAAGATATGGATGAATATACAAAATTCAACAGATTTGTTTCAATTTTCAACTGATCAGGGGGTTTGCAGTGTCAGCCTCATGTTAGGCATTTAGAAATAAAGCTTTCATTTAAAAATATATAAGACAAAATAGCAATCAGAGGACTACGTCAGTCAATGTTCACTATTTCAACCTGCTGCATTTACACAGAACAGCTTATACATTAAACTCTATTCAGGCTGTGGAACTAGCATGTCTTAGAATGAATACAAACTAGGGACAAAAAGCTTTTTGTTTCAAGGCTCCACAAATGTGGAATCAGTTACCAGTTGATTTAAGAACAATTGGGAGCTTTTCCTGTTTTAAGATGGAACTGAAACAATACCTCATGATGACTAGAAGTTGTTGTAATTGTTTTAATTGATGTTATTCTAGTGTTATCTTGGTTTATTGTTTATTTATATGCATTTGCTTATCACAGGTCATGCTTGAAAATGGGCTTTCATCTCAATTTACATATTCAGCTAACAAATAAATAAATATATGTATGTATGTATATCCACTACACTAGTGTATATCAGATGGCACAACTATATGCACTCTACATATATTCTTGCCCTTATGTTTATGCTATCGATTAAGCCATCTGAGCTTGATTTCAGCTTGACTTTTAAGTGTGCAGGACAAACCAAATAAGTATGTATCTAATAATAACAGCCAAATTTTGTTTAGCCCTCAAAGCACAAATGGAGTTAATGTTTTAAGTAAGAACATGTAACTATTCTTTTTAAAGTAATATGCCCTTTAGTTATAGAATTTAATGCAATGTTGTCATGGCATTCTAAAAGTCTGCAGTTTTAGGCTAGGTATGCAACTATTTTTTGTATCAATAGAAATAAAATGATATTAGAGAAAATGAAATAATTATTTGTGAGAAAATATATTCTAGCATCAAGTGTTCTTTATCACAGTTGATAAAGTAATGGCATGGTTAATTTGCATTCTCTATGTCTGATAAATATTTACAGAAGCATTTTGACCTGTCTTTACATATTGAGGGTCATGGCAAGTAAACCAGCCGCTATACAAGAGGAATGGAAGAAAAGATCGAGAATCATTATTTCGTCTGTTCCATTTACAAACTCTGAAGTCACAAATATGTAGCTGGGAAATATGTTTGTCTCAACACTTCATATTTATGACAGGTTAATTCATAAATAATTGGTCACATGATCTTGCTTGATGATATTGCTTCTGAATTCCTAATACTGTACACTTACTTGTAATAGAAAAGGTTATGGTGGACATAAGCAGGTCTTATAAATCAGAGACGATTGCCCAATAACTCCAGTGCATCTTTTGTGATTTCTAAGAGCCAACAAGCTCAGTTATATAATCAGCAATTTTTTATAAAATATGTGGATGCTATTTAGAAGCTGGCAGGTGTAGAAATAAAAGGCATGGCTACATTATCTTTGGTGACAGAATCTGTGTTTAAGAGCTTTTCTAGCATTTAAACAAAATACTGCTATGACTTGCACCCCCAGAAACCTCTGCAGACCACCTTATATCTAGTTTCTAAATACTTAAATCAAACAAGTGTACATTTCTATTGGAACTTGCACATGATAAAATTGCCTGTGTCATTGTCTAAATGCAGCTGTTTGCAAAAATATAGGCTTTCTCCTCCCTTCCCCCCCACCCAAATTTGTTTTTGGTACTCTGACTGCAGAGTGAATAATACAGTGTGAAAGAAACCTGGAGGAGCCGTTAGGGTCCATTGTGTCAATCCAGCTGCTGCACATGCATATTAAGTCCACATTTAAAAATGCTTGTGAAGCTTTTTCTGTTTGGTTTGTTTTGCAGTCCATTTTTAAACATTCTCAAGTCTCCTTTTTACATTTTCAAAATACCTACGCCATTATCAACTAGTTCTTGGACAAATTCCAATTTAAATTGAAGCCATTTTAGTTACACAAGAGCAATAATTTGCCTTATATCAGGTAAACTTTCTTTTTAAAAAATTCTCATTTAGATTCAATAAAGAAAAACACTATTTCCCGTAGTTATGAAAAAAGGCCTTCTTGTCTAAAGAGAGATCTGTTCACTAGGCTCTAGCCAGAAGTGGAGTTTGGATGAACATCTGACTGACCCTTAAACAGGTCTAGATTGACCCTGTAGAGCTAAGTGTTCAAACCCCACTACAAATTTATCTTGCTCTACTCAAATATCCAATTAATTTGCCATATACATATGTTTGTCATCCAAATTTTTTTTCCTCATAATTCATTGGCTAGAATACTTTGAGTTCAAGAAATTAATCTTGTGAATGCAACGTAAGTAGGGCATCACAAATTAGATGGCCATTTTTAAACTATTTAGTCTGGGAATGTATTGCTCTCATTGGACTGGTTATTGGCAGTCCATGTTCCATACAGAGAGTTCATGGAGCTACTTCATGTCCTCTCCATAGCATTAAGCAATGGCTTGAGAACACTTAAGCTAAGCACAGACATTCAAAAAGTCCCTGGTGGAAGCACTTTAACTCTCATGCTTTCTTTAAAGCACTGTAAATTAGGGTACAAGCAAACCGAACAGACATTCACTGTTTGGTGGTGGGGGAGGGAGGATGATTTAGAGCCTGCCCCCGCTGGCTGCTGTGGGTGCTCTTGCATGTCTTCCAGCAGCCTGCTGGAGTAGTCCCTCTCCCCAGGCCTATTCCTACCCACCATCTGGTGACTGTCAGCAGTGGCTGAGAGGGGAGTGACAGCAGACACCTTCTCCTGCAGCCCCCCTAGCCCCAGTACCTTCCGCAGCCTACCCAAGGCAGCTGTGGGGAAAGGGGTTAATAGTGCGCTGCAGGGTCAGGACTGCTATGTGAACAAAAATCCCAGCCCCCTTTCCTCTTCAGTCTCCCTGGCCAGGCAGCAATTCCCCATGGGGCCAAGGCTACTGTGGGAAGACAGATCCTAGATGCTTCCCCTGGATGGGCTATGGCAAAGGAAAACTTAGGAACCAATCCGCCATTTTTAAAGCACTCAAAGAGCCATGAACATCTGTTCGGTTACAGCTTTAGTATTTTCTACATGTTAAAGCATGATAGGTGTAATGCCTGTACCTAGCCTGTGTATGTTGATGATGTAAAAAAAAAATCCTTACTTCCTTTAATTGTATATTGGTACTTCAGAATTAGGCTAAATTTTATCCTGCTTTCCATTTGAAAGTTAAGAATTTCTTAGTGATAATTTAGCTATGCAAGTTAACATGCTGAATAGTAATATTGGTACCAATGTTAATTTTGGAAATGTTGATGCACAGTGTTTTGGTGCATTTTCACAATGTCAACCATACATAGTCCATGTGACCAACATTTGTTCTGAAATGTTCTGAGGTTAGGGCAGCATGCTTCATGCAAGAGTTCTACTTTAAGAATTATTACACTTAAAGCAGGCACAGGCAGCTCCAGGCGGGCTGCAAGCAGCTGCAGCACGGGGTGCCAGGCATGGGGCGGGGAGGGGCTGCTTTCTCCCCCCCACACCGTGCTCAGCACCACCTTGTAACCCAACCCCACTGCCAGGCTGGCAGTGGGGCAGGTTACAAGCTGGTGCTGAGCGTGGGGAAAAGTGGCCCCTCGCCCACCCCATGGCCAGTGCTCTGCGCTGGAGCCACCTGCAGCCTGCCTGAGGCTGCCTGTGCCTGCTCCAGACAGCCCCGCATGGGCTGTGAGTGCCTGCAGCAGGGAGCACAGGCCACAGGGTGGGCAAGGGGCTGCTTTTCCCGCTGCTGAGCACCACGTTCTCCCTGCTGGCAAGCAGGGGGTCAGGGCTGAGCTCTGCCCCCTGCCTGTACCACAGGGCTGGGGGGCACTGAGTGTGAGCAGGTGGGGATCCATTGGGAGCATGGGGCCCGCACCAGTGTCCCAGGGCCAACGCCGGCGGGGCCCAGAGCCGGGTGGCAGGAGTGCGGGGTCCCAGCTGGCAGGGGCTCTATGGAGCCGGGCCAGCTCCCCTCTCCCTGCTGGTGCAGCCCAGCCTGGTTCTACAGACCGTTGCCAGCCTGTGCCCTGCTTTGGGCCCCACTGGTGCTGGCCCTGGGACATTGGTCCCAAGACATTGGGACGTTGGTCCCAAGATGGTGACGAGGGGGCGGGGCACCTGTCAAGGGGTGGCGCACCTGTCATGGGGCAGGGCTACCCATGCAGTCCTTGACAGCCTGCCAAAACTGGGTAAGCGGCCCTCCACCCAAAATAATTGCCCGCCCCTGGTTTAAAGTGAAAACTGAAATTCTCATGCAATTTTCTGCTATCATGAAAATCATGAAATATCATTAGTTTATTGATATAATTTTGAGAGTTGGCAATGCTGTGTTCAAGAATTTTCATGTAAACTATCTATGACAACTTAGGTGAGGTTTTCAGGAGAAAAAATATGCCACTTATAGTTATGCTGGGATAACTATAGCAGCAACACCCTCTTAGACTAGCCACAGCTATATCAGTTGCTTTTGCTGACAAAGGCAATCAAAATAAACTATGCTGGAAAAAACATTTATATGCTAGTAATATTTCACCTGACACTGTAATACTGCAATTTATAAAAGAAAAAAACCCCAACCCTTCTCGCCATTAGTGTTATACCAGCAAAGGTTTTTAATAATATACATGGCCTTACATTCCCATTGAGGGGAAATCCTGCCAACACTTGTGTGTGTGAGTAACTTTACCTTTGACATAGGCCAAAGAACTGTTCATATGCATGCCTTTAGGATTGGTCCCTAACTTAGTAAAAAACATGATCTTCTGAATTATAATGGGAATTAAATCCAACATATGAAATCATGGTAAAGTTCTTTAAATGCCTGAGCAACATTGCACCTCCCAGAATAAATTACCATACACAACATTTTCTTTTAGAGCAGTTACCACTTTGTAAAGTTCATTCAAGTACTCTTATCTCCTTTTCTAAAAGCTTGCTTTGACATGTTCAAACGTTAGCTACTTGTTACAGAAGGACTTACTCTCCAAGAATACAAAGATTCAGCCTTTCATCAATACATGCATGCACACCGATACATTCACTTTCCCTGAAAAAAAATTATTTATGTTGATATAGTTCAGCTACATTGAAGGAAAAGAAAAATAAAGTTTAGTTTTGAGCAGTTGGTTAGGATGACTGGACTACATGCATTGCTAGGAAATTACCTAATTTTTTTTTTCACTACACACTGTGTAATTTCCCTGTATATCTCCATCCAATTTCTTATCCATTTCCTCCTCCTCATTTTTCTCAAAAAATATTTTTGTAGTAATCTGTATGTACTTATTCAGGCTTTAAAAATTCTAGAGTAATCAGTGTTTTCCAACAATGAAAGCTATGAAAGGATGGATACATATGTAAAACAGGACTAACTCAAGAATTTCCCTTCTATTATGGTTTCATAGTTTCATAGTTGGTAGGGTCGGAAAGGACCTGAGCAGATCATCAAGTCTGACCCCCTGCCATGGCAGGAAAGAGTACTGGGGTCAAACGACCCCGGCAAGGTGTTCATCCAGCCTCCTCTTAAAGACCTCCAGGGTAAGAGCCAGCACCACTTCTCTTGGAAGTTGGTTCCAGGTCCTAGCCACCCTGACAGTGAAGTAGCGCCTCCTGATGTCTAGTCTGAATCTACCCTCTGCCAGCTTGTGGTCATTATTTCTAGTCACTCCTGGTAGTGCTTGGGGGAACAGAGACTCCCCCAATGCCTGCTGGTCCCCTCTGACTAGTTTGT
>NW_005842461.1:981689-982445 GCF_000455745.1 Alligator sinensis
GGGAGTATCACTTCCTTAGCCCTGCTTGGGAGGCATCTGTGGATGCACGCCAAGGTGCAGTTGCCCTGCCTAACCACATCCCCACACTGTCAGCCCATGTTCATTTTGGCATCAATAATGACTCCAAGATCCTTTTCTGCCTTTGTACTAACGAGAAGGGAGTTCCCCAGCCTGTAGGCCTGGTGCTGGTTCCTCTTCCCCAGGTGCAGTACCTTGCACTTGTCAGTGTTGAAACCCATCCTGTTCTCATCCGCCCACCCCTGTAACCTGTCTAGGTCTGATTGCAGCCTATTCCTCCCTTCTAGCGTGTCCACTTCCCCCCACAACTTAGTGTCATCTGCGAATTTGAAGAGGGTGCTTTTACTCCCTCGTCCAAGTCGCTGATGAAGATGTTGAACAGTGTGGGCCTGAGGGCCAAACCCTGCAGAACCCCACTGCCCACATCCCTCCAGGATGAAAATGACCCATCCACCACCATTCTCTGGGTGCAGCCCCTTCACTCTCTGGGTGCAGCACAAACACCAAAAAGCTTGCAAAGAACAATCTTTCCAACTATTTAGTTGGTCTAATAAAACATATCACATTTACTCAAAGAAACTTGTCTGCCTATGTCCTAGACCAGGCATGTCCAACATACGTCCCGCAGGCCACCATGTGGCCCACCAAACCATTTTGTCTGGCCTGCAGCAGCGAAGCGCAGAGCCGCGGTGGCAGGGCTGCCGTGGAGCATGGAGCCATGGCGGTGGTGGTGGAGCA
>NW_005842461.1:982455-1004503 GCF_000455745.1 Alligator sinensis
AGGGCGGCGCCGCAGCCATGAAGCCATGGCCATGGAGGCGGTGGGGCCACCGCAGAGCTCGGAGCCATGGCAGTGGAGCGCAGAGCCACAGTGGCGGAGTGCGGAGCCATGGCAGTAGCGCCAGTGGAGCTGTGGCAGTGGAACGTGGAGCCTCAGCGGCAGCAGCAGGGCCACCACAGAGCACAGAGCCACGGCGGTGGAATGCAGAGCCACCATCACCGTGGCGGGGCAGCGGTGGTGGGACAGCAGCGAGGCGGGCTGGGCCAGCCCGTGGGCCCCAGCCGGCAGCAAGGAGAGGAGAGTTGCTTACCCCCATGGGGCCCATCCCATCAGTGAGCTGGGTCCTACTGCAGCTGCCCCGAGGGCTGCATGGAGTGGGGCTGCCCCAGCTGCGCCTGATTGGATGAGCTGGGGACGGGATCCACCCCCCCCAGCACGTGGCTGGCAGAGCTGCAGCATGGCCTGCACCCTGCCCGCATGCATGGTGGATGGAGGCACGAGGTAAGTTCCTGCACAGAGCTGGGGGTACCTTGGGGCTGTCCAGAGCAGACGGAGGCATGGGGTAAGTTCCCGCGTGGAGCAGGGGGCACCTCGGGGTCGGGCCAGGGTGGATGGAGGCACGCGGTAAGTTCCCGTGCGGAGCAGACACATTTCATTGTCACTTCCTGCAACTTCATTGGTGTCAACGGTCACGTGACATCACTTCCTGATGTGATGTCACTTCCTGTGATGTCTTTGAATATGACTCGTCGGCCCACTGGGTGATAAAAAGTTCGTGATCCGGCCCCACATTCAAAAAGGTTGGACACCCCTGTCCTAGACCAATGTGGCTAGAACCAACAACTCTCTTTTATGTGCATATTTAAGAAAGTCTGTCAGGATATAAACAGGCTTTTTCATCTATCAACCCTCTCTCTGAAGGATTTGAGGGCCAAAACTTTAGGTTTTCATGGCCTCGGAGACACTTATTGACAATTTGTATTCAATATGTTACTGCAGATGAAGTAAATGTCATGAACTTTTGGGATGTTTCACAAGATTTCACTACCCAGTTGGACAAAGTTCCATTTGCTCAACATCCTTTCATTTAAAGATTTACACTAAACCTTGAAAAAATAGTTCCACCAACATTTATTTTGTTTTACCTGGCTTCTACTCTGTGTGTGTGTGTGTGTGTGTGTGTGTGTGTGTGTGTGTGTGTGTGTGTACATGAGCATGCACATAAATGCCTCCTTTTATTGTCACTTTCCACAAAAATTCTAATAAATGCATATTTCCAGTGGTGTCGGCCACTCATTAAGTGCATGGGGAGGGGGGCACCATTCTGCTAACTCCACTTGCTTCCTGCTGCCTGTTTAGTACCATGCTATGCTGCCCAAATCTTGTGGCTGAGCAGAGGCAGTATAAGTCTTCCTCTGCCACTGGAAAGGCTCCCAGGAGAGGGGTGGGCAGAGAGCACCATTCCACTTCTGCCTGCCTTTGCTCTCCAGATACACTGATCGGTAGACCTGTGTGAAGCAGCTAGTATTTGCATTGGATTTGGCTGATTCAGGGGACAGTGATTAGATTTGGTGATTCAGATCACTGTCCTGAATCAATTCGGCCGAATCTGATTTGGAGATTCAGCTGCTGCTGAATCAGCTGAATCTCTGAATCAAACAGGCCCCATCCTGTGCCTGGCCTCAGAATCCCAGCACTTAAAAAATTTAATAAATAAAAGCCCCACACTCACCAGCTCTTGCCAGGTGGAGGGGCAGGAGGAGGTGATCCCTGCTGCCCCTACTGCCCCATGCTGTGTAAGGAGGCTCTACCATGAACCTCCAGAAGCCCTGGTGAGTGCAGACCTTTTTTTTTTTTAAGACCCAGGATGCTGGGGCCAGGTGGGGCAGCCATTGACGGGGCTGGAAGGTGGGGGTTGGAGCCTGGCAGGGGTTCCCCCATGGTCCCCTCCCCCCTCCTCTGCCCCCCCCGCCCCCTACTTACCAGCATGGAGTCCGGGTCTAGCTCCCTGCAGTGGTGAGTGGGGATTGCCCGAATCGCCAAATCTTTTCCTGTATCTTTTCCAAATCAATTTGGAGGCTTCAAATCAATTTGGACTTTTTTATTGGTCTCCTGATTTGATTTGGATTTGGAGATTCAGCAGCTGAATCGAGCCAAAACTCCTTCGAATTGAATCAGCACCTGAAGCTTTGCACAGCCCTACTGATCAGTGCATCACTGCTCTTCCTAAATCCTATGACTGGGCAGGGGCAATGCAAAGCTTCCCCTGCTATGGAAAGGACTCCCAGCAGGGAGGATCCTGGTATTCCTTCATTATCGTTGCCCAAGGAAGGTACCCCACTCTCCCTGCCTAGTTACACAACTTCATGTTTCAGATGGAATAATTCTGAAAAATATTAAGTGAATTCTGAATGTGAATATTCAGTCCTTAAATAGGACAAACCATAGCAGAAGGTCTGATACTGGGTTGTATTCATCTAGTCAAAGAAACATGCGACGTGTCCAGTGTGACTAACCAACACAGTAATATCAAGTGCCAAATTTTGCATATCAAGTACTTCAAGTGCTCAAATGATAAACTACCCAAGAATCATTAGCAAGAATCATTCAGGGAATAATTTTGAATTACAAGTATAAGGAGGTTATAAAGTGTTCACAATCAATTCATAGACAGAAAAGGGAGTTGAAACGTGTCAAACAAATTGTTCATAGTGAATTATACACCTATACATCTACCTTTTCCTGAATCCCTGATCCACATTCTCTTAAATTTGAATGGGATGTTTCCTGTAACGATCTTGTAAGGTAATTGTTATGTCAGTCATTCCAGGGTAGGTTCTTCAATAGTAGCATCAATAAGTTCTTATATTTCAGGGTAATATCTATAGTGCTTCATTGTATGGGGTTTGCTCTTGTCATTACAAAGTTATGGTTCTGAATATATTTTACCTTTTCCAAAAAGAAACATGGCTTCTATTTCCTTCAGTGACCTAAAGTAATTACATGCTAAACCACCTGTCAGCAAACTCTTTTACACATGTTTAACTTTATACATGAGTAGTACCATTGATTTCAGAGGGTCTGTTTGTAAGAGAACATTTAACTAGTCTTATTGGTGGAATGGAGTTATAAGGGCAGGATCCTATTTAGGTACCCAAATGGCACTTATCCAACTGCATACCTGCCCTCCCTGGCACACACAATTTGCAATACTTCTCCTCATGAAGAATGGATGCATAAATGCATGTGGCTAGTTGTATAACTCAGATCCCACCTGCCTCAACTTGGGGGTGGAGGAGAGAGGCATAAAATTATCAACTGCCTGCCACCACAGCCACGTGACTGAGCTGGCAGCACCGACAGCCAGAAATTGCCACTGCCCCAGGTGCCCAGCTACCCTAGGTGCCCAGCTGCCCTGTTGCACCTCTGTACATAGCTACTAAGCATGCATAGCAGGTTTTGCTAGCCAGGCTGATAAGCAGGTCCAGAGACATGTACATTGGGCAAACATAAATCAGAAACTTGTACCTGTTAAAAATCCATAACCAGCAGGTGTTAGGAAGAAGGGCCTCTTATGTATTAGTCCAATAGTTGAGTGGTTAGGCTACATGTCCAAGAAGCAGGACACCCAGTTTCTAGGTCTCCCTTCCCCAACAGGAGTTTGAATCTCTATTTTTCTAACTTACCAGTACAGAGCTCTAGCCATAGGTTAGACATTATTCATCTCTCCTTTTGAACCTATCCCCTCTAAAAAAGCTACTCAGCAGCTGTGGGGCTCCAGCCAGATGGATTTTGTTCTAGAAGGGAGCATCTACACATTGCCCTATGGCAACATAGTGATGTACTACATTGCCGTACAGTGCAATACAGTGACATAGCAATTGCAAAATTTGTGATTGCTAGCTATGTTGCCCTAGTGGCACACTACCTGGATATAGTGCACTGCTATGGTAATGTAGCAGCTAAATTTGCCTGTGCATCTCACATGGTGCAGTAGCTGCCCATAGTACACCGTGCTTTAGTACTTCCAAAAGGAAGTACTAAACATGGCACCATAGCAATGTCTCCATATGGAGATGTGTAGATGCACCCAAAGGGATTGGTACTGGCCTAGGCCCTCGCTCTCTGTACAGAAGAAATTACTCCCTACTTGTTTTATCCAGTGAATAATAAATGCAAAGTACAGTGCCCCAGCTACAAGAGGAGACCAGAGAGGAGACAAATTAAAATATGGAAAGACCCTCCTCCTCATTGTTCTTAGGTGGAGCCACACACCTACCTGACTAGAACACAACCTACTGTCCATGCTCAAGAACTGTCTGGGAGCTTATGCTTCCCCACTGCACTTGGGAAAAAAAAAGCGCAAAGCCACAAACTGTGCATAAGTGCCAAAAATGGAAGTAATGCTGTGAGGCAATTGCCACTTGGGACCATTAAGTGGAACAGGATTCTGCCCAAGAGATTGTACTTTTTATTTCATTCCTTCTACTTTACCGCTACACATTTTTGTCACTCTTCTGTATCCTTTAAGAAGGTACTGTTTAGGCACTTAATTCCCACGGATTTTAATGGAAGTCAGGAAAAGAGTTACGTTTCTAAATACCTCTGCAGATTTGGACTTTAAGGAATATGCGCATATTTTCCTGTTTGTGACAGTTTCCCCAAGACTAAAACAAATGTATTTACTTTAGTTGTCTACAGTATATTTTTTTGCATGTTTACTCTTGTAATCAATATAATAGAACTGATAGCCAGTCAAAGGAGTTAACTTGAAAGGGAGGGAGATTGAAAAAAGATCATGATTTGGTTAGAGGTTAAGAATTTAAAGCTTTTGATCTAATAAATACTTTTAAAAACCCTGGATTTTATTTCCCATATATAACCAATTTGTGTATTTTCCAAAACCGGTCTACTTAATTTAATATTCAGGGGGAATGTAAAGAGTTGATATCATATGTTGAAACTCTTATAATTTATTTTTCCACATTTGGTTTCATTAATTCCTGAAATATAGTAACTACCTCTAACCCAAAATGCATGTGACCAAAGTATTAATATATTGACTGGGAATATTGTTGAGTTTCTCTTGTTTTGAAGAATTTTTCCTTTTATTTAGGCATGGCTAAGGAGAGAGAGAGAGATCGGTAACATATATTGCAAAATCCACCCAGATACGAAATGAAAGATTTCCATCAAATAATATCCAGATTAACAGATTTTAAAATTGTTCACCAAAATCTCACAGACCATCTATTTCAGAACATATATTTCATTACTTGGATGCATGCTGCAACCTGAGAATGTCCTTTAAAAGACTCCGTTTCAAAACTCAAGCATGTATTTCCATAGAAAAGAGTGTTCTTCACTATGAACAATTTGTTTAATTTTTATGCGTTTCTGCAAAATACTCCCAGTCATTAAAATTTTGCAAGAAAATAATTTTATAAGTACAGTCAAATAAAAATAATTGGGGAAAAAAGCATGGCTCTCTTAGGAGTTCTGGAGTGTTTCAAATTACTTTTTATCAAATCTACTTATAGTTAGTTTTCCTTCCTAAAACAAAGTTCTTTTCCAACTTAATAAGTTAGTACATGAAGATGAACTAATAAATATTCGGAGTTAAACAAATTTAAAGCAGGTAAGACATATGCAGACAAAAGACTAGGATTGCTGCTTTTTTGGCAAATAAAAATATTTGTTTCTTGTTTCTGTTTCTCTATATAAAGTAGTAGCTTTTCTTTCACAGGAGTTTTAATGAAGCTGTCGGCCAAGAAGTACCGTTTACTATATGCCATAAACCATGTACATTTAACTATCCTGTACTCTTGCTTTTTAATATTCTTATGCATATTATTCTCCAAAACAAGAGGAACATTTTCCATGATGATCGCACAATCCAGCAGCATTAATTTTAGTTTCCCTGGATTCGTCAGTATTATTCAAGAAATGCAAGTAGCTGAGAAACATCAATTTGTTCCTGTCTGCAATATATCTTTTATTTGCTGGCTAACAGTGAGAATTAGCAGTGAAGTTTAACAACTTATTCCCTGGTTTTCAACTCCTTGGTGGTCACTGTAAGGTTTCCTAGCCTGTTGGCTTCTGCAGGAGGGCTTTGGGTCCTTGAGGAAATCCTCAGCCAATCCTCTCAAACAACATATTTTTAGGTAACAAACGAGCCAAAAAAAATCAACAAATAAAACAAAATCCTGTCCCAGGAACTCAAGGAGGGGTTCTTTGGCTCTGGTTCCCAGCCCAGTAACCAGGCCCCTTTTTTGCAGCAAGTTGTTACATTCACAGTTTGCTTTCTCTTTTCATACTTACTCTTCTGGGAGCTAAAAGCTCCTAGTAGGACACTCTCCAGTGAAGTTAAAAAAGCTAAAAGTTCATTTACCACCTGAGGTTTTTCCAAAGTCTTTCAGTCAGTTTAGGAATGTTAAAATTTAAGTTTCAAAAACTATAAGAGCAAAAAAAAGAGCCTTGTATTTTATTTGTTTAGTTCTGAATATATCTTGGTATTTTCATTTTATCTCCATCAAAAGTTGCAGGTTTTGTCTCCTTTAAATGTAGTTTAGTTATAAATAATACAATTACTTCATGAATGGAACCTATATTCAAATGTTAATTAAGTGGATGAATGAACGGCAGTATTAATGTGTAGATATATAAAAGGAATCATATTTTATGGATATATGACAAGATTCCTTGAAGAACACAAGTTTTCTTCTATATTAAATCTCTGGTAATTGAAAGCTGCTTAATCAAAAACACCTTGTAAGTTTGGCACAGATATAGCACTGACTGTTTATGATAAAATGGCTTTATGGAAAGTTCAGTTTTGTTTTGTTATTTTTTTTCCTCTAGGGTCATCGTGGTAAAGGAAATATTTTTATCTGGGCCTCAGGAAATGGTGGTCTGGCTAATGATCACTGCAGTACTGATAGTTATGCGAACAATATTTACACAGTGTCGATTGGTGCCATCACTAACCTCAGCTTCACAACTCCTTCACCTACAAGCTCTGCTCAGCAACGATGGCTGTGGCCTCTACAGAAATATCCAGTGAGGTACCAGTGTGGAGGATGGGGTCCAAAAACAGGTCTTCAGTTTAGTGCAAGGTAAGTTAAAAATGTGTGAATAAAATATTGGTATGGATAACCAGAACCCTGCTGCTGTGATATTTCAACACAAACAAATTCAACGGGAGGCCATTGCACACCTCACCTCCTCACATAAATGAGCTTATGTTCCCAGGAATTTGGAGACTGTAGTGATGGAACTTGAACCTGGATCTCTATGCCTCACAGGTGAATGCTCTCACATTCACACCGTAGAAGCAATCCTCCTATTGCAAGCTAGAGGAAAACCCATCTGTTTTCCAGCGGCAGTTGCAATATGTTTAGTACTTTGCTAAAGTTTCTTTATTCCCATTCTAACATAAATAACTCTGTTTCTATCTCATACTTTACAATTAGTGATCTGTAAATCTACAGATACTCAGGCTCTGGTGCTATATAATTCTTTCCACTCCATACACTGTCTACCTTATTCTCATTTTCTATAGAGACTGCACAATGAAAATGTTAACTTGACTTGTCAGGCATACAGTATGCATAGCTTTTTAATAGACAAGGGATATCCCACAGTTGATGTACTATACCACTTACAAAGATAATCAACACTCTATGCATCTTGGATAACAAGATAACTTTAAAGTATTTTTTCAAGGGTTATGGTAGCCTACTTCCCTTAGGTACTAACATACTTCATTTGGAAAACTGTTACCTGGATCACCCTGCCAGTCTCTGACTGTAACCCTTCTTGGTCTTCAGCTCCTTCTGAGCCCTGGCCCCTCTCCTAGACCAGTGAGAGCTATGGGCACCCTGGCCCTACCTGATCCCTGGCCCCTCCAGCCCTTGGCTCCTTTTGCAATCCCTCTAGCCCCTGCTTTTGCTGGGCCCAATATTCTCTCCCTGAGCCCTCTAGCCCTCTGTTATCTCTCAGGGCTCTCTAGCCCTCTGCTGCCTCTCTCTGAGGGCCAGCTGGAACCCACTTACTACCCCTTAGTCCCCTCCACAAACCACCAAAATGTCTCACTTGAGCTCAGATGTTAACCAGGAGCCCTGCTTCCCAAGAGCTCCTCTTTCCATGGCTCTCAGGCATGAGTGACTGGTGCCTCCTTAATCTGGGGGGGGCACCCATAGAAGCCACCCCCTGTCAGGGGGGCACCAGCCCTGCTGGCAGTATCAGCATTGGCCATCAGGGAGAGTTGGTACATTGGAGAGGCACATGCACCCCCGTTCACCCCCTACCAATCACCTATGCTCTCAGGGCTCGGCTGCCTGACCAGCTCAGCCCTGGGCTTATATCTTGCTAGGCCTCCCCCACCTCCAATCAGGTGACTCTCTAAATTGCTCTCTGGAGCATCTGCAATGAGCTTCTCCTGCCTCATTTCTCCTTTTAAAGTGGCAGGAGCACCAGGCTTCCTTCTACAGGAGCCATGATGCAGAAACTAGAACTAGTCTGTAGGGAGAAGAAGAGGCTGGGAATTAATGAGGAGATTGTGACTGACAGAAGATCATAGGTGAGAAAAGAGGATGGGACTAGAGTGAAATACCTCAGAAGTGGAGAATACGATCAGATAAACAAGGATTATGGGACTGGGACAGGTGGAGAACAGATTGGACTGGAACAGCTATGGGTGGTAAAGAATAGGAAAAAAGAGGTCAGGCTTGTGGGAAACAGATAAGTTGTATAAAAAAAATACAACTATAATCATTAAGGCTAGGATTTTTGAAGCAGGTTAATTGTGGAAGAAAAGTTTACAAAGTTGGCTTCCTGCATGCTGAAAACAAGCAAACAATAATCTTCCCAGATGTGTTTCTTTGTTGTAAAGTAATGCTTCCTGGGTATTGTCATTTGGAGTACTAATACCCCCGTACTTTCTTGAAAACCAATATCCTTAGCTGAACTATATCTCCCAGGCCTCCAGTGCTCTCCTGTCTCTAAGTGGCAGTATGGTTCACAAGAATAGTGAAGTTTCTTCAGATTCCAGGTTTTCATGGGGCATTTTCTTTCAGAAATTGTGGCACACAGGGGAAATCTCTAAGGATTGGAAGAGGGCCAACATTGTGCCCATCTTCAAAAAGGGAAAGAGGGAGGACCTGGGCAACTATAGGCCAATCAGGGAAAGAGGGAGGACCCAAGCAACTATAGGCCAGTTAGCCTAACTTCCATCCCAGGGAAAATCCTGGAAAAACTCATTAAAGAATCTATGTGTGATACCCTCAATGAGCCTAAGATTCTGAAAGACAGACAGCATGGCTTCATCACAGGTAGGTCTTGTCTTACCAATCTCATCTCCTTCTATGAACAGGTCTCTCACCACCTGGACACAGGAGAGAAGGTCGACATTATAGGAGACCCCTGCCATTCATGGGGGAATGGCGAAAACCGTGACTAAAGCACTGCATTTATGAATGCCATCTGTGTTCATCAATGCAGTGCCCCCGGAAGCTGGCGGGGGGGACACGGCTGCACTGGTGCTGGCAGGAGTGTGGAGGTGGTGGCGGGAGCCTGGCAGTGGCAAGTGCACAGCTCCCAAGGAGCTCCTTTAAGTGTATTTAAAATGCAGGTTTGGCATTCACGAATATTTGAAACCACGAATGCTGAACCCGCGAATAGCAAGGGTTTCCTGTATATACCTAGACTTCCAAAAGGCTTTTGATTTAGTACCCCATGATATCTTAGTGGAAAAATTGGAAGATTATGGGCTTAACTACTCAAGAGTTCAGTGAATGGAAAACTGGCTGCATGGTAGGAGCCAGAGAGTTCTCATGAACAGATCTGTGTCGTCCTAGCGAGAAGTGGCCAGTGGTGTCCCTCAGAGGTCTGCGCTTGGACCGGTGCCTTTCAACATCTTTATCAAGTTGCTTGCTAGCCAAGTTTGTGGATGACACCAAGTTATGGGGGAGCGTGGTCATGCCAGAAGATAGGTTGAAGATACAGGTGGACCTGAACAGGCTGTAGAGTGGGGTGGAACAGAACCAGATGAAGTTCAACGCTCAAAAATGTAAGGTGCTCCATCTGGGGGCAAACAATCCCCAACATACCAATCTGAATTGCACCATGGCCAAAAGGAACCTAGGGGTAGTGATCGACCATCACATGAGCATGAGCTGGCAGTGCAATGCTGTGGCCAGCAAGGCAAACATCATGCTGGCACGCATTAACTGTTATATCTCATGCAAAACTAAGGAAGTGATACTCCCACTGTACTCATTGATGAGACCACAGTTAGAGTACTGCGTCCAGTTCTGGGCACTGCACTTCAACAAGGACATGGAAAAACTTGAGAGGGTCCAGAGAAGAGCCACCCGTATGATCAGGGACTTGAAAGACAAGCCACATGAGGAGAGGCTGAGGGACTTTGGCCTCTTCAACCTACAGAAGAGAAGTCCCAGAGGAAACTTGGTAGCGGCTTACTGCTACATCAGGGGAGTACATCAATAACTCAGTGAACAGCTGTTCACCAGGGCACCCCTGAGGAAGACCAGGAGTAATAGATACAAACTCCTGGAAGGCCACTTCAGGATCAATTCCAGGGAAAACTCCTTCACAATCAGGGTGTCCAGACTGTGGAATAAACTCCCATCGGTGGTAGTGCAGTCACCTACCCTGGAAATCTTCAGTCACCTCGCTGGGGTCACTTGACCCCAGTTGTCTTTTCCTGCCTAGTGCAGGGGGACTGGACCCAATGATCTACAAGATCCCTTCCAGCCCCTAACCATCTACAAATCTATGAATTTACGGAAGTTACATTTTTCACGTGATGAGGCCCCTGGATGTGCTCCACAGCCATAACATAACATTCACAGGTGCAGAATGGTTTTTAAGTAGCTAATTGCTTGAAAATTTAACCCTTATCTAATGAAGTATCAGACTGAGGTGCTCTAAGACAGAGCATCCTAGAGTACTTGTGCATACTGTATAGGTTCCCTGTGAGGGTAACTGTGGGCAGTTCTGCCCACATCCCATGCAGCATTGTGGGCTGGACGGGTGCTCACACAGACAAGCACCAGCCCAGCCCCACCCCCTGGGCTGTCACAGAAAAGAGACAGAAAACCTCTGTCTCCTGCCTAAGCAGTGGGGGAGGGAGGGAGGCCCCTGCCACATGTACCTCCCCAACTATCCCTGCTGGGATCTTGGGGAGAGCTGGGACAGACCCATGAGGGAGGGAGGCTCCCCTTCCACCCCCCATGTGAGCATCTTAACAGTGGCAGAGGCTACCACACCTGGAACTGAGACAGGAAGGGGGGAACAGATCCAGGCACCTCATGGGCCCAGCCAGCTACCCCTGCTGGGGTCTTGGGGGTAGAGGGAAGAGACCCTTCCCCCACCCACCTCCCAAGTGAATGACAGCAGCTGCCTCATGGTTGCCATGTCCAGAGCTGGGGTGGAGAGGGAAACAGATACCCACCCAACCTTGCAAACCCAGCCCAACTCCCCCTAAGACCCCAGCAGGGGCAGCCAGGCTAGGCCCACACAGCAGGGGAGCTTCCTTCTCCTAACCCCACTCTCCCCAGCCACTGCTGGTGGTTGTCAGCTGGGGGCACAGGGCTGGAGAGAGCCCCCACCTGCTGGCCTGGGCCAGTATAGGCAGGCTCTGACCCACCTCCACACAGTAGCGCTCTAATTCATGGTGCTTTAAACAAAGTGCCATGAAATAAAGCACCTCCCTGACAGACTGCCTATACTTGTGTACACTCCCATAACACCCTTGGCTGCAGAGATAAAATCAGAACCTAAGTGATCATATAATTAAAAAAAAAGTATTAAAATTCAAATACACAAGGCAACCATAATTCTGGCATTTCTTAAATTGTTTAGTACTTGACTTGGCAACTGCATTAATGTACTCTTAATAGTTTTTGGGGGATGTAATATAATAAAAGACATTTGAGTAAAGTCTTTTTTTGCTTTCTCTAAGCCTAAAAAAAACCTGGAGTGTGATCTGATCATCTTATGCTGTGAACAGATGACTTTTCTAATTAACTTAATAGATAGTTCCTACCCTGAACAGAACTGATATTAACCCATTCCTGTGGTTTGCTTTTACTAACAAATAAATAACACATGTAACTCCCTGGCTCAGGGTTGCTGAGCCATTGATGCACTCTGCCTCAGACTTGAAATTCCTTTGTCAGGGCTATGCTGAAGTCTGCTTTGCTTCATTCCTATTCCTTCCCTGGGATTTACTTGACAGGGTGAGGAATGGCTTCACCTAAGCATCGAAACTGAGCCAGTAAGTCTTATAAGTTATTCTGTCTGCTATCTCAGTTCTCCTACTGACTATGCAATCACTTTTTCATGCCCTGTCTCTTTCAGATGCCCCAGTTATGGTGTTTTCTACAGCCCTTTTTCCCCTACCTCCAAGCATGTTCAAGATGATCCTTCTTTTTACTTTTGGTTTGTCCCATTGTTACACAAATACCTTCTGAATGAAAACCACAAAATACAATTTCTAGGTGTTGATACTTTTCTTGTAAATTTTACTGCTAGTCTGGGCATTTTGAACAATGTATTCTGCTTTCAAGACTTCCTTAGAGCAAATTCCAAAACCAAATGAGATTTCAGCAGTCATCTGGTACATAAGACCAGACTCAGACAAAAGGAACATCTGTCTTGTTTCAGTACATAGACCACAGACCAGCTTGTCACCAAGGGTGTCATTTAACATAGCATCGCACTTGGTGTATTTAGCAAGCTTTTTAAAGACTGCCACAAATTGTGAAACCATTTCCTTATCTTCTTGGTTTCCCTTATGCAACTGGAATTTCTCAGTAATTGCCAGTGTCAAAGAAGCAAAACACAGGGTATATAGAACAGTGTAAATAATGATGATGATAATAGGCTTGAATCCCTAGTTACACTTTATGCCTTTTCCTTTGCCCCAAACCTGGAAGTAGTTGCTGGAGGTTGTGGTTTTAATAGCTTTATGTCCTCTTTGATCTGGTCTTAAGCCATGTATATGAGGTAAACTTGCTGTGCCCAGTAGTGGTACCCTCAGGCATGCCAGATAGCTCTGTGAAAACTGCCTCCTAAACTGGAAGCAGCAGAACCACAGCTATGCAGTACTGTGGTCATTCCAAATCTCATGGGGACTAGCTAATTGGTACTGTATAACAGGGCTGCCTGGGCCTTTAGGAGTAAGCAGACAGCCCTGTTGTAGGAGCTCACCTGTGGGCAGTTAGCTAATGAGGGACTGTCCCACTAGCAGTTAAAACCCCAGAGGAGAGAGTAGAGAAGGAAAGCTGAGAGAAGGAGCAGTTTGTGGCCAGAAGGTGGACTTGGACCCAGATATGCTCACTACCAGGAAGGGTCCAGAGTTAAACAGCCTCTCCTGAATCCCAGAAAAGGGCTAAAAATTCTGTTTACTTGTTGATTTGTTTGCTTGATACAAGGACTGTGTTTTCAGTTTAGAAGACTAGCTGAGGAGCTCCCAAGGGAGCAAAGCCAGGAAGACAGCAGGCCCACTTACACTTTGTCACTCAGCAATGATAAATACCTTGCCCAAAGCATTCATAGACATTAGGGCTGGAAGGGACCTCATGAGATCATTGGGTCCAGCCCTCTGCACAAGGGGCAGGGAGTCAGCTGGGGTCAGATCACCAGTGTTTCTTAAACATATCCAGAGTAGGTGCTTCCACCACTTCTGCAGGGAGTCTATACCAGACTCTGGAGACTTGGATGGTAAAGAAGTTTTTCCTTATGTCCAGTCTAAAACAGTCTTCCAGAAGTTTGTGACCATTAGATCTTATCTTCCCTTGGGGTGCCCTGGTGAACAGACAGTCTCCTAGTTCCTGATGCACACCCTTTATATACTTATAGGCTACTACCAAGTCACTCCTGAGACTTCGCTTCTCCAGGCTGAAGAGTCCCATGTCTGAAGAGTCTCAGCCTCTCCGCATAAGGCCTGATCTCTTGACCTCTGATCATGTGTGTGCCTCTCCTCTGGACTCTCTCAAGCTTCTCCACATCCTTTCTAAAGTGTTGGAAAGGGTGGAACTTAGGCCACTCTTTCCTTCCTCATACAGCCCTCAAGCATGAAGCCAGAGCCTCCTCTCTCCTCCTGGGAGAGCTGTCATCTACCTCTTGCAGAACATTTTCCCCTTCACCCCTCAGGTGCCCTGGTTCTCTTCTTCTTTGGGTCAGTCGTGAGGATTTTCGTTTCCCTACGGCTCCTTGCAGGTCCATGAGCCTTCCCCAAAGCTCCCACTGCATCCTTAGTGCTCTCTGGGCATATTCCTCACTCCAGAATTCTATCTTTCCCTGGCTGATGGGTCTTCCCCCAACCCCTGTGTACACTCTCACATAGGCTACTCCCCCAACTCTAGCTGCAACCAGTTTCCTCAGGGTCCACCATTTAACTTGCCCTGGGAGGTTACTAACATATACACATGTATACACATGGCCTTCTTCCCAATATTTGCCCTCCATCTTGCCTGGTTATTTTGGGTGCTGAGGGACCTTCTGCTTTCTTAGCTCCATCAGCAGTCTGGGTCTGGCATGGTATTTTCTTCTGCATAGCTTGTCCTCAAGGTGGGACTTGGGGCATACTTCTGTTTTCCCTCTAGCTTCACTGGGGGGTTGGCCCCCTCTCCTCATCTCAGGCTCTTTGGCCCATCTTCTACCTAGGGCTTCTGCCACTTTCTCTCCTTTGGAACATGTATCTGGTCTACTGTATGCCAGGGCCTGCACCATCTTTGGTCTCTGGCCTTTTTGTTTTGGATGTTGCCCCTTCTGAGTGTGGCCTTGGCAACTCGGATCACTGTTCCTGCTTCTTGCATGGAACTGCTCACTCTTTGGCACAACTGCCATATCTGCCTTATCTACTTCCATCTGTTGTACCTGTTCTGGCACTGGGAATATCCCAGTGTCATACCTGCTAGCAAGTCTTTCTGGACTCTCTCTTAGGTGGTTTATCTCCCCTGTATATTGGCTTACCCATTGACCCCATTTCTGATCCAGGTACTCTATGACTGTGGGGATAATTTCTTCCAATATTGTTGTAGAATCTGTCTCTGAAGGTCTCTCCATCACTGTATTCTTCTCCTGTTGCTCTGCTGTCCTCTTGTTTCTGGGCCTTCTTGGGCCAGTATTTCTGAATAGTTCTTGGTCTCTCTGAACCTTTAGGAATATAAGCCGTGTGGTCTCTATCAGTTTTTCACTCTCTATTAAGAACTCTTTCTCCTGAAAGTGCTCCTTGCATTCTGATTCAGCCCTGGATGCATATTCTTTCAACTGTATGCCTATTGCCACCAGTCTGTCTTCTAGTGGTTGAGTGGCCTGTAACATTTGCTGCTCTATCTCTGCCCACAATGCCGTCTCCCTGGCTGTGCCCTCTTCTAAAAGGGTCTTCAGGGACTGTATCTCTTCCCCAAGTTGGCCCTGTTCCATCTTCACCCTTTGCCACTGAGCTCACAATGCTGCACAATCCTCAGTTCTGACTTTTACCTCTGTTTCAAGGAACTGCTTCTGGTCCTGTAATGCCTCGTGATTCACCATGTGCCCTCACTTTCTTCATTTCTTTCCCAGTCTCCTCTCACTGGGTATGGCTCTCAATTAGTTTCTCTCACAACTCTTGCACCAGGCATTCTAACTGTAAGTATCGCTCTTGCAAGGTCTCACACTCCTCCTGCAACTCCTCTAACTGGTCCTCTTGGCTCTGTAGTTTCTTCTGTAGAGCACCTATAATGCATTTTGATACTTCCAGCTGCTGCAGAACATCCTTTTTTTCCACCTTCTTGGCTGTACTGGGTTCAGGAGACTTGATCCTCCATGCAGCCATCTCCTTCTGCATCTCTTGCAATTTTTCCTTCCGCTGTTTACTCTTCTTGGCCTCATCAGCCATAAGTTGTTCCAGTGCTCAAGTCTTTTCCGCCTCAGCTGCAATCAGGCACTTGTTTTCTTTAGAACCACCTTCCTTCTTTCCAGGTTGCACCCGTAGCTCTAAAGTGGCCATTTTTGCCTCAGCTTGCTCCTTTTGGGACTTCACCATTTCTAATTCACACGCTAGATGAGCAGCTTTTTCCTCCACCTCATTCACCTGCAACTGCCAGGTGAAGGCTTTTTACTGCAGACCTTCCAGAGTCTCTGCCTCTGCCATGATTCAGTTTGGCCCTACTTCTTTCCTAGCTTGGACCTAAAGTCTTCCCCTCTACCATCTACAACAGCGGTATTTTTCCAGCCTCAGCTCTTCTTTCTGAGCCCTGGTCTCACTGCCTTACCCTTCACTTTGCTGTGATTATAAACTGGCCCAAAGGTTTGTTTCCCTAATTAGGGACACAGGGTTCCTCCCCATGCATGGCATTGATTCCTGGCCAATGCGCCATTTGTCACAGGATGGGGTCCTCAGGGATGGCCGTGATGCCCCTTGGGCTCCGTGACCCTGCCAATCTTGCCTAATGGGCACCCTTTTCCTTTCCTGCTACATCTTGCTGGTAATTATAATATAGGGGGGCTGCCCTCAAGTTTATATTTAGACACAGTCCTGATGGATGCTGCTGACCCTGTGGGTTCTTGGGGCTCCTTTTTGGGTCCTGCTCCAAATGGATGCCTCACAGGACACCCTCAGCCTTATGGGCTAGATGCATAGATCCAAACCACCCCTTTACTGCACCCCAAGCCTTGTGGATGTAATACAGATGTTGTCTCCTTGTATTGAGGCCTTAGCTTAGTCCAGCCTCAGTAACTCCGCCCTCTCTGGCACTGGGGTCTGCTCTCCCACTTGTCACTGTGCCCTCTCTGGTGCTGGATTCTGCTCACCCCTGATACTGCATCCTCTCTGGCGCTGGGGTCTGTTCACCCCCTTTGTCACAGTGCCCTCTCTGGCGCTAGGGTCCCCACAATGTAGTGGGCCCCCCAGTAAGGCCTCCTCCTTCCCCAGTAGCCTCAGCCCGATCCACCAGTTTTACAAACAGAAATCAAAATATGAGCCCCTGGGCTATAACATAATGCAAGCCATTCAGGGTGTGCTCTGTCCCTTTAAAAGGATTACGCCTCCCCCCCAGCACTAAATGCCTTGCAGGCCAGGGCCCCTGGTGAGCTTCTGGAGCCTCTTAATCCTACCAGAAGTAGGTCTCCACTTTGCTTCCTCTAAGATTGCTCCTTCCCCCTTGGCTGCTGACAGAGAACTGCCCTCTAGTCCCAGCCCTGGGGTTTCTATGTGCCCCAGGCCCTACATTTTCCAGTCATCTAACCACCTGCAGGTGCAGGCTAATTCCTTTATTCGATTTGATTCAGAGGAGATTCGGCCTGATTTGGGGACTGAATTTCCAAATCTGAATTGAATCGGGAGACCAAGTAAAGCTCTAAATTGATTTGAAGCCTTCAAATCGATTTGGAAAAGCTTTGGAAAAGATTCGGCTGATTCAGAGATTTGGCCGTAGACTAAAAAGGCAGCTGACAGCCGCCTCCAGCTGGTAAATCTGTTGGGGAGGGGGAGAGAAGGGGCATGGGGGAGGGAGGGAGTGGGGGGCACAGGATGCGGGCACAGCAGCACTGGGAGAGGGGGCTTTGCCCTTCTGCCGCTTTCCCAGCTAGGGTGGAGGAGTGGGATGTGGGTGTGACTCACTACAGGTGGGATGGGGCAAGTGGCAGCAGGCCATAGTCCCTGCTCCTAGCACTGCTGTATCTGCATCCTGCATGCCTCCCATGCTGGCTGGCGAGCAGCGGCAGGGCAGAGCCCCCATTCCCAGCATTGATGCAGGCTCAGCAGCACTGGGAGCGGGGGCTATGCCCTGCTGCTGCCTAGAGTGAGCTGCACCTGCATCATGCCCTCCCCTCCCCCACAGTACCAGCTGGGCAAGTGGCAGCAGAGCTCCCTCTGCAGGGGCAGAGGCAGGCTCAACCAGGACAGCCACAGGAGAAGCCCCCATGGCTGCCCTGCCTGGCCCATCTCCTGCCCAGCCCAGCCCAGCCCCCCAGCACTTTTAAAAAAAAGAAAAAAGGCCCCACACCCACCGGCTCTGGCAGCCCTGATTGGGGCCTCTGAGGACTCATGGCAGAGCCCCCCCACATAGCATGGAGCAGTGGGGGGCAATGAGGATTGCTTCCCCCCGCTTGGCACCTACACAGAAGCTGCCCCATGGTGCAGGTGCAGCATGGCTCAGCAGGGTACTGCGCACTGTCTGGGAACTGGGGCAACCCCACCCATCAGCTGGAGCCTGGCAGCACTCAGCCCCAGTAGCTCCAGCTCCCTGACAGCTCACGGCCGCCCACTGCCCCGCACTTCATGGGAGTTCTGCCATAAGCCCTCAGAGGTCCCAATCACTGCACCCAGATCCAGTGAGTGGGTGCAGCGTGGCTCAGCAGGGCACTGCATGCTGTCTCGGAGCTGGGCCGCTGAAGCTGAGTTGGGCTGAGCAGTGCCAGGCTCTGGCTGACAGATGCCATGGGGCAGGCACCACGGGGCAGCTTCCATGCAGGTGCCAAGTGTGGGGGTGATCCCCACTGCCCCCCACTGCTCCATGCTGCATGGGAGGGGCTCTGCTACAAGTGCCCAGAGGCCCCAGTTGCTGCTACTGCATCCGGTGAGTGCAGGGCTGGGTTTTTTGGGTTTTTTTTTTAAATGCCAGGACCAGGTTTGGGCCAGGCGGGGGATGGGGCCGGGCAGCTATGTAGCTTCTCCCATGGCTCCCCCCGCCCAGGAAGAAGCAGGACAGCTGGAGGAGCCACAGAAGAACCTGTGGCCACCCAGTTATGCCTGTCTCTCCCCGGCCAATCCGAATCACCGAATCTCTCAGAATCAGCGCTGAATTATCCAAAGTCAATTTAGCTGAATCAATTTGGGACAGTGATCTGAATCTCCAAATTGAATCACTGTCCTCCGAATTGGCTGAATCCAAATCCTAATTGAATACTTCCCTATTTGCATAGGCCTACTGATCACTGGTGGACAATGCTGTCAGTGGCAGGGGCGCTGTTCAGACACAGCCCTCACTCACCCTATGGCTTCCAAAACCCCACCACTGTCCCAATACAACCACTGCCACCACTGAGCCCATGGCAGCCATCATTGGAGCTGTGGATCGAGCCCAGAAAAAGCCTCAGAATCTAGATCCAGCCCAGGCCTCAGGGTGAATTTAGCACCTCTGCTATGGTATAACACTAAAAGGGAGTTAGATCATTTTGTCCAGTGGTGCCCAACCCTTTGAGGCCCAGAGGCTGGATGCCGGGCATGAGGTTGATCTACTGGCCCGATCTTATGTGTGAAGCCATATCATCTGGCCCTCAGATCCAAAACACTGCCATCACTCCTGAGCCACTGAACTTCTGGACCTGTACCATGTCCCACAAGATGGATGACATGGTTCCACAGCCCATATCTTGGTCTCCCTTGATCTTATCTGACCACCTGTGTATCACAGGCCCTTACATTTCACCTAGAACACGCCCATACCATCTCAACATTGTGCCAAGAAGAATGCCCACCCACTTCTCTAATGCAATATACTCCAAATCCTGGAAATGAAGTGTGTAGGCACTGTAGTGGACCCTGAGGATGCACCAAGAAGGATGCCTGAGACCAAGAGTCTTCAGTCAGTTCAAGGGATAAACTGAGGGTTGTTATTAGCTGGATACACTGGCTCAGTCTCAGGAGCTGATATGCACTGCATGGGAAGAGGTGGACACTGTCCACTTCAAGCAGTAGTCTCACATATGGCATGAAAGCAATGCAGACAAGTGTCTAGTTACTCTCATACTGAGCCCGTACCTTGTGAGTAACTGAAACACATCTTTCAAAAGGTATCCAGTCTTGATCTGAAGACAATGAAGAATCCACAGCTTTTTTGTATTGCATGTTCCAATAGTTCATCACACTCACTTTTGCAACTGTGCGCCTCATTTCCAATTTTAATTTATATGGATTCAGCTTCCAGGCTTTGGCTCTTTGTTAAGCCTTTCTCCACTAGATAAAAAAGCCTTTTAGTACCTTGTATTTTCTTTCTGTGAATGTAGTTGGACACGCTAATCACACCACCCCTCCATCTTCTTTTCAATAAGCTAAAAAACCAAATTCTTTAGGTTTTCATTGTTTCGCATTTTTCCAGCCCCTGACACATTTTTGTGACTTTTGTGTCTCTGTTCCTTCTGCAAATGTTCAATATCCTCTTTAAAATACGGGCACCAGTATTTTATGTAGCATATAGATAGCAGTCTCACCAGTATTAAAGACAAGCAAAAATCACTTCTCTATTCCTACTCCATACCTCCCTGATATACATGTAATGGTTACATCCTTTTTCCACAGATTTACACTCTGAGCTTATGTTCAGTTGTTTGTTCATTATTACCCCAGTAACTTTTCAGAGTTTATACTGTTCAGGATACAATCCCCACTTCTATGTCTCACCAGCCTTTCTTGTAATGAATTATACCACCTAAGCAAGAAATCTAGATCACTTTATAGAACTTCCCTGTCCTCATTATTTATCAGTCTGCCAACCTTTGTTTTGTTTGAAAATGTTATCAGCAATAATTTTAGTTTCACTACTTAGCATTGATGAAAATGTTAGGCCCTGGGCCTCATACCAACCTCTTTGGGCGCATCCACACATGCAAGCACGTGTGCTTGCAGCAGCTCAAATAGAAGAAGTACAAATTTGAGTCGGGGCTTTTTGCCTCAGTGCACATGCTCAGACCTGCACTTTGGTGTGGAGCAAATTGTGCCACTTGAGGCAAAATAACCCTGCCTGGCTCCTCCCGGATCTGCAGCCAGGGTGAGCTAGAGCCCAAGGCCAGCACCTGTGCTATCTCCAGCAGTATAAAAGCTTCCCTGTCCTGGCCCCATCCATACAAAAACCTGCCCTGGCAAGCAGCTTGGGGCTACTTGCTCTCTGGAGCTTCTGGGGCCCAGTCAATTGATACCTGGGGACACTGCCCCTTGTGCCAGCTGGACTGTGCAGCAGCATCCCAAATCCATTTTTTAACATACCCCAAAATCCATGTTCTTCCACATTTAAAACAAAAAACCACTCTACACACTCACACACACACACACACACACACACACACACACACACATATACCTAGAGAGAGAGAGAGAGAGTGATAAGTTGGGTAATTCTTTATTGGTATATTTACAATATTAAAGCAATTTGGAAGCCTATCAGTGTCTCTATCACCATGAAAAAATAAATTCTAAATACCTATATGTGTTGATCTGTGCTTTTGGTTTTCTTCATACATGATGGGTGTGTGATGGGGGGGATGTGGTGTTTGTAGAAAGGGGGTGATAAGGGGTGTGGGGGAAGGCGGGTGGGTGGATGTGGAGGGATGTGGGTTGGTCTGTGGGTAGGAGTGGGGCAATTGCTGGGGACACTGTGGGTGTGGGGGACCTCATGTGGGGGCTGCTCAGGAGGGGTGGGTCCCCTGGCCCCCACAGGGTGCAGCCCCCCCACACACACAGCACATGGAATGCGCCCCCTGTCCAGGGTCCCAGCTCCCCCCTGGAGGGCCACAGCCCCTATCTCCCACAGGGCCCCATCCCCCCTGCCCAGGGTCCCAGGCACCCTGGAGCCCTGCCCCCCAGGGTTCCAGATCCCCTCTGGAGGGCCACAGCCCCTATCCCCCACAGGGCCCCAGCCCCCCTGCCCAGGGCCCATAACTAACCTTTAACAGCAGCAGCTGGGGGACCATGCGTCAAGCCCAGCCTGGTTCTGCCAGCCCTGGGGCTGCTCTTGCCACCCAGCCAGGCTGGTCTTGTGGCAGCAGGACCCTGTGCAGCATGCAGGGACCATATGCCAGGCTCAGCTGGGTCCTCAGCCCCCTCTGCAGCCCAGCTGGGCTGGGCCCAGGGCTCTGAGACTCGCTAGTCTGGCTTTGCAGTGAACCGGGTCACACAGCTCCGGGAGGCGTGCACAGGAGCCGTGCCTCCCAGAACCCTGTGACCCACTCTGGTGCAAGGCCAGATGAGCGAGTCACATGGGGCTAGGCCAGGTCCTCACCCCCGCCCCGCAGGCACAGGGGGCAGAGGCGGGAGCCGGCC
>NW_005842461.1:1005010-1011228 GCF_000455745.1 Alligator sinensis
GCCCCGCCCCCGCCTCTGCCCCATGTGCCTGCGGCGGGGGTGGGGAGGAGGACCTGGCCCAGCCCCATGTGGTTCTCTAGTCCGGCCTTGCACCAGAGCAGGTCGCAGGGCCGTGCAACCCGCTCCAGTGCAAACCCAGACTAGCAAGCCTCAGGGATCAAGAGATGCTCTGGCCAAAACCAAAGCTTTCTCTGCTGTATTGCGGAGCAGTTTTTTTAGACCCCTGGATATCCAGGGGTCTAATTTTCATTCCCACATTTTCATTCCCACATGTGCCTGTTGCCCTGCCTCAAAGGGGTTTGAGGCGGGGCAACAGGCACGTGCACGCTTGTCTGGACGCACCTTTTGAGGTTACTTGAGAATTGCTACCATTAAATGTTAATTCCCCATTGACAGCTAATTTCTGAGAATTGTCAGTTAGCCAGTTCTTAGTCTATGTAACGTGCTTTATTACTATTCTATATACAGTATTCATTCTTAATCAGGATGTTGTTTTGTAAGTCAAACATCTTACAAAATCTATTATATCTATAGTTACTTATATCGACCAAATGGTTAATCTTATCAAACAGTTAAATCAGATTTGTGTGACAAGACTTATCTTCCATAATATCATGTTGACTAGCTTTAATTATATGTTCTTTAGTTCTTAATTAATTGACTCCTGCAATTAATTAAGCTTTTCCATTCTTTTACCCTGGTCAGGCTAACTAGCCTATGAATATGTGACTCATCCCACTTGCTGTTTTTGACTATTGACCAAAGTTAGCACTCTTCTAAGCTTCTGGAGTTTCCCTGGTGTTCCAGGATTTATTAGAAATTCACATTTCCTCAGCAAACTCTTTACTTTTTACTGCAAATTATCTGGGCATGCTAATTTAAAAATGTATGTCCCTAGCAGATGTTCTTTAACATGGAAAGTACATTAAAAAAGAGTGGTTAGGATATTTATTTGGAATGTGAGATACTTTGGTTCAAATCCCTTATCTGATTTAAAGCTAAGATCTCCTATCTCTGTAGAAACTGTGGCATATTCTGAATGAACTGTGGTCTAGATCTCTCTCTCTACTGAACTTTTCTACTTTGCATGAAGACATAAATATTCACAGGACTATGAAGACCAATTATTCTAATATAATAAAAACTTTTGTCTGTCTGTCCGTAACACTTTATGCACTCTGATTGGTTGTCTTAGCAGCCAATCACAATGCTGACTAAAACAACCAAACAGAGTGCTCCAAGAGCATTCTGGACAGGAGGTGGCAGCCTTGCCCCACCCCCCCAGCCCTGCTCCCTGGAGGCAGCAGCAGCATGGGGTGGGAGGGTGGGGAGGCTTCCCCACCTCTGCTCCTGGGAGGTGGCAGTGGCACAGGGTGGTGGGTGGCAGTGCTCCATCCCCCACACCCTGTCATTCCTGATGGGCAATGGCTAGTGGTTACATAAAAAGGTAGGCTAGCTAGATTTTAGTCCCTAGTATGGTGAATACAAAGTGGAACCGCATCACCAAGAAAGACCCAACAAACCACAAGCTCAGAATACCCTAGAATCAGGTGGTTAGGGTCTCCGAAAATTCTATTGTTTAGAAAGCTCTTCTCTGAGGTGGGAAACATTTGGGGTACAGACAGAAGTGACCATTTCTGCTCAAACTGGGCACAGAAAGTAGTTTACAGCTGTGACCAAACACAAGTGCATGGCTGCAGACACCTTCAAAAATGGCTGATTGGGTGAAAATCTGACCCCCTCACTGCATGAGGTATCAGATAAAAATGTTTCAAAATGAAGCGTCTTTTGTAACTTGTGTCTGTAGAGTTCCTAGCCTGTTGCTGTTTTCAGAAGGGGAGGGGAGAAAGGGAGCAGAGGGAGTTTGGTCTGTGGTGTTTTCAGCCTCCCCTGTAGAGTGGGGTAGCTGTACTGCAGTCCCCAAGGGGCGGAGGCTCCAATTCACCCACCCCCCCTTTCAGCACCAGCTGGGGAGCCCCAAGGAAGAGCTCCCTCTGCTGCCTTTTCCCCCTCTAATTCTGAAAACAGCACACACTGGCAGAGAGCCCTGGCCATTGCTATGAGAAACTGGGTGCAGGATCCCAGCCCACAGCTAGATCCAGCCCACCCCCCCCCCCCCCCCCCCCCCCCACAGTGAACTTCTGTTTGGTCTGGGGTAACGTTGTAACTTAGAACACTTTGCAAAAATCTTTCTGAGTTACAGCTAAGAGCTGCACTTCTGTCTGCATCCTTGATTTAAATTCCTACTCTGATCTGAAACAGGCTGAAAGAGGATGTGGACCTAAGTCTTCTGTATTTTAGGTGAGTGCCTAAACACAGGGCTATAGTACACAAGTGAGGGAAGCCAACTTTTTCTTGGTTTTGCTCATGATGCTGAAGTCCTCTTTTGAATTAAGACCTTCCCTTTTATTGAAAATTCCCAGTAACAAATTAAAACAATTCATATTTTGGATCAAGCACAGCATTTTGCTTGATCCAAAATTAATTGCTGTTATTCCCTGAAAATTTAAAAAAAAATCCATTTTAGGTTCATCTGAAACAATTTTTTTTCTTTGGTTTTTCTGTTTTCTGGACAAGATGAAAAATGAATTATTCACATCGACCTATTTAAAATTATATCATCCTGCTTCTTTCCAAATGAAAACAGAAATATTAAATGAAAAATGTCTGCCTTTTCTGCATCATTAATAACAGTTTCAACTTTTCAATCTAGAGGGCTTATACCACTTCTAGTTTTCATTTGTTATAATAAACTTAAAATTTCCTCTTTGGTCTTAACCCTGCCCATCATGGGCTGTTCCTCTGATACATTTAGTTCCTCTTAATAATATTCTGATTTTTTCAACTATTTATATTAGTTGCTACCTATTTTTCTTCTTTTTACCTTTCTTAAAGATCACTTTTTCATTTTTGTTGCTTTCACTTCACCACTGAATCAGAAAGGGGCCTTAGCCAAAGTTGTCTTCTTTCTTGATTATGGAATCATGATATTTGGGCCATCAGTAAATTCTTCTTAAAGAACCCTGATTTACCATTTACATTTTTGTTTTAATTTTCCTCCCAATCAATTTAACTTCTTATTTTCTTCAGCTTTAGGAAATTAGCCATTTTGAAGATCAAGTACATATAATAGAACATATAATACTGGTTGAGACTATCCTCTGTTTGCCAATATTGTATGTAATCAAGTTATGATCATTGGTATTTGGCCACCCACCACATTCTAACAAACAACAAACAAGTTCTAAATCAGTAATTAATTTACAAAAATAAAGTACAGAACAGATTACATGCAGCAGCTTTTGTATAATAAATCCGTCTTGTGTAAATTTTCGAAACACCAGTGTATATCTCTTAAATTGAAGCTCCCCCAATACCACAGTATTTTCTTTCTACATGTTACAAACAGGAGCTTAAAGAGTAAGTCATCCCATTCATTAGTTTGATTCAATAGTCTGTAACAGATCCCAACTAACACCCCTTACTCAGCTTTGATCTGCTTGAATTCAAGATTCTACAGTTCCAAGTTATCAGCTCTAAAATAAGTAATGGCAGTTATTACTGCCACCCTCACACAGCTCATTTTTTCCCCATTCTATCCTTCATTAGCAGGTTATAACTGGAGATGTCAACATCCAAGGCTGTGACTCATCTCACCAGGTTTCAGTAATGCTTGTTATATGAAATATCTTCTTATGTATGAGAATTTTCATTTCTCCCAGCTTGCCACTGAGACTCCCAGCACTGGTATGCAGACAATTGAAATATTTCTTCTCTTTGCATTCTTTGATATATTGTTTCAGTTTGTTCCTAACTTGCTGAGTTTGAGTTTGTACCAAATTGGCCTTCCTACTATCACTCCATTTGCATTTCTAATGAATGATTCCTTCACTGCTCCTGCTAGGCTGCAACCAAGAAAATTTGTACCCCAATCATAAGAGATGCCAGCACTGGCGATGTGAAGGGGGTGCATACAGGTGCACGTGCACCCCCAGAACCACACTTCCGGTTCCACCGCTGGCTCAGCAATCGGCTGCTGGGGCACCCCCCACAACCTGTCAGTGATCTGGTGCCCCCAACCCCCAACTCAGGAAGCACCAGTCACTCATGGATGCAAGCTATCCTATTTTTGCAGTCCTGTCTACACTTGAGTGTAGTTCACAAAACCAAAACCTCCCACTTCATATCATCTGCTGAGATAGTGATTCCCCTTCTTCTTATGCATAGGACCAGAAAAATCTCTAAGAAGATTAAGGAGAGTGCCCTCTTCTTCAGCCTCTTCCAAAAACTCTGAAGTTTAATATAATCTGTCTTTCCACATGATGTCATGTCATTAGTTCCAGTGCATACTGCCATCACCAAACACTTGCTAAATGACTTCATAAACTCACCATTTTGCTGTTACCTCTTGCATTGTTGCTTAAGGGAAAAAGCAGTGTCCTGTTGTCAGTGTGCCCTTTGCCAAATTCACCATCTGTTTTTCTTGATATGGAGTCTTCAGTGATAATTGCTTTTCCTTTTTTAGAATGACTGAAGAACCTCTCTCCATTCTTGATTGATACTACCAGGACACAAAAGTGGTATAGCTTGTAGCTTATAGCTTTCTATTTCATTCTTTTAGTAGCAGGTTCTTTAGTAGTTCACTCACTAAGTATTCAATAACAATATAATACTTCTGAGTGGAATGCCTCCTGGTTCTCTTTCTCCTCTGGGTCACAAATCATCAGTCTGCTTGTCTAGTTTATGCTGCCTTATTGCTATGCCTTCTTCTCATGAGTATCTGTGAGGTTCTCATCCTGGAGAGATCACACAAGGAAGAACAGGGAACCATCTTTATTAACAACAACTAACCTTCCTAATTCTATATGGGTAAGGCGGAACAGCAAATAACGATGCGAACAGTGAAATTTGGGAAGTACCCTCTACTGATAGAATGCAGAAAATACATAAAGACGCAACACACAACAGAGTCCATTTCAAAAGTTTCTAAATCTGGCTTTCTAACACATTTTCAGTTTTTTTGTCTACTATGCCACGTTGAATTTGCACTTCCAGATCACTGTCTCTCTCTTCCAGATTGTCCACCTGCTTGCATACTGTGCATGAATCTCTTCTGTCGTTTTAGCAGAAAACAGAATAATATGTTCTAAACAACTCGCAGCAGTTCTTCCCTGATTGTCCATATCCACCACTCAGTGTAGAGCTGTATTTAAACAAAAGAAATGACACTGCTTTTCATACTCCTATCAGAGTCCTCATGAGTCTTAGCTTTCTCCCTCTGAGGAGTTTGTCTGGCTTGCATATTACATTTTACTGCTCAGCTCCAATCCCGTGCTGACAGGCAGGGATTATGAATAAACTTGGTTAGAAGTAACATAATATTATCATATTGTAATTTAATTTAGACTTCAAACATGGGATTTAATCAAAGACATAAGGTTTGAGCTTCACACCCCTAACAGATACCTGAACAAATAGGTGCTCCTTAGTTGGCCTGTTCAGAGACACAATACCCCAGCTGTATCCAGACAAATAAGTGCAAGTTCTCCGATTCTCTGCTTCACAAACACTTGACAGCTATAGTCTGAAATTCCCCTTTTCTTGTGCAGCATGGGGTGCTGTATGAGATGCAATACTGAACTAGATGCACTGTGGACCTGATCCAGAATCACAACTCTTATTTATCTGTGTTTTCTTCTTTTATACAGTATTCTCTGATGTATACTTTGGGGGATTGTGGAGATGGAAGTTGATCTATTTGTTGTTTGTTTGGGGAGTTTGGGAAGGAAGTAGAAGGTGTTTTCTTTAAAAAAGAACCACTGTCAACTTTGCTTATTGACAATATCAGTAGTAATGGGCCCTCTAAGACCTGATCTACACAGGTTTTGTTCTGGCATGGCTGTCAGTTAAGAATGTGATTTCTTTACTGATATATTTCTTATGTGGATGTAGGTATAAAGATGCTTGCCTCAGCATACTTCTTCCCCCATTCTGTATGAGCATCCAGTTAGGAAAATTGTTCGGCTTTAATGATATATTTAAAAATAAATATTGATGTCACTGAAGGAGTACAACTTTTGGGTGTAGACAAGGGCTGAAAAAACTTCAAGCAGCTGACCTTTCTATCTCCAAACATGCAAGTTCCCGAAAACCTACCTGAACTCGTATACGCTCTGGACACTTACAATGTATTCTGTTGTGCGCATATTGGGGAAAGA
>NW_005842461.1:1011259-1023967 GCF_000455745.1 Alligator sinensis
TAATTGATTCCGAATATATGCCATGTACTTTACAGTTGGATTCCATTACTTTGTTGGTCTAACTTTATGACAACCTTAAAGAGAATAACTGTAGTATGTGAAAGCATCCTTGAAGTGATCAGTGGAAGCATACTTTTTTGATATATTTGCTTCAAAATCAACAGGAATCTGATTTCCATGAGACCTCCAATCATATTCATTCCATTGTAGATATCAATAACTTAATAAGTTATACATGACAATTCTATAAATTCATTTTGTTTCATTTCCACTCAGGTATAAAAGTATACTGAAAGATTTTTAACATAGAAAAAGAGATGATTGTACTGCTGAAAAAAATACCGTATGCATTGAATAATAGTGGCTGTATTTGGAGAATCAAACACCACTGTTTCTATGTTTTGATCAGGATATATTTAGTTAACTATATATAGATGCCTAAATAAATAAATTATAATACCAGGTTGTTCAATATCAGATTTCTTTAAAGAAAAGCCACATAATGTAGTCCAGTACTACTTTAGGTAAGGATATGAGGAGCACTTATTTCTTCTCATTAGTCAACATGTCAAATGCTTTTTATCTCATGGATGTTAAACAGTAAGAATAAGGTATTTTAACTTCAGAATTGTTATAAATCAAAGATTTTGGAAGACTTCTTTTTTTTTAAATTGACAGTTGTCATTTAATATATAGTATGATCCAAAGCATATTATTTCTGAATGTTACCAGGGAGATTTCATTGGCTTTTGTGACATTTCCAGTCTCTGGTATAATTGGCTAACAGCTTTTTTAACCTAATGTCTTTTAATATATAGTGTACCTGTAGTCTGGGGGATCATATCTTCCGTTCTCTCTTTTCTTTGTTGTCCAAAAATGTTATAGTAATGATAAAAAGTGACATTATTTTAAAAGATAAGAAACACCAAAATTATTTTCTGTCTGACCTTTACAGTTACCAGAACAAGCAGCTTCTGTTAGTAAAATAGTTCAAGCTTTTTATTATAAAGGATATTTGGCACTGTTCCATAAGGGAAAAATATAGTTCTTGTCAGAGGAAGTTATTAAGCCCTCCCTCTTTTATGCTAGGCTAACATTTTAACAAAAATAAAATTCTTGGCTATTTTAGAGATGGAGGAGGAAGTTGACTGTGAGAGACAGGAATACTTCATATATTACTATTTATGAATGTACTAATGTAGTTTTATGTCTTTGACTGCACCATGTTGAAGCAAATAAGGTAGGTTTACCTAAGAGTTCAAGGAGATTTTTGGTGACCTTCATCTGCCAGCTGCGCATTTACACAGTCAAAATTTCATATTTTACTACACTCTGTTGTATTATTAGAAGAGCTAATTTTTATCAGAAAAAAAAAGATTACAGATACAATGCACTGAATGCATTAATACAACTAAATCTTGTTTTTGAATTTTTTTAAAATACATAATTAGGCACATCCATTAGGCTATCTGGTCTTCTAAGCAATGGCTTAATATTCAGGTTTTTGTCCCATTCCATAGCTTTCATTATCTATTTTACAGGTACCACTGAACTTTGGAGGTAGAAGTGCTTGGAAATTCCAAGATACATCCAATAGAGATCCCTTAACAGCATTTTTTCCTCTGGTTCTCCAGCCAAAGTGAGGATGATATGCCTCTTGCCTTCAGCTCCCATGACAAAAATATGACATTGCTGTCACTGATTCTTAAGAAAACTATATGAGTCAAATTACAATAGAGACAAAAGTTAGAACAAAGCTCTCTTTCTTGTTGAAACAGTTTGCTGTTTTTACTGTCTTTTTCTCCGTTGGTGGTACTGGATATAAGAAAAAGGGATGAAATATATGTGCATAGAAGAAAAAATACCTCTAAAAATAAGATTCTTCTAGGAAAATAATGAAAAGCAGAAATAGTCATTAACTCTGGAATACATAATTCTTTGTACAATCTTTAATATAAAATGTCTGTGTTGTATGCCACACAGTATCTTTCTGCTTCAGAGATGCATGGCTTAAAACCTGAAAAATTACAGTATGTGCAAATGATCATAAAGAACTGACTTTACTGACCATTTCTTTGTGTTTGGGGGATATATTTCTGTATGGCATAATATTTCCACTTGCATTGGTTTCCTGGCATGAAAATGTTTATTGCACTCATTAGCTAAGAGGATGTCGGCACTGGTCCAATGAACACAGATCTGCCTTCTGATTTCAGCCATTAAATTGCAATGGGATTCATAGGCTTAACATTGTGGGTGTGAGAATAATAAAATGGAACTCCATCTTTAGCCCAGTTACCATGGATGCAGTTAAAGGTCATAGTGGCAGCTGCTAACTAGTTGCCTTTTTAGCTGTATTTCCTCTCCTGCTATGTGTTTTCATGTACATTAGTTTATGTAGGTTTGCCATAGAGTAATTCCACTTACTTGGCATATGGGTGCCTTATTCAAGACAATGGGTTTCTTCACATAAATATGGTTGCTATAGGCTTCCCTTTATTTAATTGTTTGTGTTTTTATGGAAAATGAATGTAAATACCCTAGCAAAAATACAAATACATTTCCCTCCACGTTCTGAATTACTTTCATTTTCTGCACACTGCTCCACATTCCCAAACCAAAAAAAGCATGTATAGTAAATTCCCATCTCCGTTTAAACTCGTAATGGGTTCGGGCACTGATGCATTCACAATTTGGAACATCAACTACTACTTCTTCATTCGGCCCAAAGTCCTAGGAGTTAATTCCCTGTACTGCATGAAGTGTCAGAGTAATTACCACCGATCAACCCTATTTCTCAGCATTCTGCCCAGCTTTGAGAGGCACCCTGTTTATTGATGCACCGCCACATCATCACAGTGCTTTCATTCAGGCAAGCTACTTAATCGAAAGGGTTTGGACAATGTAGGATTTTCAAAGAGAAGAAGTAGAAAAAAATTAAAAGTAGCCAAGCAAAATAAAGTGAATAGGAAAGAAACCTGAAAGCTCTACAAAATATTTCCTTATGTCAACACTTCATTTCAAAAGAATTTTAAACTCCCATTCATTTTCAAAAGAAGGTACTGTGAGCCTTTTCTTTGGTGACTCAACTACATGATCACATTTTTTTAAAGCATTTTAGGAACACATTGCTGGAAAACCCACTTGAGGGTTTATTTATATAGAGAAGTAAGGCTGGAGGAAGTTTATTGTTTTTTGTTCTGTTTATATACAGGCTGTAACTGTATTAACCATTGCAGGTCACACAAAGAAACTTTTTTTTAATGGTTTGCTTCTATGTTTTAAAGATACACTTATATAACTTGTCATTTCATAAAAAGAAATTCAGTATTATATAAAATTCTACACAAGAGCAGTTTCTGGTACTCCGTGGCAGAACGCCACTTTATTCATTTTTATTTCAAATATAGCGTGAAGTCCTTAATTTTAATATAGTTTGTAACTCTAATAGTTATAAAGCATGCACTGGACTCATTCATCCTCGTCCTCTACTTGCACCTTTGGGCGGCAGGAAGCTGTACTGAATTAATTTTAACTTCAGTACTATCAAGCTTTGTGTCTGTGCGTAAAAAAGAGAGAAAGAAAGAGAGAGATTTATTTGGACCTGCAAACTTATTCAGAACTCGATGTTCATCTTGATGCAGTCCCGCACTATTCTTAGAGGCCTGTGGTGTTCAGCTTTTAACAGTGTAAAGTACAAAGGTATCTTTTTAGTTTAGTGTGTGGTGCTTGGAGAAGTGAGATAGTCCACCATAGTAGGAGAAACAAACAGATAATGTCAAATACAAATGTTAACAACAAATAAGTTCCTCCTCTTTTTGCTGAGATTTTTGCATGACATCACTGCCTATATGGTGTTTCTTCATTAAAAATAATAATAAGTATCTTAAACTGCACAACTGTCTTATTGAAAATATCAGAATCATATCTCTAAGACTGTTACAGAGGCTTCAGTTTTGCTGCTTCCTCTGCCATACTTTTAATCAGAGAATTTCTTCGTATGCCTTGTTTACTGTTGATATTTTCTGGCTGATTGGATAGGAATGACATTTTGACAATTTACTGTAGCAGTAAGCACTGTACAAACAAAAGGTGCTGATGAAAACTGGGAACCCATTATTATGTAAATTATGGCTGACTAACACAGATTCCATCTCCCAGTCACCATCATTGAGACCAGTTTTACTCAATGATAATAATTTTCATGATTGCAGACTTCAGAGAGATCAGAAATATGCTTTAGCTGTTGCATTTATCTACTGCTGGTACTTGACCCTTAATTAAATTCTGAAACTTTTTATGTAATAAAGTAAAATACAGCTGACACTTCTATTCAAACAAAGAGCATCAAACATAGATCTACCAAATAAGATAAAGGTATTTCAGACTTACCTTGTTGTAATGATAGTAAACACAGAGACTACAACATCTTTTGAAAATGAGCTTAAAGTTTAAAATATAAAAAGTATATTGTCTAGCAATTTAAACATTGCACTTCAGTGCTGTGTTTGCTAAATTGTAGACCAGCTTTGCATAATAGTCTTGTACTTTATATTAAAATATGCATGTGTGGAAGACTATTTTGAATAAGCTTGGACTAAATAGGTGTTGTGTTTCTTCAAATATATGTATCGCTTTGGATTTAAATACAGAAAGAAAAATATTAGGTCAACTAATGTTCTGTGGCTTTTGAAGTCATTACTTTATGAAACCTTGAAGGATATAGCTTTGTAAAATTATTCCTTCTAAAAACAGAAAGTACAAACAGATTAAGTTGCTGCACTGGCAATCTAGGACTCCATTTCTAATAGCAGGTGCAAATGTGAATAAAGATGCAAGCACATTTCAGTTCATTAATTTAATGCAACCTCTATTTTAGAAAATGTCCTAAAATAAGCATGGTTGTAGTGTAAGGGCATTTGGCTTTCATAATACATTTCCTATTTTTTACATCAGGATTGCAACCTTTTAATGTTTGTTTAAGTTTCCATTCCAGTACCAATTTTTTCCTCCACTCACACCCCCTGGACAATTTTTCAAATGATGAAATGGTCATTCCAGCTAAGCAATACCAATCAAGCTTAAACAGGATGGGGGTGTTGTGAAAACGAAGATTTAATATTTCTTTAGATATAGCACTTTGCTAAACTGTCAGTACATAGAGCCAATGAGCTAAGAAAAGTAATTACTTAAGTGGATTTCATGAAGAGTAGAAAGATGATTGTGCCACATTAAATAACAATTGTATCCTTAATGATGTGTTGGACTATAATACAAACATCCTTCTACCATTATATGCACTACAATATACCTTTCTAATTACTCTAGTGGCTTCCTTTTCCCCTGCTAAGATGCTATGCTTTCAAAGACTATGTAAACATTATGTGAGCTTTTTTTTCAGACTACAGTGAGTGCAGCTGCATGGTCATTGATAAATTGGCAATAAATTACTGACACATTTTATATGAATATAATCAGTGTTATATTCACTATTTTTCCTTATGCAACACCTTACTTCAGAAAATAAATTACACAATTCAATTTAATTCCTTCTCTATGTTTCTTTTGTAGTGCAAGATATGTAAGAAGCCCAATAACATAACTTTAGACAATAAATGAGGAAGATTTAGAACAACATGACAAACTTATAAAACAAAGTTAGAACTGGATAGATAATATTGTATTATCCATTTCATTACTTAGGTTCTCTTCAATAGAGATAGAAACATTATAACTGCTGTATTGCTTTCCATAAATCAACCTGTGGTTTCTAGAATGATCTGTGTAGAATATTTGACCATGTACCAGACGAGATTTCTTAAAACATTACCTGCATATGTAGCTTACTATTGGGCCCAATTAGAACATATATGTAAATTAAAACAAGTATATGTGGAAATTTACCAAATATGTGTAAGGGTTTTTTGGTTTAAATTCCTTAAATGTGTGATTCTTGATAACCTGGTGTGTCTCCATATAACTTCTAAACGGAGACTTGCACACTGTAAGAAACTTTTTAAAATATCACAAGAATTTTAGCAAGTATTTTCTGCTGCTTTTTCTTTTGTTATAGGCATGTTCCTTTACTGCAGCTTCCTTTGCACCTGCAAATGCTATGAAGTCAGAATTCTATCATTATTACATCAGGATATGTTGTTATGCAAATTACTGTCCCATCCCAGATCGAGCATTTTAGGCCACATCTTGCCTTTGCCTGCTTATAAAGCTATTTCTAAATCAGTGAGAATTTCATGTCAAAGCAGTGTCAGAATATTTTCAAATTTCTCTTTGCTCTATGATGGTTCCTTAGTCAATGATGGGCTTGGCCACAAAGGAAAGCATTCTTATTTTTAAAATATGGCAAAAATTCTTGAATTATACATTATACGTAAGATAACGTATTTGGTAGCTCTCATTGCTGTTAAGGTTCCCTTTTAAAAGACTAATAAATATAACTCAGGTAATTTTGCAAATGACTGTATGTTACTAAGGTAGGAAGCAACCATGTCCACTAGTGAAAATAAAATCTATTTCTTTTGTATTAATTTATGTAAAACATTCATTATTACACTTTCACATTAATCCAGAATTCATAATGATGTCAGTAAAAGTTTTGTGCTTGGAGCAAGACACTATCTATCTTATAAACTTCCCAATATAACTATAATTTCTTTACCTAACATTAAAGTGAGGCATGCCACTGACATCAAAGTTCAATAGGATATGTAAGGTGGTACATCCTCCTGTAGTCAATTGCTAAAAGACTAGGCTAAAAAGTGCAGTCTTTCAAGATTTACAAAAAACTAGAACTCGTGGTTCCAAAATGATATCTTTTATTAGACCAACTGGAAAATGGCAAGAAAACTGTCCTTTTCTGCAAGCTTTCGGGATCAAAGCCCTTCGTCAGGCTCTGGGAAAAGTGTAGATGGTACAAGATGGTAAAAAGTCCCCATAGGTAGGAAATAAACTTAATTTTTGACTTTCAAGATTCACACTAAATCTGGTATTTCCATTAGACAGAATATCTCTGGTCTATGTCCATACAAAGTCTTGTCCTCAGAGGTGCTCCCATGACTTAGCCCTTTACAGTATCAAGCCCATTGTGAGACATTATTAAATGTAGGTCTACTAGACAAATTCCATCTCATAGAAATCTGGAGGTTGTAGGGATCTCCAGAGCCTTGTACTATCTTTTGTTTTGAAAATTAAGAGTTTGCCTGCTGAGCTCTAATAGCCTGCTGCTAAGCTGAACTAAACTGCATCTTTAAAAAATCTGAAAGAAACTCTGATGATTTGATGCTAATGGGCTTTTCCATGTCTTTCTAAGAGAATAATATTTATTTGAAAATTCCTTAAAATTGTCTGAGAGAAGACAACAAGCATGGCATGAAGAGGTTTACAAATCCCACACAGCAGAAAAAGTGCTTCCTTTCCTTTTGCATGTCCTTTTGCATAACAAGGTATTTAGCAAAATTTTCAGATCCATTGGAATCTGACAGAGCTGTGCCATGCACACTTCTGCTGTGGCCTCAAACTTGTGATCCCCGGGCTATCAACTGTGTGCCTTAGCACGATTACAGGGGCTGGGATGCTGTGGCAATCAGGGCCACCCAGGTAATGAATCAAGGTCAGGTTCAGCCTCCAGAGAATAAAAAGAGGACTTTGACAGTGATGAGAGGTCGATGTGTTGAAGAGAAGCTCCAGACAGGAAAACCTAAGAGGAGAAAGAGAGTCTGTTGTAAACTGCCACCATGAGAGTGAAAGGCAAACTCAAGGTAGTGACCAATAAGATTAAGAGACACAGAGGTAAAAAGTAGCCCAGGGCCTGTTAGATTGAAAACAACAGGCAACTTAATCTCAGGGCTGTAGGTTAGAACTGAGGGGAAAGGGGAGCCTTGAGACATCCTACCTCAAATCAAAGTCCTTTTCCATTGGACAAGGAAGATCTTACCACTAGGTAGTGGGGGGGAGGGGGTCTTTATCACACTTAGATGAAAGGGAGTAAACTATCAAACATTAGAAACTGGATTTAGAACTTTATACCTTCATTGACTCCTGTAATTGTTGTATAGGACTGTGATCTTGTGCAGCCACTCTCAACCCCAAGAAACCAGGTTAACCTAAACAGAGTAGGAAGAGGGGGCCACTTACACATGGATAATTAGAAGCCAGCCTGTGATGTCCGGGTATAATTTTGCAGGGACATTTCATGACTTGTAAGGTAGGAAATGATCATGGTTGATCATGGTTCAGCTTCCCTGAGTGAGAGGATATTCTTCCTAAGTATGGGAACTGCCTCTTCACTTTGATGTTAATGGCTTACCATAGAATCATAGAAAAGTAGGGCTAGACAGGACCTTCAGAGATCATCTAGTCTAACTCATCAACAGAGGTAGAATCATCCTTATCCAAACCATCCTATATAAATTTATTATCTAGCCTGTTAGTAAAACTACACAGTCAACCCTGACACAACCACAAGACATAACACCCTAACTTGAAAGCAGAGACAATGGCAACCAATGTCTTGCTGTTACAAGGGTTGTTAAAATACACTTGAGAGATCCAAAGAAAAGGAATAGATCAAGATTGTAAGGTACATTCTGCATTTTAAGGGACAGAGCCAAAAAAGGACCTATGTGAAATATAGACACCTGTATCCAAAATTCAATGTAGATACTCGAATTTCACATCGGATTTAGGAGAGCTGGAAATGCCAGCTCAGCTTCTGTCTAACTCTTAAGAAACTAGATTCCATAGGCACCTACTTTTTCTATGCAGAAGTTCCCTGGGCACATAAAGTTTTGAATCTGCACTGGCCCAGAAGTGTCTCTGTCTGGACAGGGCTGAATAGCTGAGTCACCTAACTCTTTCCATTCATTATATGGGAATGCTAACCAACCTATATCTCCTAAATCCATTTTTTCTAAGTCTGGGTCTAATGTCATATCAAGTTGTGTATTCCCTATAAAGAAATATAAGTTCATCTAGTATAGAGGTCGGCAACCTATAACCCATGGGTTGGATCCGGCTCATGAAGAGGCTGGATCTGGCTCACGGCTGTTTAGGGAATTGGCAGTAAACTTCAGTCATGGCAGCAGAGGCATCCCTAGCGTCCTATTGCCTGCAATATTCAGGTTGTTCTCTCAGATACAGCCCAGCAGGGTCCTACAACCCGTCTTTTTCTATCTAGTCCCTTTGCAGCATCTGTTGACAGCCTGGGAAGGTGTAGGGGGATGGCAGAGGGAAGGTGACTCTCAAGCAGTGGCCTGCAGTAGCCAAATATTGCTAGTCCCTGATCTAGTCTTATGTGTTCCCTAGGAGTAGCATTTGATTTGCTCTAGAACACATTAACATGAAAAAAAATGTTGATTTCTGCTGAAACAAATTCATGTCCTTTTTTTTTTTAAGAGAAAAAGATTGTTATTTTTGATTGGTACCATACTTCTGGAGGCATAAATCATATTTTCCCATGTATTTGTACAGCACTGGGCATTATATTTTATCAGTCTTGAATGTGGCCTCCATTAACTGCCATGATATAAATATTTAATGATGTCTAAAAATGAACCCCTCAATTTGGTTTAGAAGACTAAATGTGAATTAATGATCCATGAACAGTATGATTTAACTTACCACTCAGTGACTGAAGAATTGAACTCAGCTACCCTTACAATGAAGGTTATAGGTAAAGGTACGTTCTAGCAGGGGTCAGCAACCTATGATGCATAGGGTGAATCCAGCCAGCAGAATGGATTGGATCCAGCCCACAGAAATGGGGCTTCAGCAGTATTTGGCAATGGGCAGCTTCGTCTATAGATACTCTCCCTGTGCCACTACGGAGACAAGTAGCACCAATGGTGGGGTCTTAGCACCTCCCCACCCACATCTGACTGTGGGTGAATCATTCCAGCCCATAACTGGAAAAGGTTGCCTACCTGCATTATATAATTGACTGATCACTTCTGAACATTAGCTACTTAGAACACTGTGATTTATAAGGAGTATCAGCTTTGTAGGAATACAGCATTATGCAGTTACCCTAAATTCCAGGGCTGTATTTAATTATGATCAAGAGAGTTAGGCACTTTATCGTGGTAAAAGTTAAGGAAACTGAGTGCCTTTGTTTAAATAAATAATAGTTCTTTTATTTATTTTGCACTGACTACCTGATGATATCAAAATGCATTATCAATTAAGCCTCATAACACCATGGTCCTGTAGCTAATCACCTATTATCCATATTTTACAAGAAGAGAAACGGGGCATATCTACATGAGATGCTTAGCTGTGCAGTAGCCTAGTTTACTGCAAATAAGCATGTACATCTACACATGCACACACTACGCAGTAAACCTGACTAATTGTGAGTAAATTTAGTACCTGCAAATGCAAATAACAAATTTACTTTCCATTAGTAATGGTACAGTAGCGCTTGTGTAGATGAATGACTGGGAGCAAATCTGCTCCCAGTCACCTGTCCACCAGGGGCAGGCGATTGCTCCCTGTCCCCAGGAGTTGTCTGCTGCCAAGACAGGCTGCACTACCAGAGCCTAGCCAGGGACAATGTCCCCCTGCCCTGGCAGCGGGGAACTCCAGGCCCCCTGCTCCTCCATTGTGATCAGGGAGTGAGGGCTGGGAGATCCTCATCTCCCGGTCCCTGCTCCTCCATCTTGATCAGCGAGTGGGGGACTAGGAGGTCCTGATCTCCCAGCACCAGCTCTATGACCACAGAGCTGGTTCTGGGAGACGAGGATCTCTCAGCTCTGGCCCCATGGTCGTGGAGCTGGTGCTGGGAGACAAGGGTCTCCCAGAGCTGGCCCTGCACTACAGAGCTAGAGCTGGGAGCTCCCTGCCAGAGGGGGCTGGGAAGACTGCTCCCCACCCAGCTCCGTGAGCATGGATCTAGGGGGGAATAGGCTGGGGAGCTTGTTCCCTGCTCAGCTCTGCTCTGGGAGGTGAGTGGGAAATAAGCTCCCCAGCTTGTTCCCCACCTGGCTCTGCACTCATGAAGCTGGGCAGGGAACAGGCTTCCCAGCCCCCTCCAGCAGGGAGCTCCCAGCACTAGCTCCACACTGTGGGGCCAGCATTGGGAGATCCTTACCTCTCAACCCAAGCTCAGTGCTTACGCTCCCAAACCTGCTATCTGCCCAGCTCCTTAGTCTGTTCTCTGCCCAACTCCATGCTCATGGAGGGGCAGGGGCTGGGTACTTTCCTTGTCAGAGGTAGATCCCAGCCCCGTGCCTCAATTGGGTGACTGAGGCATGGGGCTTGGAAAGAGCTGCAGGGATGGGGTAAGTCCCAGCCCCCTGCTCCCATTTGCCAGAGGGGCAGTTAGCAGCGAGCTACCTACTGACTGCCCCACTGGCATTGGAACAGGAGGCTGGGACCTGCCCCTCTCCTGCAGCTCTTCTAAGTACCCTGCTCCTGATCCAGGAGCCAGAGCCAGGAGCTCCCTCCTGCTGGGGCAGGGGAACATTGTCCCCACTCTGACAACAGGCAGCCCTTGGGGACAGGGTCTAATGTCCCAGCCCTGGCCTGGAGACAGCTGTGTCCTAGCCCCTTGCTCCCTGCCAGGCCCTGGGCTAGCACCCAGAGGGAGACTTGAGCTCCCCCTGGTTGCATCAGGGGCTCACTGCAGGGCACCAGGAAGCAGGAGCAGTTTACTGCCATTAGCTGCAAATCTTCTCCCACTTCTCTGCATGTGTAGACACCTGCCCAGGACTGTTTACTCATGAATAGTTTACACGCAAGTAAACTTATCCCGGATCAAATGCATGTGTAGATGTGCCCACTGAGGCACAGAATTTCAAATGATTTTCCCCAGGATGATGTGTTAGGGCAGTCTCAGAGATGGGGAAAGGAAATTAGGCTTTTTGGCTTCCAGACCTGAATCACCCCTTTCTTTATTGAAGTTAGAATTCTATGATTGCCTCTCTAATTTCAATTCACTGCATAGTAATGGCTAAGATTTAATGTGAAATTCATCTCTCTGCAGAGGTCTACGTTGTAATTATGTTCTCAAAATATAGCTTAAGTGGTGCATCAGTCTTAGGCTGGCTGTCTGCACAGGGGGGGAATTTCACCCCAATGAACACCATATCCCTGCCTACAAATGGGACCCTTTTTTTTCAAAATGGTATGGTGCTATTATATTTAATATGTACAGCTTTATTCTGTACATTATTCCTGAAAAGCGTTATAAAGCCTGGTGTACACCAGATACAAATGAGTTTTAGAAGATGTTGGGAAAAAAATATAAAAAAGCACTGAATTGAGATAGCAACCCCACTTCATCTATGCATGATATTAACCTCTAGTATCATAGAGGTATTGCTTATGCCATGTAACGCTCCATGTTCTGAGCCCTGAAAGTGTTACATAGGTTCTACATTCCACACTTCTGTACAACCACTTTATAAGCTAAAACTGAGATCAGCACTGACAGACTGATGCCAAATTAAAGTTTTATTTATTTGGTCATTTCATTGAAAGGTAGACACTGTGTTTGTGGTTTATATCTTTAAAATCAAATAAACTATTTATATATGGTGAAGAACTGTTAGACACATAGATCCTATTCAGTAATGCTTTTATGGTTTCTTTACACTTGACAAGAACTTGTGAAAGTATATTTTGTACCCAAATCCCACAGATATCTTGTTTTTTACATTAAGAAAGCTCAGTAACAAACCCAGCTCTCTCTTT
>NW_005842461.1:1023977-1035634 GCF_000455745.1 Alligator sinensis
GATACTTGAGAGAGTGACTTTTTTTTACACGTTTTTATATAGAATCTTGATGAAAACTTAAGAAAACACCATCAACTTTTATCTATTTAACATTTTCATGTCATTAAATAAAAATACTTCATGTGAATGTAAGGTCAGAGTGGAAAAATAATTTAGCTACTGATTTCTTTCCCATCCTGATAATACTGTTTTGTTTACATCACCATGTAATGCGTTATGCAAATTTTCTTGCCATACCACATCCATTATACCTTAAAGAGAAAACAGTGGAATAAAATCCTGAAAACAGCCATTACTAGCAGGAAAGGATATTGAAAGGTCTGCAGTCTTTAAAAGTGTCATTGTTACTGACTAGAGTTTCGTAAAGGAAAAGAAATGAGAATAATTCTTCCATAGTGACATATTACTGTAAGCTCTAAGAGAAATCAACAGTGCTGTGGAAAAATCAACTGATTTTGTATGGTTCTACCTGTATGAGATTTTGGTCCTTCCAATAGAGAGTTTGTGGATACTATTGTCACCCACTGAAAGTTGATTTGATCCCTACTACATACCCTAAAACTGCAAATTGAGTTGCAGATGTTGCAGGAAATGGGGAAGGTCATTAGTGATTTCTGTCTGCATTACTGTAGTCCTAAAGCATAATCTTGCCATGCACTTTACTCTAAGAGGGCTAGAAAACCAGTATCTTTCGTAGTAATGACTTCCAGTTTACAGCCTTCATTTGTTATATTTCCTCAATAGCTGTTGTGTTGAGATTAACTGCATAAATGGTCTGCAGCTGTCTGTTATGAATTAAGGGAGTTTAATCAAAGTATTTCTAATGTACAGCATAATGATAATACATGGGGGAAGTACTATTTAAGAGATAATGATGGCTTCAGAAGATCACTGTTGTAATGTTTAGTGCATATGCCTTCAGCATTGAATTTGTTGTTGTTCTGAATATGCTTAATGGATCAGTGAAAAGCTGCCTAATGTGGGATTGTTTGATGGGGCTGACAGAGCTGGAATTAGCCCATTGCTGTTTACTGCATACAGCCATTAAGATTAATTGCTGCCAGATAATTTTGACTGTTTTTATCTTCGGGAAAAAGTGTCACTAATGGGTTTATAAATTGGTTCACTATTACTAATAGTAAGGCCAGTGTAACAGGAGAGAATGTCAGCAGCTAATTCTAAAGATAAAGGTAAAAAGTATAAAGTACTATATGACTTGCTAGTTTTAAGGGATAATGTTATCTAATAACAGACAGACTGATATATGATGCTCATTAATGCTATTTCCCGGGCTTTGGGTTGAACCTAATAGATGCTAATAAAGTCTTATTTGATGTACCATTAAAAAGCTCAATCTGTTTTCTGCATTAATGCACAATGTTGTTTATCACATCTTCAGTGACTAAAACCCAAACCCTCAATCTGTTACATAACTAAACAGTATCAGGCTTGTTATACTTATTTTTGCCTTTGTTTAGATTCATGGGAGAATATATAGGGCAAGTGAATTTCCATATGTACTGTCTACAGTTCACATCATTCAATGTCCCGTCAACAATTACAGTACTTTAAATTGTTTTATTTTTGAATATTTTAGGTACGTTGTCACTGATGAATTCTGGAAAATACTCCCCCCAAGAGATAAATTAATTGGTAGGAAATGTTAAGGGTATAGCAATGCAATGTGGGCAAAAGATTATCCAAGGAGGACAGATCCACAATAGAGGTTAATTGTGTTGTACACCATATATAAATGAATTTGCAATGTCTCTAATTTGCTGCGTATTAAAATTAAAGTCCTTTGTGCATGAGTCTCAAATATATCCCTTGTTTCTAAGGGCACTAACAAGGGAATGGAAAGAACGTGCACTAAAGAGAAAGACTACAGACAGAGAATGCTTGATGAAGAGAGGGAAGCCAATAACTCACAGGTAGTGAAATTGTTCTCTTCTCAAGAAGGAATAGTGTAAATTATGAAGTGATTCGCTTCTCAAGTTGAAACAGCATTTGTATTTTTCATCACCAATTTTTTTATATTGAGCTTAGAACTTTTTCAATTTTTTGAGGGGCTAAAATGGCAAAATAGTACTTATCTTAAAAGAATCTTAACTTTATAACCCCCAAATTTATTTTGGTTACTTTTTTTTTTTTAAATACTATTATTTGATGGATCATATATAACACATTTTGTGGTAAGAAGAAAGTAAAAACCCGTGGTAATATCTATTCTGCCTTATTTTCAAAGTTCCTGATTGTTGCCACTCTTCTAAATACATGTACATTCTCTGTGTTCAGTTTTGAACTTTCCAAGCCCATAAGGTTATGGCATGCAACCATCATCGTACATGCTTGGCCATATCTATGCTCTCTATATCTGCCTGATTACTACTAAACATATATAAGGGCATTATATTTTGGATATCAATTTATTCTATTCATAAGCTATTCTTGTTATGATTCTACCTGAATATTGCCTGGTAGTATCTATTTCTTTGTAAGTGGGGGCATCTACATGTGCACTTTACTACAGAGTTGACAAACTAGCTCCACAGCAAAGCATTGCTACCTACACATAAGGCACTATTAGGCCAGAGTAAACTAACTAAGTCTACCACAGGATCTTACTGCTCTACACAAGTACTAGCCTATGGTGGAGTTATTTACTCCACCACAAAGCACATATAGATGGTGACCAGGACTGACTGGGGCACAAGGGTGCTACAGTGCAGGGGGCTGTCTGCCAGTTACAGTGCAGGGGGCTGTCTGCCACACTGTAACAAATCTGTACACCAGCCAGCCCCTCTGCACCATGCTGAGCTAGGGCAGAGCAGCCCCAGACTGGCAGGCTGACCCCTCAAGCCCTCTGCCAGCCAGGGCTGCACTGCCCGAACTCAATGTGCTGCAGTCCTGGGCACATGAATAAATGTTGCACCTGGGAGCAGTAACTCCATTGTGAACTGCACCAGAGGTTATTCAGGCATGTTAATTTAATGTATAGATATACTGTGTCTGGCCAGATGCTGACGTCTTACTCCCTGGTGTCTGGCATATATTGATTCACATCTAACCACTTATTTCTGCTAAGGACCTTGTTTACACACAAAACTACATTAAGTTAAATTAGATCTTAAAAAAGAACAGATTTAGTTAGTTCACTGCAAAATTCTATGTAAATACATTACTGTCATTAATGTTTTTTCTTGTTTGTTTTACTCAGTTAGGCTAGGGACAAAAATTACACATAAACTGGTCTAAGTGATTGGAAACCAGTTCCAATCTGTAACACAACAGAAGTTCAGTGCACGTAAACCACTTCCAAAATGGCCAAACCCAATTTAAGATAAATCTAGATGGATGTAGAACATGGGTGACTGGTGCCACCTTCGTCAGGGGGGACACGTGTCCCCTCAGCAACTGGGAGGGGTCCCCCATGACCAATCTCACTGACTGGGGAGTGGCCACAGTGCTCCCAGAAGCAGCCGCAGCACTTCTGGATGTGGCCACGGCACTACATCTGGCGTTTCCACTCCCTGGCCGGCACTCGCAGGGGGGCACCAGCACTGCTGCCTGCCCCCTCATCCATCACCTAACCAGGGAGCGTGGCTGGTCAGGGGGTGCACAAGTGCTCTCAGGGGGGTGCATGTGCACCCCCGTGCACCCCTTACACATCACCACCGATGTAGAATCAAACTTAACTGATTTAGGTTAATAAATTTATTAAACTTGTTTTCCAGATCCCTTCCAGATACAAGCTAACTCACAATTCCCCAGTATCCCAGGATGCTCTGCACCTCCACCATAAACCCCTCTTCACAAGGTGGGTGGGCTAGCTTTGGCCCAAGCTCTCTGCTCCAGCCAAGCAAGGAGGCATGCTGTAGCACTCCTTGACTTCTGGCCTGGGTCATTGCAGGCATGTGGCTGCAAATCCAGAATTAAAAGTGAATGTCTGTTCACATGCTTATTGGCTTAATCTACATAGTTTAGCCTAACCTGCAAAGATTGTATCGATTCAGCCTTGGGCTTTTTGACTGTTTGTATTTAGTCTGGATCTCTAACTAAGGAAATCCAAGTATACGTCAATTTTAAAACAGCGGACACAGTCTTAAATGATATGCTTAGGTGAACCAATTCCACTTGTGGTTAGGAAAACCTAAAGTTTTATTCCTGATGAAATCTGCCAATTTAATATCATACATACCATGCCAGCATACCCATTAGCCTCTCCTTTCTCCTGTTGATAATTGTAACAAATAATTTTGTGGCAAGTCTTCATTAAGCTTTTGACCACACAGACAGACATTTGGGATGTTATATTACATGGACGTTACTCTAGAATAAGGCATAGCTAAAGAGAGTATCTTTTTTTTTCAGTTAGTTTGATCCATTTCTAAGGTAGATATCCAGAAAAGTTTTACTCACAAAAGTAAAACAGATTTAGAAGCATATATTGGGTAGAATTAAAACTTGGATACACACTATATTCTTGTCACATGGTAGGATCCATTCTCTTAAGCAGATCCTTCTAGTCTTTCACCTTCCAGGTGCATCTGTCTCCGGTCATGCAATTCACATAATGACACTGTTCCTAATCTGCTGTTCAGTACAAAGCCTCTCTGATTATAGATTTGGAAAAAAACAGTATATTAATCCTGAACTCTCTTTTCTAAAGCATGCATAGATTTTGGACTGCTTTCCACAAAAGCAGCATGAAGTGAAGACACCTGAATGTTTCTGAACTTATTAGCTCTGCATCTGTCAGGTTAAAAAAAATTAAATCTGAAAAACACAGGGCCTAATTCTCCACTTGCTTAAACTAACTGTAAATTGGGAGGAACTTCACTGAAATCAACATAGTAAAACCAGTATAAAATGAGCCTTCAGTTGAGAAACCAAGAGGAACCAGAAGCTACACTGCAATACAATGTAAATCCAACCTGATTGGTTTTAAGTGGTGAAACCAGAGCAGAATGCAATGAGACAGACTAAAATTAATTGCTCAGACAAATTCTGTTGATTCTTAAACCTATCAGGGAAAATACAGCTAATGTGCAACCTTCAGGAATAAAGACTCTAGAAATTAAACTGTTTATATTTGTTCTGCTCAGCAACAAAGTTGCTCCAACAGATATTTTAGAACTATGACAAAAGAAAGACTTTAACAAATATCCTGAAAATGTATGCACAGAATTACTTCTGCAGCATCCTTCTTGACATCTGCTTCATTTCAATATTTCCCAGCATGTGAGTCTCTTTCTAACTGAACATCCAGAAATCGCAATGTTAGGATACTAATCTAGATTACATCAATCTTTTTCTCTTTATAAGTGAACCTAGTGTCACTGAAATGTGTCAGAATGACAGCCCCCCCAAAGTAAGGTCTGTTGTGAGCAGTCACATACAGTGCCAGTTTTGCTAAACTATGTTGCAAAATACCTCAACCCTGACCTGTTGTTCGTTCTCAGTATGATTCACTGCTTGGCCTTTCTGGTGAAGTTGCCCACAAGAATGCCAATAATAGTGCTGATTTTCCACTCTCTTTGCTATAGGAGTCCTGGACTATGCTGAACTGACATCTCACTTCAAATGGACCACTATTTTTTATCAGATTATAAGCCTGAATTCTTCCTTTATTGTTGATATGCAGAGTAAGAGTACATGCAGATGCTACACTTTGATTAACCTAAATAAAGTTAGGTTGATCTAAATGCCAACCTGTGCATACATTTGAGGAGTTCAGATTGGGCAAAAAATGGCTGGCCCTATGAAAGTTAGTTCACCTAAGGAGGTGCACTAAGTAGATTGGGCTAACCTGTGTCTGATCTAAAGGAACATGTGTAAATGTTCAGAGTGCAGCCCTGGGCGTAGGATAGCTGAGTTGATTTCTCCAACCCTAGGATTGCACTTTTCCTCCTCTCCTTCCTGGACCAGGCTATTTTTAGCCCATTGACCCCTCCCTTCCTGACAGCACCTCTCACAGATCTTCCAACCTCTCTGCATACCCACCAGGCCTCCCCAGTTCTACCAAACACCCCCTAGACTCACCAATCTGCTCTAATGCAGGTCTGCTAGCCCCCCAATCCTGTCCGTCCTTCACCCCACCTGACTTACTTAGATTACATTTCCAGCATGGCTCCTGGCACGGGCAAACATGTGCACAACTGGACCCGATCGACAGTCACACATTTTAAAGTAGATCAGGTCCTGGGAATGCCTGCATGTGTCCTAGATCACAGTATAGTTTAGGGTGAAAGCTAAACCCTAATATATTCACCCTATATTCAGCAAGGTACTTCAGCAACTGCTTAAATTTAAGCACATGAGTAATCACAATGGAATCAAATTAAATTAAAGGTATGCTGATGTTTAAGTATGTTGTGAAAAAGAGCCAAAAAGAATAACAGAGGAAGGAAAATATGTGTGTATTATCATTTGCTTATCATTTTTCAGATATTATATGCCTTTAATAAAAGTAACTTAACAACATGGGGCATGGACACAGGAATATCATGAGGCAAAGGAGGGCAGGACTTTACAAAAGCACATTGTACTATCCTACAGTACCTGCCTGTTGGCACACTCTTAACCCACTCTTAACCCCTTAACAGAGTTCGTTGAGGTGTATGGTGAGCAGTGTCTGGCCCAGCTACGGAGTGAGGCAAGAGCTTCACTTTTGGTCTGAATCACCCAAACAGGGGCCTAATGTTAAGCCACTATCAGTTTAGTGCCACAAGCAGCCTCTTGAACCAATACCAAATCTCAAGTTTACCTGCTTTTCTTCAGATAAATTCTGTGGAGCCCATGGAACTAGAGATGATGTGCACCTCTCCAATCCCATTTTCCCTATATCAAACTTCCTACTCCTGTCCCATGTAGTGGCAACCCATAGGCAGTGAACGGTGGGTGCCCACACACCCCCTGAGAGCGCCAGTGCACCTCCTGACCAGCCATACTTGCCACTTAGGCAATGGGCAGGGGGGGCAGGTGGGAGCACTGGTGCCCCCCCTGCAAGCAAGGCTAATCACTGGAGCCACTTCCAGGAGTGTCTGCAGTCACTTCTGGGAATGGCTGTAGCAATCAGCTGGCGCTTGCTCCCAGAAGCGGCTGCAGCCACTCCCAGAAGCAGCTGTAGCGATCAGCCATAGCAATCAGCCATCGTGGGATTGCCCCAACATGTCTAAATACTCACTCTGCTCTGGTGTCTGTGCCCCGATGGCAAGAGAGGCATCTCTGCCTATGCAGGATCCCTCCCTCTGCCCCTTCCCCCTCCCCCCAGACATAGATACGTATAACTCTTCTTTGAATGGTGAGATGGTAAAAACTACCAGCCACATCATAGCCTAGTGCACTTACAGCACTTACACCATAAACTGAAGAGTGTGGAAGAGATCAAATCCAAGTCTACTTTTCCTGAAAGTCCATTTGATGAGAGGCCCACTCCTGTTTAAGTGTTTTAGACTTATTGGATTGGATTAATCCTCATTTCTGGGTCCCACTGGTATTTAAATGGGAACCAAGCACATATCTGCTCAGTCCAAGGCAATTCTGGCCATGTGTAGATGTAAAACTTATACATGTGCAGAGAAATTCTAGATCAAAACAGGAGGCATTTAGTGAGCTTAGGAACTAGAGCTAAACAGAACCTGAGTGGGAGGATTTCAGTTCACAATTAGAGATTTAAAGCACAAACTCTATCTCACTTTTCTTTTGGTACCTAAAGCTCTTTTTTCAGTTTAGTCCAAGTTTTAACTTCAAGGAAGAGTTTTGCATTACTGTTACTCCTATTCTTTTTAGGATAAAATTCAGTTTTTGGTCTGTCTCTCTACATTGGAGTGAATTTTACAACTAATGGCTCTCTTAGGGCCTTCTTACACGTTGCACTTTTAGCTGCTCAAATGTTGATCACTGTTAGTGCTAGCTGGAGTTTGGAGCAGTCACACCTTCAGGCTAAACACTTTCTCTGATTATCCCCCACTTGCACAGCTTTGACTTGCCAGTAGAGGGATGATGAGAAGGGGCAAGACTAGGAGCCACTACAGGGATAGAGAGTTGGGATAGGCTTCTATCCCTGCTCTAGGTGAGACGATATGAGAGAGGGATTGGGAGCACAGAAACATGAAGCTGGGAGGTGGAGAGTTAATAGGATGGGGATGGGTAATGTGCTGTTAGGTGGAAAGGAAAAGGGTGTGAGAAAAGGTGGTGAAATGTAGGAAGGATAAAATAATTCAGAAACAAAAATAATTTTAAAAGAGATAAAGAAAAAATTAATGAAGGTCTCATGTTTTAATAAATTGGGATTTGGGACTGGGGTGTGGGGGGTCCTGATCATGCTTCCTGGGGTGGCTGGGAAGTGGGAGCAGTGAGGAAAGGCACTTTTGGAGGAGCCCCTGCCCTGGGAAGGAAGTCTTAGTTTATGAAGACCCAATCTAGTCCCCTATCTTGTTCCACCTCGCCCCCAGACCTTACTCCTGGACCCATCCATGCCCTGCAACCAGACTAACTAGCAAGTGCTCTGCAGACTGCTTGCATGGGGTTGCATCCCTGGGGATGGGAAAGTCACACCTTCAGGTGTGGGAGTAGCAGTTAGTTTGTCACCAGGACCACCCTCTGGGCAGTAGAGTTTGAGGGGTGGAAAGTCCGTCCACACAGAACAGGAAAATGGGGGAGGAGATATTGCATCCTGGGATGCTGGAGGACTGCAGCTTTGGCTGCTCATCTGTGGGGAGTGGTCACACATTAATGGAATATGAGCTCATAACATGGAAGATAAATCTGCTTTGGAGTGGCATAACCATAAGCTATCTAAAATGTGCTTAAAACTAGTTTCAGTTGTTAATGTGGGAACAATCCAGGGGTTAAGAGTGCCAGAAGCCACCTAAAATTAATGTGGAACAGGGCCCTTGGTCCATACTAACTTGTATATACCCTTAGTGTAAGCAAGAATCATGATAGAATGAGAGTGCATGATGACCCACTCCCCATGATGTGTGGGGTCATGTCTTCAGTCCCCAAGCTACAGTACAGAATGGAAAGTATCTGGTCATTCTATTGTTCTGGGCTTTTGCTGGGCACCGTGTGTGGTCAGGAAGGAATTATTTCCCCTTTTATTCCTATTAGTACCTGGGGGTGGAGCATTCATGTTCAAATGTGTTGGGTGTTGGCCAAAGCCAAGGCAAAATATTTTGACGGTGTATGGATGCTTCTTCTGGGATTTAGAAACCCAGAGGTTTCTTGCTTCTCAGGTTAGGGCCAGACCAATCACCACATTTGAGTTCAGAAAGGAATTTTATCCCATGGTCAGATTGGCATGGTCTGTGAAAGACTTCACTTTGTATTAAGAGGCATGATATTCTTCCTCAAATCTCTTGAGCTTTAACAAACCATTTCTGTCCTTGCAGTAGCAGGACATTGGCAGTGCCCTTGTCCTCATATTTACCTGTGGCAAGTTAAAAGGTGTTTTTCATGTTTCGGGCATTATGCCTGGTAGACGTGTGAGGGTTTGTTCCTGAAGTTTTTAAGAACAGGTTAGACAAACACTTGTCTTGGACAGTTACACAGAGATCATCCTGTCTTGAGCAGGAAGTTAGTCTAGATCAAGGGTAGGCATTTTGCTTGATACTCACACCTCAGGGAAGGGGCTGGGGCTGCACTATCACAACAAGGATCAGGCCTCTCGCAGCTTCCCCGCCATCCACTCCTGGCACACCAACATCTTACAAATTGAGGTTGCAGGTGTTTTTGGCACTCTGCCCAAAAATGCTGCTGACTCCCTGCTCTCCTGAAATCTCTTCCTGCCCCGCTCTTCTATGATTTTTGACTGAAAAATATTTTGTTTGGTCCTAAATACAGAGTTCCATTTGTACTCTTTTTGCAAACGCTCAAATATCATGAGTCAGATCCCAAAATCATAAGATTAAATTAAAATACATATTATTTATAATTTATAAATACTTATAAATATATATTTATATGAAAAACATACATTGTATATCTATCTCTATATATTTACTTCTTTCCATAGCCCTTCTCTTTTTTTTGGCCATTACATTTAATGTATTCCAGCATCCTCAGAGACTAAGAAATTGATTTTAAAAAATTAAAATGAGATTATCAGGTTAGAATAAAGCCCTGAAGTTAGGACTTTAAGAATTATATCGCTTATCACAAGACTCTTTATTGAGTTACAAGAATTGATAACGCTATTCACCCCATAAAATGTGTGCCTCTAATATATATCAGGACTATTCCTAAAATTCTATTTGATGCTGATTATTGAATCTAATATTCCTTTGTTTTACATCCAGAGGTCTAGGTTGATTGCTCAACAAAGTACTCTATGCTACCAAAGTATTGGGTGATTGATCATTCCAGTGACTCAATCAATTAATGTCTTCATCTGATACATGAAATAATATTTTATCTTTACATTATGATATGCATTGGTCTCTTTGGAAATGAAAGTATGAACATAATAGCTTTTAAAACTTTTTCTTACTAGAATCAAACTTGTAAAATGATGTAGTTAAAATTTTAAATTGGATACAAATGAAGATACTTAATGCACCAAATGAAATAGGCTGATTTTTTTATAAATTTCAGGGCATAAAAATATTATCCTGCAATTAAACTATTTAACATGGAAGATGCTCTCTGCTTCAGACAGTTTCAGGCCAATTCTTCCTAGACTGCAGCTATTACATGGAAAAATTACATAACTTGCTTTTTTTCTGCAAATCACTGAAGCCCTACTAGAGTTCCGTTATTAACATCAAAACTGTCAGCATATCAAGGCAAGAGAAAAAAGTGAAGCATTCCTACCAGTAACAAAATCATGCCTACCTTCAGAAAAAAATCTTCCTCCAATCTTCTTTCCACCAAAAAGAATGACTTAATGTGTAATACAATAGGCGTAATTAAAAAAAGGTAGAGACCTAACCCTATTTTCTGAACAAAAGGTTACTACATCACAATTACTATAAAAATTATGCATTGAGGAATGCACAGCATGTTTACTATTTATTAACCAAAGATAATGAACTTGATTGTCCATATATTTACACTGATGCACATTAGGAATAACTCAGTCTAAGACAATAGTTAATAAATCTGTAAAATTGGTGCAAGTGAGTTTAATATCAGACTGCAAATTTCCAGAGGAATAAAATCAAAGTACAACCTGACTGGTTTCTAAAAGCTCCTGTCTTTCAATAACAAAGACTAAATAGTTCCCCTCCACCAATTTATTTTTTACATATTTCAAGCTAACAATTTCCTGACTGCACTTACAACACAAAAACCTCTTTTTTTCAATTCAAGTTTAGTTGTACTTTCTGCTAGCTGTGGATCTTGGCACTGAGTGTGATGGGTCTCTGGGTACAACAATGCACTTTTTGTGAAATGTTCATGAGTTTGTTAATCTATTAAGGTATTTGTAACTAATAGATCCTTATCACATGATCTGTACTAAGGCAGATACATGAGGAGACCAGGGAATGACAATGTACAGCATCCCCACAACAGATTTTTAGGCAACCAGCTCCTGGGGTGGAATTCAGAGGCCTGAAATACATTTTCATAGATTCATAGATTCATAGATGTTAGGGTTGGAAGGGACCTCAATAGATCATCAAGTCCAACCCCCTGCATAGGCAGGAAAGAGT